>NW_019525107.1:1602021-1689982 GCF_002814215.2 Seriola lalandi dorsalis | reverse complement strand
GGGGGGGGTTTGATCTGGTACCTCTGCGTACCAATCTCAGAGCTGATGAGAGGAAAAATGGCGCAAAACCAGGGACCCTGCTGACCTCATGGCCTATCAGTCACTCCTAGCCTCCGTCTTATCCAACATCAGTGCTGCCAAAACTGCATTTTACAACGATAAGATCAGCAGTACCACTGACACATTTTCCACCTTTAAAACCTTACTCAATCCTCCACCACCCCTCCCAGGCACAAATCTCTCAGCCGATATCTTTGCCTCCTTCTTCGCTGAAAAGGTGGTGGCCATCAGCCGCCAATTCTCTGAACCTCCCAGATACGACTAGTCTCTGCTGATTAAGGGCATGAATGACACAACTTTTCTGTCATTCGCCCCTCTCTCTGAGAACGATATGTCAAAACATCTGACCAGTACCTACTACATGTACGCTGGATCCCATTCACACAAACCTCCTCCAAGCCATATCTCCCTCCATTGTACCAGCAGTCGCACATGTGATAAATGCTTCACTGGGTTTGGGAACATTTCCAACTGCTTTCAAACTGGCTCAGGTAACTCATCTGCTCAAAAAACCCTTGACCCTCCTCAAGAGGAGAACTATTGACCAGTCTCACTGCTTCCATTCCTATCTAAGTGTATCGAAAGAGCGTCTTTTATGCAGGTCTCAGAATTCTTATCATGTAACAATCCCCTTGATCGAAATCAGTCAGGCTTTAAGAGTGGCCACTCCATTGAAACGGATCTGACAGAGGCCCTAAGGGCAGCCAGAGCTGCAGGTCAGTCCAGAGTTCTTATCTTGCTGGACCTCTCAGCAGCCTTTGATACAGTGAACCACCGCATCCTGCTATCCGCACTCTCCAACATGGGCAACTTGGGCAAAGCCCTTTCTTGGTTTGAATCTCACTGGGCGCTCCTTCATTGTGTTGGCAAGGGAAAATGTTCTTAGCACACCCCCCCCCCCTGGACTGCCCCAAGGATCGGTTCTGGGACACCTCCTCTTTGCAATATACACGACCTCCTTGGGTCCAATTATCCGCTCATGTGGCTTCTCATATCAATGCTATGCTGATGATGCCCAGCTATACCTGTCATTCCCACCACGTGACCCCATTGTCTCTAAGCAGATCTCGTCCTGTCTCTTTGACTTTTCCACACGGATGAAGGATCACTACCTTCAACTAAACCTCTCCAAGACTGAAGTTCTAGTCATCCCGGCCAATCACTCTCTTCATCACAATATCGATATCAAAATTGTCTCTTCATCCCTTACCCCAACTAAGGTTACAAGAAAGCTGGATGTAATGTTTGATGACCAGCTCTCCTTCTCTGACCACATTGCATCTGTCTCTTGGTTGTGTCACTTTTCTCTATACAACATCAGATAAATCAGGCCTTACTTTACGTAGTACACCACCCAGCTCTTGGTCCAGTCAACTCTCGCCTCGACTACTGCAATGCTCTTCTGGTGGGCCTTCTTTTGTGCACGGCGAAACACTTGCTCACTGTGCTTCTCATTCAAATAATTTTTCAATTTTTACCACTGAATTAAAAAGTAGTATGTCAAATGGCTGGTGGCAAGCTCATTATTCTGCATGAACATCACTGAGCACAGAGTACCAGAAGGTTCTGACAAGCAAAGCTGTTTGCTGAACAACATGCCACTGTGAGCTTTTGTCTGTTCAGCTGATTGCTCATGTTATGGAGGAATAATAATAAGGTTTGGGAGGGAAGCCAGAGCATAAAATCCAATTAAAATGTTTTGATAGGTTGATGGATGACCAAATGAAGTTTTCCTGTCCTTGGTGCTCTGATCCAGGAGGTGACTTCTCTTACGAATTCTATAGAGTTAAAGGAATTTGTGAGGTGAGACATTGTGAGTGGGTTTTATAAGCCATCCTGAGAGGCAGGGTAGGGGGAGACTGTCCTCCAGTAAAGAACGAGCCCATAGGTCGTCTGTGCAGCAGGTTATTATGACCCATAGTTACATTTTGTTGTTAGGCAATATCTAGCGCCTGTAGTAATTACGACAGGAGCAAACGGAGAAGAGCGGTGACATAGTATATAGAGTGACAAAGACCACATCAGGAATAACACACAGGAGAACAGTCCTCAACTCCCATGTGAAAGTAGCCCTTTATGTTGTTTCAATTATCCATGACCAAACCTAACCAAGCCATGACCATTATTATAGTAACCATGGCGATGAAGGTAGGTAGGGTGGGTGTTTATTATTGTAATCATGACAACAAAGGTCCAGTATGCCTGTCGCTGTAGTGGCGCTATTTCAGGAAACACACCACTATGAGTCGTGTCAGAGGGTTGAAGCAATCAACCTGTATTTGTTATTCAGGTTGGAGGACTTGTTGGTAGCGGACACTCAGTGAATCATGATCAGGTGACAATGAGACGACCAGAGGTGGGAGTGTCTTAAAAGTTGAACCAGGGCACTTTGTTAACAATGCACTGCGGTGAGGTAATACCCTCATGTCCTACTGTTTGTTTGTCTATCCATAATTGCTTATGAATCAAACAAATCCAGATCCGGAAAAAGTTCTCAGGGTTGTTTTTTCTTATTTCATTTCTATCTAATTCTATATCTTGCCTTTTAATGTCTGTTTTCAAAGTGAGATCAGAGTGGGGAGCTGTGATATTAATAAGCAATGGGCTTTATCCTACCTACTGGGTCTTTTATGTTCACAGCAGAAACTTATTTACCTTGGACTGAGGAGTATTTCCTCCTCTCTGGTACACAAAGGCTTTTGAAGTATCAAGAGGAAGTCTCTCATGTGGTTATTGTACATCTAAGAAAAAGGTTTCACTGTCAATCTTACTCAAAGATACCAGTGTTTGTATGAGATGTCAGTCCACTGGAGTGACATCTTTTTACTAGAAAGAAAATAGTATTTGCTGCGGCAGAATATCAATCTGGTGAAACTGTACAGGACAAATACTGAGACAGGAGTGGACTTGTGATTCATTGAGTCAGCTGTGAGAACTAACCCTGTTTGTACTGATGTGAGTCCAGGAACTAGCTCTTTGAACCTCAAATGTGAAAAACATACATCCCTAAATTAAGCTACAGTGCCATTGTGTATTTGGCCTCATTGACCCTGAGCATGTTTTGAGACTAATGTAAAAAAAAAAAACTGTCCATTGTTTGTAGAGAGAAGATAATCGCAGCCTTGACACCAGTTGGAGAACTCTTAGTCTCCCTCTGTACTCAGCTTTATTCACCTCATTCTGCACTTCTACATGTGGATCTGTGGCTCATTTTGAAAGAAAATTAGTACCGAGATGTTTCACTACTGGGAGAGGATTAGTTATCAGTTTGGGGGCCACCTTAGAGATGCCCTCAGGTACAATGGTATTATGACATCGTTAGAACTATAGAACATGAATACATGTCAGTTGATCAGTTACATTTAGTTAGTGCATAGGGCCTGATGCTAAAACAGATCATCATGGCAACAGTTTCCCAAAGAAACGTCATCTTTAACGATTTTGTCTACAAAATAAAAGCGCAAGAAACTTTTTTTCTCTTTAGTTTAGTTTTTGTTTAGTTTAGGTTCTTTAGTCCAGCGCTATTGTGATCTTTTATTCTGAAAAGTTCCAACAGGAAGTTCCAAAGGTTATGTTGCTTGCTTGAAAAAACCTCTGAAATAGCTGACACACAATGTGTGGTACGAAAAAAATAACAACAGTTCAGTAAATCAGTCAAATGTAGCTCTTGATTATGTTCTGGTCCGCCATCTAATGGACTAGAAAAAAACTGGCCCCAGGCCATACTTACTTGCCGACCCCTGTCCTATGAGCTACTTATATAAAGGTTCTTACATCATCGTAATTGAATTTTGTCCATAATATTCACCAACTTCTGCTTCAAAGATATTTTTCCAACTTTATAACCTTCACATCCGCAAAATAATATGCATTACTTGGTGGGATTAGTTGTGCAGTGTTGTTAGAGAGGGCACTATTCTGTGGATGCATTTTACACTCTGATTTCAGACACTTCAATGACAGAGTGTAAACAATGCACTGTGTAGTAAATATGGAGGAGAGTGGTTTCAGACACAGCCCTCATCACAATTTATCACTCGCTTACTAGTCCGTGCCACAGTGAGGTGAAATGGATAGTTATGAAAATGTTGCAGAGCAACAAACTGTGTTTGATATGGCGAAAACAACTTGTTCTTACTGTGTACAATGATGCATTGGAAGGAGTAGCCTGCTTTGAATTTTACAGACTTATAGTAACTGCTGACAGGTGAAAGTAGAACAGAAGGTGAAACCATCTTAACCAGACTAACAGACTGATCCTCACAAGGAGGGCATCAGACTGCTGCTGCATGTAGCTCGTCTCAGTCAGTGGAGCACTTGACCTCGCTCAACCCAGAAAAAAAAGACACTAAAACTCAGGCTACACGTCCATCTGCCTTGTGCTCCTTGTGTCTACTAATCTTTCTCGCTACTACCTTGCAGCTATATAATGAAATTATTTCCTTATGTGGTACCAGCATGTGACATTGTTTGCTGTAAGTTTTTTATTACAGTATGTTTACTGTAATAAGTAGAGGAGTAGTGTGGCAATGTTTGTGGCTTTCTTTACACAAAGGTATTCCCAGGGTTTGTGCTATCAAACATAAAGTTAAAATCATAGCAATGACTGATATATTGTAAAAGTTAGAGTTGTATTGGATTTGCTGACACTGCATCTTTCCAGACTTCACTGTTTTATCCTCTTTCGTGTCTGGATGTTTTGCTACAGTTAAAAACATCAGACTAGACATCCTCTCTGCAAAGCTGTATTCTTAATCAAATAATCTGTCATTTTGTGGCTTATTTTCTTTTGAATTTTTAGGCCTTGAATCAATTGGATGAAATTTTATTTGAAAGCAGTTTGCTGAAGTTGAATTTAAATGCTCAGATGAAGCCTTTTTAGTCAGAAGGTTCACCATAATGCTTGGTCTTAACTAAAACTACACTAAAATCTTCACATTGTTTATGACTAATCATCTAATGACTAAAGGTAAAGTTAAAGTATTTAAAACTACTAAACTCGACTAAAAACATACTAAGAATAAAAAGGTAACATGGACTTTTGATTTTAGGACTACGACTAAGACTAAATCTAAAAATACTTTTCAAAAACAACACTATGTTGGTGCTAGAATTAGGATACATGCATGGGAACTACTGCAATACATAGCTAGTATACTGGCACCCAGGCAAGTTCCTAACTGTTGATTTGGCCAGTTCCAGTCCACCCAGTACAGTAGTCACCCATCTTACCTCCGGGGCCTCACTGTCACTGTGGGGAATTAATGGGAGGAGACAAAGTAGGCACTGACCCAATATTGTATGCTTGGCTGCAGCTTAGAGAGCAAACATCAACTAGCCCCACAGGCAACAGACAGCACTGCTCATTTACCCCTCACCTCTCTGGCAGTGAATTATCTCTATTGTCAGCTCTGCTGTTCATCCGCTTTTCTCTGTCCACTTTTACGATTCCACAACAACAGAATGACAGTGAGGACAGGAACAGAAAGGGACAGGAGTACAGATACTCTGGCTGAACTCTATTCTAACACCATTTGAACTACACCTTCAAGTTAATTTGCATTATGTGCTAATAATTTTGAACTGTTTTCCAGACAGGGTAAGTTGTATGCCTCCGCCAGCCAGGTTAAGTTGCAGTCTCAATCTCCCCTTCCTGAGTTACAGGTTGAATAACGTCCAGGAATGATTTCGCAGAACATTAAGTTGTCACAGAGAATTCGACCTTTGACCATTTGGGTATAAAATGTAATCACTTCATAATTTTATTGTATTGGGCATTTTTGTTAAATTGTGTCATAATTAGCATATGAATTCATGAGTTATGGCCAACAACATGTTTTGTGAGGTCACAGTAACCTTTACCTTTGACATTTGCCCACCAAAATCTAATCATTTCAATCTTGAGTCCTAATGAATGTTTGTGCCTAATTTGAAGACATTTCCTTAAGGCGTTAGTGAGACATTGCATTCACGAGAATGGTACACATGGATGAACAACCCGAAAACATAATGCCAAGGTGCTGGCTGTCACTGGCAGGGAGGCATAAAAAACATTAGAATACACTATACAGTATATCTGGGGCTACAACTAACAACTTTTTTTTCCCAATTAAGGGTTAGGGGTTAGGGTTAGTGTAGTTTTAATTAATGTACAAAATGTGAGAAAATAGTGTTTCTATGGACCCTATAGGCTGGATTACCAACCACAACTGGCCCAGAGCCCCAGACCTTTAAGGTTCTCAAAAGCACCAGCATAAATGCTCTGAGTGGACCTTTGTGAACTTGGGCAAATGATGAACCTGCACATCAACAGGGACATGTAATAGGTTTGAGCAATATGAGTTAACAGTATACTGAATGGGAGAATGTACATTTGTCAACCATCATAGATTCTGTCATATCACTTACTGTATACTGTTTACGTTGTCGCTAGATTTGAAGCTACGTGCTTTTTGGAAAAAAAAAAAAAGTCATTAAACAACTTTAAAAAGTCGGTAAATCTAGCAAAAAAGGCGCTTAGTTGGCAACACTTTTTGTTTGCTCCGATTCATTTTGAAGGAACGGCTGCCGATGGGGAAACTCCAACAGTTTGACCACTAAAGTTACACCATGGTCAGTCAGTCAATCAGTCACAGACATTTGCGTTTATAGGGCCCTGTTGTTGCGGTCCAGCCAACAATTAACAGAGAGTAGGAGGAAAGGGGGCATTAGTACAGGCCCAGTGGCCCCTGGGCACTTAAGCAATCCGACCATGTATAGACCTATTTTGTATTGTATTGTACTTTGTAATTATGCATTAGACAAACAAAGTGGTTGCAGCTATTTGAATGTGGTTGGATAAGCAGGCTAATTTTCTACATGAACTGTAAACTGAAGATCATATAATGCATTGAAGTCATAATTACAACTATGCAACTAAGCCGAGTTTGTGCACAGAGTAACAATGATTTATTTCAATAAAGGCCGAATGCTGGTGTGTGTCACATGCTCTGTGTTGGATGAAGTAAAATAGCACACATTCACACGTGTCCAAAACAAAATGTCATATGCATCTGACATAGACACACACACACAGTCATACATACATCAACCTCTTGCCCTACATCTCACAGACATGCCAGCACATGTGACCTTGCTGCCTCCTGTTGGTGGTGAAATCAACTGGAAAAAATGACCTAGAGAGCCAGCCAATGGGGGGGTTTAGATTTCAGACATGTTAGTTTATGCTAACAGGAAACTTGTTCAGAAGGAAGCATACATGTGAGATGAAAACTAGAAAGCTGCTGACAGTGCTCGGTGTATATGTGTACCGCCTGAAGCTGCACTTAGCCGCTGCAATGGGTCTGCCTTTCAAAGAATGATGGCGGGTAAAAGGGTGCAGGATCGAAACTACTGTATGAATATGTGTATTGTTAATCACAAGAAGGGAAACAAAGAATATTATTGTGTCACCATGAGCAACAAACTGAAGGAAAACCATGAGAGGCCATTAAAAGTGATGTGATGTCAACATATGATCAAAAAAATAAAAAATGAACGAATGTGGACTGGAATACATATAAAAGTGCAATCAGATAAATCCTGATCTCAATGCTACATAGTTTATCTAGTTTTGTCGGCTAAATCTCAAAAGAGGATGTCGGACTATGTCATAAACTCGACTTTCCTCTTCCTCACAAGATAAAAATAAGTCAGTCTAGACCCTAAAATGTTTTTTATATTTGTTCTGTGAGTGACAAGTGGTGTGACTCTCCATTTGTCATCTCCAAAGGTCTAGATGAGGACAGTATTAAAGGTCCCATCTTGTATAAAGGCCTGTTGTTACTAGAGCTCTAGAGAGAAGCCTGAGAAATGAGATGTAAAACTATATTATGATGGTTTTTTGTTCTTAAAACCACAAATATATCTTCTTATGGATATCAACACTTGAAATAAAACCACAAAAAATGTAAAATATGGGACCTTTAACATACAAAAAATAAAAACTACACCTCCCATGAAAATTTACCAGCGCAGCAGTACGGGAACAACTACATTTGGTTTCATCCATATCCATAAAATTCTCCAACATTCTTGTCTAAAGTCTTTTGTCCCTGCTGATAATTAACCTCTACATAGTTCACACCTCTGTGCCCTGCTGTTATTACAAACATGATGAACTAGCTCCACCCTCTTACCCCTTGACTTGCCTGTGATTGTTTAGGGCTCATGGGAAATGGTGTTTGTTAAAGGCCACTAAAAAAATAGAAATTAAATAAACAACATTCGATTTTTTAAAGGTCCCATGTTTTGTACTTTTTCTGGTTTGTGTTGATCTATCAGAAAATATATTTATGGTTTTACCAACCAAAAACCATCCCAGTGTAGTTTTACATCTCCTCTCTCAGGGTTTTCTCTGGAGCTCAGGTAACAACAGGTTGGCGAGCCAATCAGAAGAGAGGAGGCTCTGAGCCTGTCTTGAGGCATGGTTGTGAGCGGGGACTGCTTTGTTGTGACATCACAAAGTGAGTTAATATAGAACTTATACCTTTGCAGTGTCAATCAACAGCCACAGAGGTGGAGTCTGTTTCTCCCTTCACTCTTTCAGTAGCTGTAATAAACTTTTATTTTGCATTTTGGTTCTCATTCAAAATTAGAGAGGTGTTGAAAAAATTGTGATACCTTATGAATAACATAAACATCTTAAAGGGAAACTGTATTATCCTGTAGTATCCTGGGAAACTGTATTATCCTGAATATAACTTTCTATTATTGTGTTTGCTTGTAAGACATGTGGTGTCCGAGAGGAGCACAGTGACCTTCTCTGTTCCTCCCGGCCAGTACACCAAAACATTAAACCATGATAAAATTGTGTGAATCTTGAATCTGTTGAACATTTGCACTGTGAACTCTGGTGTGTAACTTGTTCCCTTGCTGCAAGAATAAATATGCTACTCTTATAATTTTCAGACGGTGTTCCTGAGTTTTATTTGATAATTTTCCTAACAAGAGGTCATTAAGGTCATGTCATATTTTTGAAATATCAGGGGGTCCAGACAAAATACTACTAATAGGACTGCAGAGGGTCTTGCTTATTTATAAAATAGTGGATGAAGCTAATGGAAGACTTTTGAATCCAGCTGGTTGAACTGCAAAAGACATGAGCTACTTACTTGGCAGACAAAACGAAAATCATATGTCTCAAAAGTTAAATAACTCAGCCGTCACTTGCACAACACTGCATGAGCATTGGTGCGTCCTTCTTCCTGCTTTGGCCTTATCTGTTTCTGTGAACTGAGTCAGATAACCTCTTCAAATTAAACTGCATAGTTCTACACTATGCTATCACTGTGTTGCCTAAGAGAAATATATGTTCTACATTAGGTACACCTTGTGATTTCACATTGTACATCGCAGAAGACTGAGATTGAGATCAGTGTAATACAGACGTGTTGACAGATTAAGTCACCGCCCAAGGTATCAGTAAATATCTTGTGGTGACGGCAAAGGGAAAAGAAGGTTCAGCTTTTGATGAGAGGACTGATAGGTCTCCTATGGTTTGACAAGAAATGCTGAGTCACTGCTCCGACAGCCCACACACACACACACAGATGCACTCTGACTTTACTCGTGATAAGACCTGGACTAGAATACAATGTGCTCAAATTTGCACAGCAGTGAGCAGATACAGAGAGTGACTTCCATGACAAAAGTCTGCATACTTGCATAGAAATATCACAAAAGAGCACTCATAGTTTTCACCTCAGCCTGAATATGAAGCAATGCTTATGTTTATGAGTAACAGGAGGAAAAACACAGTTCAGTCAAACTGAAATTTAAGTGTCACACTGTAGTGTGGGATGATTTACTGAGTCTGTGATCTAATAGCTCTTTTTTCCATATGCTCACACCTGTACACAGCAACCAGATGATAAACACCATTGACTGCTTATTGGTAGCCTTTATTACTACACATCTGCAAGCTAGAGTTTTACCAATGTAGTATCAGGAAAGGGACAGTGTCTGTCTCCTAACCAGAACCACGTTTGTTCTGTGACTTGCCTTATGAGACTCTTCTGAAATGTCAAGAAAGAGTATCCTCACCATTGAGATACATAACCGAATAATTTGATATTTAAAAAATATGATTATTTTTTTGGATGAGAAGATTGATAACACTCATATTTGTTTATTAAAGTCTTAGCATTAAGAACCGGAGTAGGGGGAAACAGCCAGCTTGAATCATTTGTCCAGAGGTAACAAAGTCCACCTAGCTGCACCTCTACAAGCTCATTTATTAATATGTTGTATCTTGTTTGTTTCATCTGTTCTTCCCATCTGTATGCTAAGCTGGCCAGTAACTAGTAGCTTTTATCCGGCTGACATGTAAAACAATGAAAGTCTCCCTGAGTGTTCACCTTGACTGCTGGTGAAGATGGGGATTCAGAGTCATTTGAAGTGATAGCTTAGCGTAGTTTAGCTTAGCACAGCTTCAACAGATGTAGCAGAGGAAACAGGAAATGACAGGAATAATATGAATGAGTGGTATCGAGGATGTAAATTTGCTCCAGAAATTATGGCACTAATCAACATTGTAAACTTCTAACCTAGTACTATATAATAGAAACATAATTAATTAATAATAAAAGAAATAATAATAATAGAAACAACATGAACTGCCACTTTTCGAGGGAACTGAATGAAGCTCTGCCGGGTCATATTCCTGTTTTGTTGACCCATCCATCCACCCAAACCTCCTGATGTGGACTTTGTCGCACTTTATACTAGTTCACCACACTTTTCCCTTTGCCCCTGTCATAATTACTACGACCACTGGATGCTGCCAAACAACAAAATGTAACTATGGGCCAAGTGTGATGTGGAAATTTGAAGCCTCCAGTGCACAAACACACACTTAGAATGAACTTTTCAATCAACTTAAAGTAACAGTAAAAATTTAAAAATTTAAAATATTTACATTATAATAATAACATTAATGGAAAATGACTTTTTTCATTGAAGGAGTAGGTGTAATTTTCAGAATATCCAACTGTGGTTTATCATCATCATCATCATTTTTTATTAATAATAATTAAAATATTTTTATGTCTTAAATAATATCAGCTGTACCACAGTATATCTGCAGGTCATTAAATCCAACAGATACACACTCCTGTTAAATTAAACAATAACTTCAAGCTCTATACATCTTTAGAATTTCAAACACATAAGAGTCTGAAGCTTCACAGTTTGGGAATCCCCCGATGAACTTTCTCTCATGCGTGACTCCTGTATCACATGGAGCCCACAGTCTGGCCAGGGTGGATGTCTGGCTGCAGCAGCGCAACATTCATAACGTGCTTTTGTATTTATGGAAAACAACCAGTGCAGGGTACGGTACAGTCGACACGTATTAATACCACTAATGTTTATCGTCAGTGGTGCAGGCTATGCAGCGGCTTACGCAGGCTTTCAGGAAGCTGATGCAAGACAGCTGGACTGCAGAGCGCATCTTCGAGTGCCAAAGCAGTAAAATGTGACTGCCTGATCATAACGAAACTAAAACGTCGGATGTGATGGCAAAATTACACATCGTTTTGACTCATGAGGACATGGTATTCTGTCCCTCCCTTCTGGGTCCCTCCCTGTATGGAAACCCTCCACTGGAGGACAGGGAGACAAGCTGTAGTCTGTCACTAATCGATAAAAGCGATTTGGGGGCAGTTCGGCTGTAAAATAAATCAAAGGCACGTGGTAGGGACACTGTGTGATTTAGAATGACAACTGTGATTTTCACCACAGGCAATTTTATTCTATCCGCGGAAATATAACTGCATTGAAGAAGTCATTACAATATCCTCTAATAATTACGACATAAGCTACTGTTGCTTTGTTTTCAATGACATGCTACTGCAGACTACGTGGGTGTCTACGGCTTTTCCATTAACTACAGTATTTTTGCTAAAGCGCAGTATTGTGAGGCAGAACATGCTCATGGATTAGCGCACGGTCCATGTGAAGGATTACTGCAACCAGATGCGGCTGATGAAGCCTCTTGTTCGTTTTAGCCATTTGATTGTTACACAGACATCAGTAAAGCATGAAGAGAAGCGGTGCCTCTGTGACCAGATAATCAGCACTGATCGGTAAAGATGTTGCAGATAATAGAGGAAACATCCATTTCAGCTGTGGTCATGTGGACACACGGATGTTCACGCTGCTGATGCTGAGCAGCAGCCGCATCAAGCGCATCCTTCAAAATCGCCACCAGTGTTACACATGAAATAAACTGGCTTACCTTGAAATGTAGCTACGTTAATTAGTCCGGTTCTTCTCACACAGTGTTCTGTCATTCGTGCTGTGTCGGAGGACAGGCTAGAGATGTGTTTGCCTACATCAATTGTAACGCTATGGGTTAGCGCCCCTCTTTTATGGAGAGAGCAGGTTGTAATCGTGGTGTAAGCAGCGCTGTATGGAGGGCGATAAGTGCCACTAAAGAGGAATATGCTTTTAGCTTCAGACCTTGAAAAATAAAATTAAGTAAAATAATATTGAATTTATGATAGGCTATAGAATAATAAAAATGTTTGTATTTTTATAATAGAATGAATAATGATTTTTTAATTATTATTATTTAAAAAAAACAAATAAAATAGATATTTTCTTTTTGTTTAAGCTATTTTTATTTTTTTAAAAAAGAGTATTTTGATATAAATTTTATATTTTAAATATTTTATTATAGGTTTATAGGATCCTGAGTGGCTTAGCAACTACATACATACAGACTGACAGTCCCTCCCTCTATACTATACTTGTTAGTGATGTTTTAATACCATGATGCCAAAGATCTCAAGTCAGATGGCATTTCGGTCCTGTACCTGAGAGAACATCAGTTCAGGAGGTGTGGCTGGATAGAGAATGCTTTCAGTGGTATTCTCAGCTTGATGTGGACCGATTTAATGATCTGCTCAAGAGAACAAGACCCCAAATTTATGACAATCCGAGGATACTGAATGTAATATAAAATGCTGGTATTGACAGTGATTGGCTGTAGGTAATGTGCTTTTTAATTGTAAAACATCAGCGTGTGGGATAACTAGCTTTAATGCAAGAGAGGCCATATGGGTGAGAGATACCTGCATATCATATTTCATTTTCTATCTCTCTGTCTTTTTTAAAATGAATCATCATACAGTCCCCGCAATCAGGTGACTATATGTAAGCTAGTGGTTCTCAACCTGGTGGTCAGCAAAGGTATCGCATGCGGGCTGAAAAATGATTTGCAAAAGTATAATTTTGGTGAAAAGATGTAATTATAGAAAATAATTAAATAAATAAATAATGTTTTTAAATGTTTTAAAATGAAATGATCCCTATAAACATTAAAAATGTTTTAAAACTCCTTTCATTGTCTAGGAACTTTTATTCACCACATCAAAGAGAGAGAAAAATTGAGCTTCCTACATGTTTCATCTGCTTTCAGTTCAAGCATGAATGTTTGATCAATAAAATAACAAGTGCTCTGAAAAGGCATTATTTGGCCTCCGTGTTGTTATGGGGTCATGTGGGCTGCCATAAGTTTTTAGTTTTTTAAAGTGGGCCATGAGATGCAGAAGGTTGGGAACAACTGATGTAAATGTAAGTAATGTACATCAATGATCATTTTACTTCAGCAACTGACAAAAACAAGTCATAAAAAATAAAATCACTCATTGTTGGACCACACTTTTAGTTGGATCAGAGTGGAGCTTTTCCTCACAACACAACTTCTACAGAATTCTTTGTTTTAGTTTCAGTTTTAGACTTTGGATGGTCATTTTTCAATATCATTGCTCCGTGTAATGATCACTTCTTTCATCTAAGTGCTCTGTGCTGTGTTTTCACTACTACAATTATTCTCCCATTTACTCATTGAGGGTGAATGAGAGATGAAAGTTATAGGCCTTTTCTAAAGGCTTTTTTAACTGTAAGGTCTAGTCCTCGACTGGCCCTTTTAAGTCTTAAGAAGGAAAAGTCACCTTCTGAGTTTTGCATAAAAATAATCCTTGATTAGAGATAATGTAGGTTGAAATGATCTGATTTTGAAACCACACCCGCACCAGCTATTGGCATTATGAGTATAGCTACAAAAGTCTGTTAATATATCAAAATTTAACAGTATTTAATTTTCTTTTAAAGCTATTCAATATGTAGTCTTTTTGTTCAACTTCTCCTGCGGCTTTGTTTTTGGCACTAATCACCTCCTATACATAGACTCACTGAATTCAGGAGAAACCCTCTTGACCAATGATGTTCAACCCCTGTGGTGCTATCAGCTCTGGACCAATGGCTGCACTGAAGAGTCAAGCTGAACCAGCAGTTGATAGTTACCAGGATGACTGATGAGTAGCTCTGTGGCTTGGCCATGACCTTTGCAAAGTTCATAATACAGGATTCAAATATGTGTCACTGATCATATAGCCTGTGGCATTTCCTGTCACTCCATTTACAGGGAAGGTAAAATTGAATTACATCACGGTGGAAAATTTCAAAACTAGTATTGAATTTTGATTTTTATGTTGCTCTTCTTCAGTTCATTTCTCAAAGTGAAATACAGTATGATAGTGGGCCAGTAATGTTTATCACTATGTGCATATTAAGGTTTAATATAATTACTTTGCTTCCTTGAAACCAAACTGAAGAATCCATCCAATCTCATAAGCAGCATAAAACATCCCTAACATTTGTTGGGGGTTAGAACGTGTGTATGGCTGCAAACAAATCCAGCAGAAGAACTGGCAGCGACATGGACTGCAGTGCTTAGGGCAGTGGTTCTCAAACTGTGGGGCGGGCCCCTCTGGGTAAGTATAGACCCACTGCAGGGAGGGAAGTGGATATGAAGTGAAACTAAGTTGAAAGAATATTTATGTAGGGGAAATGAAACAAACAAAGATAAAGTTTGCTGACGCTATCATTCTGACCTTTATTTCATGGGATCCTTTTTTGTGACTTGCTTCTCCTGTCGTTGTTAATGCGGGGTGGGCAAACATTTGAGAACTGCTGGCGTAAGTGGACATTTCAAATTGGGAGAATATGGGAAATAATCAGCAAACACAGGTGGAATATTGATATATAAAATGTGACATTAGGATATTGCTGAAAGCACAGATGAGCTTAAATTCGGCCTCAATGCAATATTGGTTGTGCACTCGTTCAAGTCTCTCTTACAGTAAAAAAATAGTCAGGAGTCAATATGTACATTAACAGTTTTTGCTAACTGTAACCATTCATCCTCTTCACACTGGCAATGTCCTAAAATGCTTCCAATGTAAATGATGAGGGGGAAATTTATAGTCTTCATCCTGTGCAAGGGTTCAGCAGTCTGACTTAGACAAATCAAATGGATATCATCCAAAGTTACTCTGTGTGTTACTGTCCCTCCACTGCAGCTCAGGGTGGACATACTGTAGACAGGAAAAAAGGCTCAGTAAATAAATGACTAAAGCTTTTAGAGGCATATTGCAGCATTTCTGATTTATTTCTGTGACATATACTGTATTGTAACATAGTCCATGCAATGAAGTATCCCCATTCTTTTTTGTTGTAAAGGAATCTCAGTTGATCCTACATAAATAAATAAAATCTACTTAAAAAAACAATAGTGATACATTTTGTAATGCTGTTAACTACTGTTTTGACGTATCATTTGTCAGTGTTCTCGTAGCAGATTTGATCCTTAGACATGTATGAGGTGTTTGGTTGCATCTGGTGCATTTTGAATGTCAGATTAACCGTTGAGCTGCATGTTGGTACAGAGACCTGTATGAACTGTTTGGAAAAAAGTGAACTCAATAGAGAGAGAGAGAGAAAAAAAATCCACCAAACAAAGACCAGCAGTTTCAACATATCACCACTAGAGTGTGACATTACACTAATCTATGTAGCTCTGAGGAGTTCTCTACTGGTCTTACAAAATGCAAGTTATGTGATTGGAAACAGTATTTTTCCCACTTTGTATAGGTGACCTGTAAATCTGTTGGAGGGGACTAACGTGCTATTCTAGGTATTTATTTTACCATTAAGACTTCTGCAGACTACTGAAGTGAGTGATACATGGGGTGTGGCTTTTCCAGGAAAGTGAAATCAACAATTGGAAACAGGGCCACGTCAGTCAGATGCTATATGAGGCTTCCGCATTCTGACAAATCAAATGGATATCATCCAAAGTTTCAATCGTTTCTGTACCGAATTCCCTCTGTGTTACTGTCCCTCTACTGCAGCTCAGCATGGAAACACTGTGTGGAAACACAAGGAGGGAATTTTATACTAAAAACACTGTAACTTTGACTTCAGATAAACTTTGGAGAATATTTTTGATTTTGTCTCTCTCTACCTCCCCCTGACATGTTAGAAAGAGATCTCCTGGTCAATATAGACAGGACCAATGATCACAGCAAGAAAAGCAGTTCCAATGTGGATATGGTATCTAACTATTGTTTTAAGACGGACTGTGTGAGCCAGTCCTTTAGATGTAATGAAGTCTAAGTTGGTTTGGACTCCTATCTCGTGTTTACAGCTTTGTTACTGTACAACTTTTATGAACTGCAGCGTTATCAGTCTCATGTATCTGTCTATATACTTTTCTAATGGGCTGTCTTCCAACCTGCAGTTCCAGCCTCTCACCACTAGAGTGTGCGATCACATCTTTGTATTGGTCTTGTAGGATGAACAATATTAAGAGCTATGTGTTGTAGAACGAAAAAATTATTTTTTGTTTGTTTTCCAAGTTTATCCTGGTGACCTGTATTTACATGAAGTGTCACTGTGATATGTAAAGGGGGTTATCTTGCTGTAAAAATCTGAAGTGAAACCTGAGTTAAAAGCTCAATGTGACATCACTGGTGTAAGGTGTGGTTTCTGGGAAATAGAAAGTGGTTGCTTGAAGTGCTCAGTCAGTCGGTTTGACGGAGAAAGGAAGAACAAAAGGAGCCATGGCATCTACTTCTTACACTGAAGATTTGACTTGTTCTATTTGTCTGACGATCTTCACTGATCCTGTAATGCTCCCATGTGGTCACTCTTTCTGCAGAGAATGTATTTCACTTTCTCTTAGTAAACTGTGCCAGTGTCCACACTGTCGGGCAGCTGTTCCAAAAGAAGGGAAATGTCTACTGACCAATCACATTTTGAAAAGTCTGGCTGAAAAAGAAGCTGAGAAGCTGAGGGGAAAGCATAGAGATGAAGAGGTAAGTTTTTAAAACACGTTTTTTACAAAACCAGTGGTCTAAGAGAGAAATATTAGAAGAAATAATCTCTGTAGCCTCTGCAAACAGTTGCTGGTTGAAGCCTCTTACATGTGAGGATTTCCTGTTTTCTTTGTTATATATCATTTATCATATTTAAAGCTGTGACACCATTTTCACAAATTTTCTAAGCTGTTTAAAAGCACAGACAACTTAGTGTAAGTAAACTTCTGACCCGCTGGAATTGTGATGTCTTGAATTAAAAACAAAACAGTCTGTCTGGAAGCAAATGTTGGAAATATTACTTGTTTAATGAAAAAAATAGATGCCCTGACCAACTTGCCAAAACTATACTTTAGCAACATGAAATCTGTGGAGTGATTAAAAAAAAAAAAAAAGAATGTAATGACTTCAACCTAAGTGACTGTAAACTCCTGACTTCAGCTGTAGTTAGGTATAGCCCTACATTATAGTGTCATTCATTTCTCTCCTCCTTGAATTATAACATTATATTTTTGATTGTTTTTTGATTTCAAAGGTTGATGACCGGTTGTGCCCTGAACATGAAGAAAAGCTGAAATTGTTCTGCATCACAGATCAGCAGTTGGCTTGTATCATATGCCGAGATGGGGAGAAGCACGAAGGGCACAAGTTTAAACCAATCAAAGAAGCAGCTGCATCTGTGAGGAGGGAGTTGGAGACGTTTGTGGAACAGGTTTCTGATGATATCTGTGCTGTAGAGAGCATAGGGAGCAAACAGAGGGAAGAAATAACAAAAACCAAAGAGAAGTCTCAGCAGCTGATGACCCAAATCTGCAGACAGTTTGAGGAGATGCATCAGTTTCTGAGAAAGAGAGAAG
This sequence comes from Seriola lalandi dorsalis, assembly GCF_002814215.2. Taxonomy (NCBI): domain Eukaryota; kingdom Metazoa; phylum Chordata; class Actinopteri; order Carangiformes; family Carangidae; genus Seriola; species Seriola lalandi. Next base: position 1,671,861 of record NW_019525107.1, on the reverse strand, counting down.
ATGAGATCAAGAAAGACCTGAAAGACAAAGAGGAAGAGGCCATGGAGAAGATGAGCGAGACATTGAATGCTATGGAAACAGCTTTGTCTGAGAACAGAGAGCTGGAGGGAAAGGTGACATCAGTTCTGAAAATCACAGACTATGAGAGGTTCTTAAAGAGCTGGACTGAGGAAAACAGCATGAAAACTGCAAAGCGCTCATTTAAGCCCAGAGGAGGAAATCTCAAAGTGGTGAATCCTCCGCTCTCTTTGGGGCCTCATGAAAGTCACCTGCAGTTCTTTATGTGGCAGGAGATGCTTCAGGTGATCCAGCCCCGAGCTGAAGAGCTGTCACTCAAAAGTGACAGCAAAAACATAACAGTGTCTGAAGATGGGAGGAATTTGATGTATAGCCCCAACATTGTCAAGTCTCAGCAGAACAGTGGATATGGTGAGCTGAATTCAGGCTACCATTCCTGTCACTACTGTGGCAGAAGTAACAGGCATTCCTGTCCAAGTTACACTGAGGACACCTCAGTACGATATGCATCTGCATACAGCACCAATCAGTTCACCTCTGGGCAGCATTACTGGGAAATCGAGGTAGGAAAAAGGGACTATTGGAAAGTAGGGCTACAAAAGTATTACCTGAGCTATAATGAGCAAAAATATGTAACATCTAGTCAAAATAAGGTCACAAACTTAACCTTTACAGGAAGACCTCAAAAGATTGGGATTTACCTCGACTGCATGTCAAAGGAGTTGTCTTTCTACGATGCAGAAAACATGACACATATTCACACTATGAGAGAAGGCTGTCTGTCAGTGCCAGTGAAAGCTTATTTTGAATACAAATTTAGTAAGGGAGCAGATCATAACCCCCTGAGAGTGTGCTTGTTCTGAGGTCTGGGATAATGGGGCTGTGGTAAAACAGGATCTGCAGATCAGATGGCCGCCTCAATCCTTAGCTCTCTTTGACTTTCACTGTTTTTGTTTATTTGTTCCACGATCATCCTGGTCCCCAAGAAATCCTTCGTCACAAGACTCAATCACCTGTTACCCTGATATTTTTGTTGATGAAATTCTTTGAAAGACTGGTACAAACCCAACTGAAGGACATCACAGACGGCCTGGACGCCCAAAGATCCTGTTCGTGGATTTCAGCTCAGTGTTCAACGACATCATCTCACAAGTCCTCCGGTCCAAACTCACCAAGCTCCCTGCGCCCACCTCCACCTGTTGTTTGATCACAAACTCCCACAAACACAAACTTTCACCAACAGACAAGACGCAGCAGGTACTACACACCACGATACTAACCACACCTCAGAACAACCTGTTTAACATGTCTGCATGCAGACTGAAGGTGGAACAGCTGACAGCTCTACTGCAGTTACAATAACCTGGAGCTCAATACACTCAAAACTGTGAAGATGACAGAGCTGAAATATTACACTTATTCAATACTAGCCCTCCCTTTTACATGGATTTTTACTTCTTCAATTTTGCGTCTTTTTTCATTTTATTTGCTCTTGTACAGTACATGACGTTTTATATTATTCCTCTGCATGATGAATGATAAAATATATTGTATGCTGTTAACTTGTCTTGGACAGGATATACCATTAGTTTGTTTGTGTACAATAGTAGAGTCAAAGAAAGTTTCCTGTTGATCCATGACTTGTGTTACGTTTACTTTAAAATAATAATTATGAACAAAAGTGAAGCAAAAGTAAAAACAGTAATGGAGGGGTAATCTATAACCTATAGTAAGTAATCTGTACAGGACTTAAGATAAAAATAACAACTTTTGTTTTACTAAAAGTTTCCCTCCAGTCAAACCTTTGCTTTGCTTATTGTTCCTTCACTTGGAAGTTTGTGTTTCCCTGTGCAGAATGTTGTACAGCATGTGCTGAGCCCGGGGGAGGGGTGGGGGGGTCTCTGTGTTCACCTTAAATCTGACTTCAAAGCGTGGATAATGCAGTAGGGGTTCGTGTTTCATTTTGTGTACTTTGAATGACTATGAAAAAAAGGCAAAACAAATAAATAAATAAACTAAATAAATAAACCCTAAAGAGGCATTTAAAAAATTTCTGATTCATTTCTGTGACGTATGCTGTAAGGTATGTCCATGTCCAGTCCATGCAATAAAGTATCGCCATTCTTTTTTGTTGTAAAATCCAATCCAATCCAATCCACTTTATTTATAAAGCACAATTTAAATAAACACAAAGGTTCCCAAAGTGCTGTACATTTAAATAAACATAGTGAAAGACAGAATCTTAAAAAACACAATAAAACACAGTACAAAATGGCTAAAGTATCTGTGCACATAAAATCAACAACCTACGCAGTGTTAAAAGCCAAAGAAAAGAGGTGCGTTTTAAGAAGAGATTTAAAATTGGACAATGAAGAGGCCTGCCTAATGTGCAGTGGCAGTTTCGTTCCACAGTTTCGGGGCAGCAACAGAGAATGCTCGGTCCCCTCTGAGCTTCAGCCTGGTTTTGGGAACCCTCAGGAGCAGCTGGTCAGCTGACCTGAGAGATCGGCTAGGTGCACAGGGGTGCCGAAGCTCAGAGAGGTACATGGGGCAAGACCATTTAAGGCTTTAAAAGCAAATAAAAGAATTTTAAAATGAATTCTAAAAGAATCGCAGTTGATGCTCAATAAATAAATAAAATCTGTTTCAAAAACAATAGTGATGAATTTTGTAATGCTACCTGTTGTTATTGATTCTGTAACTCATCCTATGTGGCCACTCCTTCGGAAAGAATGTATTACCCTTTACAAAGTTTCCCACACTTTATCTGAGGCCAGTATGAGGCTTCAGCGGTCTGACTTAGAAAAATCAAGTGGATATCCTCTGAAGAAGGTTTGATTGTTTTCCAAGCATCAGTTACAACTTTTCGCCACTAGAGTGTGACATTGCACCTTTGTATTGGTCATATAAGATAAACAATATTCAAGAGCCATGAGCTGTAGAATAAAAATAATCATTTTTACAGGTTTTTCTTTGTGAACTGTGTATTTACTGGAAGTATCGCTGACTTATTTAACAGAGATTATCTTGCTGTAAAAAATGTGGAATGAAACATGAGCTCAAAGCTCAGAGTGACATCACTAAAAAGAGGCACAGGGTGGGGCTACTCTGGGAAATAGGAAGGGATTGTTTGATGTGCATAGTCAGTCTGTTTGGATGAGCAAGGCAAAACAAAAGGAGCCATGGCATCTGCCTCTTACACTGAAGATTTGACTTGTTCTATTTGTCTGACGATCTTCACTGATCCTGTAATCCTCCAATGTGGTCACTCTTTCTGCAGAGAATGTATTACGCTCTCTCTGAGCTCACTGCCCGAGTGTCCACAGTGTCGGGCAGCTGTTGCAAAAGAAGGGAAATGTCTTGTGACCAGTCACATTTTGAAAAGTCTGGCTGAAAAAGAAGCTGAGAAGTTGAGAAGAAAGCATGGAGATGAAGAGGTAAGTGTGACATTTCTCATTGCTTTTGTACACATTCATGTGTAATGATGCCGGTGGTATTAGAGAAAAATAATAGAATAAACAATCCCTGTACCCTCTGAAATGTCTTAATCATTATAGTGGGCTGCAGTTGTTAGTTGATAAAAATAAAATTAATTGGAAACTATTCTGATAATCAATTTATTGTTTCAGTCGTTTATAAAGAAAACAGTTGCAAGTTGGAGCCTCTTACATGTGGGGATTTGTCGCTTTTTTTGTCATATATCACATTTAATGAAATGTTGGTAAGTCAAAACAAGCATTTTAAAGATGTCACTTTGGGTTGTATGAAAAAAACGAGGGGCTTTTTTCCATTATTTTTTGACATTTTATACACTAAATGATTAACTGCATCATTCATTTCTCCCCTCCTTTTTGTAATGTAACATTATATTTTTGATTTGTTCATTGATTTCAAAGGTTGATGACTGGTTGTGCCCTGAACATGAAGAAAAACTGAAATTGTTCTGCGTCACAGATCAGCAGTTAGCTTGTATCATATGCCGAGATGGGGAGAGGCACGAAGGGCACAAGTTTAAACCAATCAAAGAAGCAGCTGCATCTGTGAGGAGGGAGTTGGAGACGTTTGTGGAACAGGTTTCTGATGATATCTGTGCTGTAGAGAGCCTGGCCAACAAACAGAGGGAAGAAATAACAAAAACTAAAGAGAAGTCTAAGCAGCTGATGACCCAAATCTGCAGACAGTTTGTGGAGATGCATCAGTTTCTGAGACAGAGAGAAGATGAGATCAAGAAAGACCTGAAAGACAAAGAGGAAGAGGCCATGGAGAAGATGAGCGAGACATTGAATGCTATGGAAACAGCTTTGTCTGAGAACAGAGAGCTGGAGGGAAAGGTGACATCAGTTCTGAAAATCACAGACTATGAGAGGTTCTTAAAGAGCTGGACTGAGGAAAACAGCATGATGACTGAAAAACACTGTCTCAGGCCCAGAGGAGGAAATCTCCAAGTGGTGAATCCTCCGCTCTCTTTGGGGCCTCATGAAAGTCACCTGCAGTTCTTTATGTGGAAGGAGATGCTTCAGGTGATCCAGCCCCGAGCTGAAGAGCTGTCACTCAAAAGTGACAGCAAAAACATAACAGTGTCTGAAGATGGGAGGAATTTGATGTATAGCCCCAACATTGTCCAATATCAGCACTACAACACATTATTTGGATCGTCATCCTGTCACTACTGTGGCAACAGTAGGGTCAAACAAAGTTACACTGAGGACACCTTAGTACGATATGCATCTGCATTCAGCACCAATCAGTTCACCTCTGGGCAGCATTACTGGGAAATCGAGGTAGGAAAAAGGGACTATTGGAAAGTAGGGGTAAAAGATTATTTCCTTTGCTATAAAGAACCAAAATATGTAACATCTAGTCAAGACGCAGAGTTAACATTTACAGGAACCCCTCAAAAGATTGGGATTTACCTCGACTGTATGTCAGAGGAGTTGTCTTTCTACGATGCAGAAAACATGACACATATTTACACTATGAGAGGAGGCTCTCTGTCAGTGCCAGTGGAAGCTTATTTTGAATACAAATTTAGTAAGGGAGCAGATCATAACCCCCTGAGAGTGTGCTTGTTCTGAGGTCTGGGATAATGGGGCTGTGGTAAAACAGGATCTGCAGATCAGATGGCCGCCTCAGTCCTTAGCTCTCTTTGACTTTCACTGTTTTTGTTTATTTATTCCACGATCATCCTTGTCCTCATCAAACCCTCCATTACGCTACTCATTAACTATACACCTGTTAACCCTGACGTTATGTGGTGAATGAAGTCCTTTGAAAGACTGGTACCAACCCAGTTGAAGGACATCAAAGACCCTCTGCTGGACCCCATGCAGTTTACCTTCAGCGTAAACAGGCCAGTGGATGATGCAGTCAACGCAGGACTGCACTACATCCCGCAACGCTTTAACTCCCCAGGGACGTAGGCAGGAGCCTGTTTGAGGATTTCATTTCAGTGTTCAACAACATCATCTCACAAGTCCTCTTGTCCAAACTCACCCCGCTCACCTTGCCTGCCTCCACCTGTTGCTCGATCACAAACTTCCTAAAAGACAGGAAGCAGCAGGTGACGCTGAACAGCTGGACAGTCAGCACTGGTGTCCCAGAGGGATGTGTGCTCACCCCACTGCGCTTCTTCCTCTAAACTATCGACTACACCTCAGGAGAACAACCTGTTAAATGCCTGAAAACTGCAGACCACACATCAGTGATCGGACTCATCTTAGACGGTGACAAGTCTGCATACAGGCTGGAGGTGGAACAGCTGGCCCTCCAGTGCAGTCATAATTTACCCTTATATAGTACGTGGTGATTTATGTTACCATACTTCTCTGCCTGATGTTTAATAAAACCTACTGTATGCTGTTTACATGTCTTGGACAGGAAATACCATTAGTATGTCTATGTATAATAGTAGAGTCAAAACAAGTGTCCTGTTGAGCCATGTGTTGTGTTACATTTACTTTAAAATTATAATAAAAACAGTAATGGAGGCACAATCAATAACCTATAGTCAATAATGTGCACAGGAATTGTTCCTTCGCTTGTAAGTTTGTGCTTGACTGTGCAGAATGTTGCTGAGTCTGGGGGAGGGGAAGTTTCTCTGTGCTCACCTTAAATCTGGCTTTAAGGATGATCCAGCAGGATATTATGTTCCATTTTATGCACTTGGAATAACTCTGTGCAAAAAAAGGCAAAATAAATCAAACATTTAGAGGCATATTTCAGCATTTTTGATTCATTTCTGCGACATGTCCTGTATGGTACACAATCTATGTAATAAATAATCGCCATTCTTTTTTGTTATAATGGAATCTGATGCTAAATAAATAAATAAAATCATCTCAAAAACAGTAGTGAAATATTTTGTAATGCTGCCTGTTGTTAGTGTTTTTAGGTCACTGTGTTATGAGTCACCACATTTGTCAGTCTTCTGGAACCAGATTTGATCCTGAGACGTGTATGAAGTGCTTTGGTTGTATTAGTGCGTTTTGAATGCCAGCTTAAGGCATTGAGCTGCATGTTGGTAAAGGGAACTGTATGAACTGATCGGAAAAAGTGAACTCAACATATACTGTATAGAGAGAGAGAAAAAGCTCCACCCAACAACAAACAGCAGTTTCAACATCACTCCACTAGTGTGTGACATTACACTAATATATGTAGCTCTGATGAGTTCTCTAATGCTCCTTCAAGTTAAGTGTTTAGAAATAGTATTTTTCCCACTTTGTAGAAGAGGCCTGTAAATCTGTTGGGGCTCCTAATGTGGTATTCTGGGTATTTATCTTCCTATGAAGACTTGGAGTGACTACTAAAGCGAGTGATACATGGGGTGTGGCTTTTCCAGGAAAGTGAAAGTTAAAAAATAATGCCAAGTCAGCCAGTCTGGCAGAACACGAAGAACAACATCAGTCATGGCGTCTGTTTTTTACTCTGAAGACTTGAATTGTTCTATTTGTCTGACGATCTTCACCGATCCAGTGACTCTTCTCTGTGGACACTCTTTCTGCAGACAATGCATTACAGATATTTTGAACACACGGCACCAGTGTCCACAGTGTCTGACAGCTGTTGCAGCAGAAGGGACATTTCTTCCAACCAGCCTTCTATTGAAAAGCCTGGCCGAGAAGGCCAAAGAAGCCGCGAAGATGAAGAAACAGCATGAACCCCAGAAAGCAGAAGTAAGTCAGTGGTATTCATAAGGCAATGTAATTCCTTATATGTGCTCATAGGTTACATTTGTTGACTCAGGTAATGTTATAGTGTCATATATTTATTTTCTGTCTGCACTTTTACTTTTACATTTAATCCTTAGATTAAAAAAAAGTAATTGTTTGTCATATTTAGTCCGTCATCTTTTTTGTTTTTAGTCTCTGGACATTTTAGTCTTGTCTTAGTCAAAAAGAAACATATTTTAGTCTAGTTATAGTCCACAAAAATACTTGATCATTAGAAGATTAGTTGACAAAAATGCTGTGAACATTTTAAGAACAAGACCAGAAAACTCCCTGGGAATCCAGCAAAGAGAAAAACCTGCAAAAAAAAAAAACCCTGTACAACAGCCCTGCAATAAATCCTACCCTTATAATAATGAGTTTTGTCAGGCCTGTGCCAGAAAGGTGTTGATTTTATTCTGTAATTCTATAGGACTTAGTGGTAGTGTTGTACTAGAGTGTGTTATACAATAAGTGTTTTCAATACTTGTACACTGTCATTTAAAAGCAGACTTTAATCAAGCCTAAACCCAATCTTCCACATAATATGCTGCATTTTAACAGATGTCACATATTTAACTGCATGGACCATCCAACATTGACAAGTGCTTGACTATCAAAATGTGTCAGGCAATTAAACTGTGCATACTATATAGCATGAATAGCATGTTTAATTCAGTCAAGTCAGGGGGTCCCAACCTTTTCCAACTCAGGGCCCACTAGAAAATCTCAAAAATTGGTTTGTAGCCCACATCAGACCTCACAGTGATACAGAGGCCAAATAATGCCTTCTCAAAGCACATTTAGATTCTCCAGTTTTTTAGCATGGATGTAATCATTTAGCACCCAATCAGACTGATACAGTAAACAAGCCGGTGACAAAATAAAAGTCTCTATCATTGGCCCACCTCATTTTTATTTATTTTCTCATTAGCCGAGAGGTAGGCCGAGTCAGACACTGCCAAATTGGCGACTGCAGAGCAGCCCACTTCAAAACCACTCTTCAGAAACCTACGGGTGACGTCACGGAGGCTATGTCCATACACTCTGTGCTTTCATCTCATAAATGAATTGATGTAATTTGTTCTCAGGTTTATCAGAGAAGTCTACACCACAGACTGTAGATGCAGTGAGAACCAGGGTGACAGATGTCTCATGAATGGGTCAAAAGCAGGTCGAACATACGTAAGGAATGAACATCTCTCAGTTGTTGTATTCATTTTTTTTCTTTACACAGGTGGCTGAGTTGTGCCCTGAACATGAAGAAAAACTGAAATTGTTCTGCGTCACAGATCAGCAGTTAGCTTGTATCATATGCCGAGATGGGGAGAAGCACGAAGGGCACAAATTTAAACCAATCAAAGAAGCAGCTGTATCTCTGAGGAAGGAGTTGGAGAAAGGCATGGAGAACCTTTGTGGAGATATACATGTAACAGTGAGCTTAGCCAAGACACAGAGGGAAGAAATAACAAAAACCAAACAGAAGTCTAAGCAGCTGATGACCCAAATCTGCAGACAGTTTGAGGAGATGCACCAGTTTCTGAGAAAGAGAGAAGATGAGATCAAGAAAGACCTGAAAGACAAAGAGGAAGAGGCCATGGAGAAGATGAGCGAGACATTGAATGCTATGGAAACAGCTTTGTCTGAGAACAGAGAGCTGGAGGGAAAGGTGACATCAATTCTGAAAATCACAGACTATGAGAGGTTCTTAAAGAGCTGGACTGAGGAAAACAGCATGATGACTCCTGAACATTTATTCAGGCCCAGAGCAAATGAGCTCCAAGTGGTGAATAATTCTCTCACTTTGGGGCCGTATGAAAGTCACCTGCAGTTCTTTATGTGGAAGGAGATGCTTCAGGTGATCCAGCCCCGAGCTGAAGAGCTGTCATTCAAAGGAAACAGCAGAGATATAACTGTGTCTGATGATGGGCGGAGTTTGTTTTGTACTCCCAAAAGCAACCAACTTCTATCAGATCCTTTTGGTAATCCATTTAACCAAAGCTCCGCTTTCTTTAGCCCCCCCTTATTATCATTTCACCAACCCATGCTCAACTCTGTCATTGGCACATTCAGTGTCAATGAGTTCTCTTCAGGGCAACATTACTGGGAGACAGAGGTTGGTCAAAGAGACTATTGGGAACTAGGGATAAAAGATAATTTCCTGAAATACGATGGACAAAAATATTCTACCTGTTGTGCAAATATAATCAGAGAGCTATCATTTGCACACAGGCCTCGGAAGATTGGGATTTACCTAAACTGCTCATCCAAGAAGCTGTCCTTCTATGATGCAGACAGCATGACACATATTAACACTATGAGCTCCAGTCTCATGACCATACCACTGTCAGCATATTTCAACATTAGATACAGAGCACCAGATCCTAACCCTATGACTGTGCGCTGGTACTGATATATGGAACAATGGGCCAACAGGACAAAGTCAAGATAAATATGAGAAATATCAGTTTTAATTGGCTTAGTGCCTTATTTTACAGGTTCCATATTTTCTTGCGTCATAAGATCTGTTGGCCCGTGCACGGCCCATTAGAAGGTTCTGAAAGTGTTCTGAAGAGTAAAAGTAAAACTTTTGTCAATATAGACACTGTACCTCGTTAGATCAGTTAGAGTCTCTGGATTTCAAATATTTAGTTCATTTTGCGCTAATAATAAGCACATAAATTTGATTGATTGAAATCTACCATCATCATGTACAATCATCGTGTACCATCGTGTTCAATTCCTCCATTTTTGATATTCATTTAGTCCGTAGGGGTCCACAGATCAAAAAATCAAAAGAGTTTCTTCATAAAAGTATTCCAGGTTGTGAATATCATCATGAGAAGTCCTCCACTCGCTTCTCCTCTCTCGCTCTTTCTCTCTCTCTCTCGCTCTCTCTCTCCGTCTGGCTCCATATGCGGCTGTGTTAGCAGGTCTGCTATTGTTTGTTGTTCCCTGTAAAGATCGGATCAGATTTCACTTCTTGGGGGTCGAGGGAAGACAGCAGCGAAACATTACAAAGTGGGAAAATGCCACTTTTTTCACAGTTTTTCTGAATGACTCTCTTGTAGATAGGCGTCTCCCCTGACCAATCAGAGCAAATTAAGGAGGGTGTGCACTTCAGAGCCACGGCTAATAGGCTGTTTTCACCCCATCACAGCCTGAGAAGGAGCAGGCTGAGCTGTATGACACATACAGTATTAATATAGAACCTAGACCTGGTTTAATCAATAATCAATAATCAAAAAAGACATGAAAATCTCACTTTATGGGACCTTTAAACATTTCCCTTACTAATTTACAACTTTATACCTCATTTCTAGGAGGTTATAGGAAACATTTAGCCTAAAGGAAATCAGCAGGAAATACAGAGCTAGTGAAGTGTTATATTATATTTTCAGTGTTTTAAGGAGCAGAAAATATAAAAAAATCTGGCAATTTAAAAACAATAAGAACAAAACAAACGATATAACGTGGAGGAATGTGATATATAACCTGCTTTAACCAAAAAGTTGCATGGAACCAGGGGAACTTAATCTCAGCTATTTTAAACACAATTTTCACACGAGAAACAACAACATAGGGACGCTGTTCTCTGTATTCACTCATTTGTCAGTTTGTTTGCTCTCTCTCTCTCTCTCTCTCTCTCTCTCTCTTTCAACAAGAAATGCCTGACCCTTGTCCCAATATCCACACCAGAGTAATTCCTTGTTTCACGAATGAAACTGTGCAAATATTATGGTTGCCCTGGCGTTTGCATTCGACCAATCAGCATCTGTCGATCCTGCAAACCTTTGCCCTCAAGTTTCTGAACCTTTTAACCAGCACTTCATTACTTACTTTTAAGTCTACCTTTCTAATATTTCACATGTAACAGCTAGATTACTTTGAATTTTGTTCTCTCAGTTTGAATGATGTGATTTTAAATGTTGACTGTGACTTCATAGTTTGTGATTCTGGGAGTTTTACACTGTTGTACTGAAATGGTTTTATCTGCTGTCCACATGAGGTGTTCCATGTCTCTGTGTCTCCACAGGAGGGTGGTGTTTTCCAGAGTTTGTTATGTGTCAACAGACCTCTGCTGTATGAGGCTGGTGTACAGCAATCAGTCTTTGGCTTTATTTCAATGTATAAAAAAATATACTTAATAAAAGTTTACTGGCTCTATCACAGTCTCAAAGCATGTGTCTCTGTATTTTAAATAAAAACAGGAATAGGAAATTGAACATGTCCTCCTGCACAGACTGAATGGTGATACTGAGAAACATCTCCTTCAATGAAAACTGTATTGAATATATCAACTTAAAGCTATTTAAGTGGCTTTAAGTTGATATATTCAATGGAGATAAATAGATTTTTATAATTAGAATTTTCAAGTATTCTCCTCAACAGTTCCTCTGTTGTCAAATATGTTGCCTATATGGAATTGATGGTGCGGGGGTGGTAGGTGACCAGTCAGTAGCAGCATCAGTCACCTCTGTGCTCTTGCTGTGCTGCGTACAGTGCAAGTACATCCATCTGTCTTCATATAACAATATAATATTTGTCAGAAATATTTTCTGCATCTGTTGATTTTTTGGGCTCTGGGAAAGTTTGTATTTTAACAACATAAACATAAATTGATTAATTGACAAAACTGTCAGCAGATCAATCAAAAATGACATCACTAGCTGCAGCTCTAGTGATTTTATTTTATAAAACATGATTTGAATATATTATTTCTGATATGTTAACATGTAAGCAGCATTTTAAAACTAATTAAAAACAGTATCAAAACTAATTTACATTTAGGTATTTTAATCTAAAACAATTCATTACATTGTATTAACTGGTTGTCGGTTTTGCCTTTACGGCACCCTTTCATTTCCAATGTTAGCTTGTCATTTCATTACCGTTATAAAATGTTATATATTATCTAATTTAGGTAAACACTGGTGATGAGTTGTGAGCAGTGAGACAGTAGAGCATTAGTTGTTGTAGAGATATGTTTTAATGTCAATATAGAGTTTATCATTTCATTTTGGTAGTCTTTCTGTGGCTGTGGTGGTTGAGTTAGTTTTTTTTATTAACTTCCATAATAGATACCTGCTTTCTTTTCATTCAGGAAATGTTTTAGCTGTTGGGTAATTGAACAGTATTAAAATCAATGTGTGCTGAAGGCTAAATAATTGTATTAGCAGTGCTGGACTAATTAAGCAATTATGTACAAGTACTTCCACACCACTAAACTTCAAAAGGGAAATATTGTACTTTTCTACCGTTTTGTACAAAATGTATTTGCTGTTGCATTTGAGTTGTCCGTACACATACAAAAATCCTTGTTAGCTTAGCTCAGTCACTAGCATGATAATAATAATAAAATAAATGTATTCAACATATTATTATCATATATATAATATTATTTATTCAACATATTTGTAACATTATCTCATGTCTCATAACCATCTGCAAACCACTGCTCTTCTGTGGAGCCGGTTCAATGAAACTGAATGGTGCAACCCAGCTAAGACTAGAGGAAGCTCTGGGCTCTCTAAAAGGTCAGCGCTGTCAAGACAGTTTACCATTGGTCAGCGGTGTGAATGCACCAAAGTTGAACTCTACACTGACAATTCGCACGGATTTATTTCTCCTGCTCAAGCAGATCCTCCTCTCACAGCGATAGGTGTCCAGAGTTTCAGACTGTTTCCTCTCCGTGACTGTGGCGTTCCTGATAATAGAAATGCATGTTATTTTACAACCAGTAACTGATGACAGATTTGTATAAGTCATCAGATTTTTTTTTCTTTTCAGAAAATAAGAAAAGCTGTGCAGCCGTTAATATACGGAAGCAATAAAGATTAATGAAATGTTTTGAATGGAGCTGCAAAGTCAGGAGAAAAAGACAACAACAGAATAACAGAGTTAGTAACTGTCCAACAAGATGAGAACAGGCTGTTCTGTTCAGACCATCAGACCTGGGCGAAAGCGTAATTAAACTGACTTTAAAAGCTCACCTTGTATTATGTGCTCTCATTGCCATGTGAATGTATGTGTGTACAGTATGTGTGTGTGTGTATGTGTGTATGTGTGTAGGTGGTCTCATTGTACCTCTAAGTCCACAGTAAGCTACTTCATTTGTCCTGTAAGAAAACTGCTGCCTGGTTAACCATGATTAATACCCACTGAATAGTTATCTGCGGTTTCGGCTGTGAGGCGCCAGGTCTGCTGTTGTGAACCAGCACAGTATCTTCATTAATCAAAGCAGGAGCTGCTGTCTAGTTAGCATTCATCATGGGCTGTATTATGATATTCAGATGATTCAGTGTGGGGGAGTGTGTGTGTGTGCTGACCTGGCCTGAACGGGCCGGAGAAATCGATGCATGTGGGGAAAGGCTGTTCTCAGCAGTAAGAGGTCCGGAGCTCGGTAATCGAGTCTTTCTCTGCAGAATTAATGAGAGGGCTTTTCGTGTCGTACGGGCCATGGAGATCTGTCGACTTCCAGCCCGACACCGGCCTAACAAACGGAGGAGACGGTGATGTCGGGCCAGAGACTTACAAGGGACGATAAAGGCCAGAAAAAAAAAGAAGGAGATGAACGCGTGACTCTGGCCTCTTCAAACACACACAAGCAAACACACACACACACACACACACACACACACACACACACACACAAACGCGCACAGGACTATAAAAAGGACAGAGAGCAAGCAGGAATCAAATACACAACACAGGCAAGCAGTGAGAAAATGCAACAAAGTATTCACATCTTTTACTTCAAGTGATAGTTTGGGTTATTCGACGTGAGGTCGTGTGAGGTAATTATCTACAGTAAATGTATTACCTGCAGTAGATTTGGATCGGGGCGTTCTGAGTTCAGAGAGGCAGCAGGGGGTACGGGCAAAGACTCTGAGTGATGTGCTGCTGTGGACGGGGGCAATCTGCAAAAACGAGTTTTAGCTACTTTAAAAACTCGCCCACAGAAAAAACTAATATCTGTTAAATTCAGTGGCGGCTGCTGGTCTTATAAGGAGGGGAAGCTCATTTTTGGCCTACATCATAAAATGTGTCCGTTTATTTATATGTAAATTTGCAGAGTGACAGAAGAGAGTCGCCAAACACAACGCTAGTCGTTTTTAACATAGACAAAGTCGCTGAGGATCAGTAACGTCTCCAGATCAACTCCGAACGACGGAATTAAAAACTTGAAAACTGCTCCGGTGGATGCTTATACTTCAAGATCGCTGATTCGCTCATTTTGCTGTCAATCAAAAAGGGACTCAGCCTCAGACAGATCATCCAATCATCATGCAGAAGCCGAGCATCCGGGCCAGCCCACTGCCCCATAGACCCCCAGAGACGCTGAGCGTCCGATGGGCGGGACAAAGCCCAGCATTTATCCAATGACCGTCTAGTTTCGCTGCAGTGGAACAACCCACTCTATGCTTCCCCATTTAAGTCAGTAGACGCTCGGCGTCTGCACTGTGTAAAGCTCTGTGGCGCTGCGGGGATGAATGAGAAGAAGTTGTGTCGGTTACCTGTGATAAGTAGCTGATTCTGAACAAAAGATGAACGTGTTCTAGTGCATATTTAGTCAATGAAATGTACACACAACACTACATATTTGACCACTTATTTTGTTGACATTTAAGGGGAAGCTGAGCTTCCCTTGCAGTCGCAGAGCAATCGCCACTGGTTAAATTGTACGCTTTATTTAGAATATTTTCACCACTTTCTCTTATCATCAAACAGCCCTTTCCTTTGGAACTACAGTTTTACAACCTATCTCGTTGTTGGTAAATTGACTTTCATCCAGTTTTAAGCCTCATTTTTAAGAAAGACTTTTTACACCTTAGTCCTTTTCAACTATTTATTTTAATCGGATGAAGGATTTTAGTCATCGGACGGCCTGTGTCTGCCTCTTGTGAAACTACTTCAGTCAGTGTTTCTACGGATAATAATCACCTGGTCGGTCACCTCTGTGGAAAATTCAGCTCCAGGTAAAAACGTCCTGAATGACTGACAATGAACAAATAAACAAATACAAGATGCTAACTACGCTAACTGTTCCGATACGTCTGCTAGAACTCCTGAGTCTGGGTCTGACTGAGGCTCAAACATCTAACCATCTTGATACTCTCTGCTGTTTCACCTGTCAACCTAGCGCAATTAGCGGTGGTGGGGCACAAGGCCTGATCAAACATTTCTCAATGAGGAAGTAAGCGTAGATGTGCTTCCACCCCCTGTTTTCCATCCTTTTTTTTTTACTTTTTATGTGGGAAAACCATTTTAAACAAAATAGTATTTTTACATCAAAACATGTTTGGAGAGGAACGTTGAGTAGTTTTTGGGACACTTTTATGTTTTATGTTTACTGAATAATAGTCCTATATCTTTGTTACCAAGAGAGAGATTCAATCAATCAAAAATAAATAAAATCTTGATCTGATGAACTCTAACTCAGATCTAACTAAAACAGCCTCAACATGAAATCAATATTTTTACATTGACACTGGATCACATGATAATGTAATGTGTAAGCTGCTGCTTGTAGTGACAAACCCACAGAGAGTTAGACTGACTCTGCAGTTCTCCTCAGCTTTACAGAGCGTTTAGCCTCTTCCAGCTCACAGTTGTGGGTTACCAGGTTACGACATTTTACTGTTTTCGTTCAGACACACCGCTCGCATCGGAATCATTTTCAGCATTTTTCAGCAGAAAAGCACTGATAACCTCACTGTGCACCATCTACCAAGCAGCACACAGCAGCCAGGCAAAGCTAGTAACCAGCTACTGAGCACAGTGGGGCATTTAGCAGCTAAAAAACAAGATGTTTACCTCATAAGTTGGTGGAGAACCAAAAACAGAACTAAAGGAAGTTAATGAAATAAGTTAATGAATGAACGCAACTCCAAAGGAATGATCATGATCCACTGTTTGTCAGTCTCTATGTCAAATGAAAAGGTGAGGGTCAGTGTTGTGTTTACAGCTTATTATCAGTCTGTTATCAGTTACAGTAGGGTTTAAATACAACTAACACATTAAGACATCAACAATAATAATAACACTGACTTTAAGCTTTTGTTTTCTTGTAGTACTTCCATATTTTCCTGAAGAAATGGAGGTTCTTACAGAGGATGATTTTGAATGGATTTGTAATGGACTGAAGGAAGAAGGATCTGAATACTTTCCTTCTCCACCTCAGGTAAGCAGGCACACAGACACAGACAAAGACACACAAGCACACACACATCACACTCTTCCTAGTCATCAGTCATCACAGTCGTGGATCAAACACAGCTCTCTTTACTGCTCCAGCTTTATTGTAACAGTTGGAAGTCCACTCAGGTTATTGCGTTATCTGTATAACGATGAGATGAGGAGGCCGAGGGAAACTTTACAATATTTCTTTATGAGAAGCAGGCACTCATGTGCATTACATGGCGTGGATAATGTGCCATGTAAAAGTGAAGGATTGCTCACAGTTGAGTGATGTAATGCTCCACAAATAATCCTATTTAGGCCTGATGAATATCACAGTCTGAATCTGTCCCGGGCATCCATCTCCTTTATTAGGCAGTGAGTGCATGCTGTTGGTACAGAAGAGCGCAGAGATTATGTTTATAGTATTAAAAGTGAGGGCTCATATATTTAGAGGCAACACAGAGAAAGAAAAAGGCATCTTTACAGGATGACTTCTCTTATTGGTCCTGATTACATTTGATGTCTTTGCATCCTTCACTTTGATGTGTGGAGCTGTTGAATGAAGGTCACAAAGGTTCAGGTACTTCTCCGCGTTGGACACTAGAGGGCCCACTCTGCTCTCTATACCGTCTCCTCCTCACTCTGTCACCCCCAGCGTGAGATATTATTTGTCCCCCTGAAAATTGCCAACGATTTCTCTCTGTTCTTTGTAATTAAAAGGCTATTACTCAGAGGAGACGGTGGATGCAGTATGTATTTGTGCAGACTGTTTGTATCACTGCTGCACACACACTTCTTGACTGTTAACTGGGGGTAAGTATTATTGCTTTTACATTGATCTCGGTGACAGATAACAGCTATACCGCAACAGAATCGTAAACGGAGAAGGGAACTGAAGACAATTAGCTGAGCTTGTTGTGGCCTTAGGAAACGTAGAGCTAGAAGTACCAAGGATGAGCAGGCCTAAAAGTAGAAACCTGTGAAGTTCCACATTCGCTGCTGTCCATTTCTGACTAAAATGTTCAACAGTCACCAGCATGTGACATAAGCTACAAACCTACAACGCTGATATTAATTTATCTCCATATAATTATTTATCTATTTACCGATTAAGGTTTTCTTTCCAGTTTATACAATTAAAGGTCCCTTATTTTACACTTTCTTTGTGTTTTATTTTAAAGGTTGATATCCATAAGAAGATACAAACTGGCCACCGGATTGCAGCACAGGCCTTTTTCCTAAATGATGAATGATGAATTAAATGATAACTCCAATGATTGACAATGATTTCTGGTGAGCAGGTGAACCTCAGTAGAACAAAATAAGTGAGATAAATAGAAGCATTGTTAAATTTGTTGTTGCTTTCCGCCGCTGGAGACAGCTCTCTGCGAACAAAGGAATGAAGTTTGCTGCTGAAGTCGCAACGTTTCTTCGAGACTGGTGAGTAACATTGGCTTTGTAACAATAGCAAAAACATACATATAGCACCTTTAAAGATGTCAAATAAATGTAGTGGAGTAAAAAGTATGATATTTCCCTCTGAAATGTAGTGGAATGGAAGTGTGACGTAGCATAAAAAGACTTCACATCACTTTCCACCACTGACTGAATCTATATTTGAGTGTGTGTCGCTTCTGCACGTTCTAAATCTCACACTCCCTCTATCGTCCACCCCACCTCGCTCATTAACCCAGCCGCTCTCCTTCACTTCTCCTTCACCTCCTCTTCCCTCTCCCCATCTCCCTTTGGTCCACTATAGAAGTGGGGCTCTCCCTGACCTCCGCCAGCCTCGGCAGACGATCACCACCAGACGGTCGGTCACACAACACTTGGCTGCACCAGGGCACGATGTGGCCTGTGTTCCAGGTCACCTCGGCCTCGGCTGTAGTCAGTGACTCTGACAATAACCAGGTGAAAGAAATAAAGGCCAGCAAAATATCACGGATTTGATCTTTATGCTTGCAGATGACATTAGTCAGCCATCTTGAAGCATCCTTCCTGAGCAAGATGCTCATTCCAAGCATGGATATGAGTGTCAGCTAACTTTCTTAAATGAAAACTGTAAGCCATGTGATAGATATGTGTCAGACTGATGGATCACAGGTCTAACAGGCTTTATTGTCGGTCAGTGTGAGATCTGGCGACAGACTCCTAATGAAGACGTCCTGGGAGAGTCCACGGAGACAGAGCCTGTAGAGAGGACATTGATCAGAGCCGCCAGACTGAAGAGACAGAGACTGGGAAAGGTAAGAGGATAGAATGGAGGAATGTAATCGGTTGGTTCAGTCCAATGACTTCATTCAGTTTGTACAATATCTGTGTGTGCGATCTGTCCCTCCCTTCTCTGTCTCGGTCTCTGCGTGTGTGGCAGGAAGGAGGAGGTTATCCTTAAACTTATTAGAGCAGGTGCAGTGCATTGAAAATCCATTCAGTGTTGCTGTCACAGCGATTCTCTTCCATTGAATTAAGAGGGGTCAATCCCACAAATCAAGAGATTACGCTGCAGGGAGATAGAGGACTAACTGCTCAGTGGTGTACATACAACACACACACACACACACACACATACTGACACACACACACACACACACAGCAATTTAGGTAGGGCAGACACAGATATGGATCCTATGCCAGTATTCAGATAATGTGATTAACGATTTAAATTATACTTATTCTACTATTCTTTTAATAATACTATTTTTTCAAATAGGAAATAAAATGGCAAAAGCTACTTGACTCACTACATGGTCACACATTCGCCCTCATTCTAACACACACACACACACACACACACACACACACACACACACACACACAGTAAACCCTGTCTTGCATGACTGTGCGGTGGTTGCTCTGTAGATGTGCTGGCAGGAGCAGGAGGAGGAGAGCTGCTTGTGATTGTGCTGAGTGGAACAATCTTGAGTTTGGGGACCTTGGCATTCATCACACACTCACACATATACACTGCAGTAGCCCTGCGGCTCAGCCCGCTTTAATTATTACACGGCCAGCTAATCAATAGCAAAGAGGCTAATCCTATTTCATCCCTTCATATTCATTTATGCCCGTGTCAGATTTAAACTACCTGCGCTGTGATTCCATCATACTGTGTATGTATACGACTATGTGTGTGTGTGTGTGCGTGTGTGTTGCTGCATGTGTACATGTGTGCTGCTGCTTTGCAATAAGAATTAAATGAATTAAAGTTTTCGTTGTAGGACTTCATTTTAATCTCCATATTTGTCATCAGTGTAGAAACACTTGAGTTCTTATTTGAAGCATCTTTATATAAACAGATAATAACTGTCAATATGACGCAGTTGTAAACTTATAACATATAAATGCATATTTTAGATCAATATGTATATAATATAATAATATAATATATGTTATAAAGTGTTCACGTATTATAATTTTGAGCCATATTAAATATATTTATCATGTATTGGTAAAACCATTATAAGACAATAATAACACTCAATACATTAAAGATAAATGGGAAGTGGAATCTGGGGTTGAGATTTCTGAGGAGGCTTGGGGTAATATCTGGTCCTTCCAGTGGACAACAACCAGTTCTATGGACTGGAGAGAACATTGCTGGAAGAATATTATTAGATTTTTCAGAACACCGTATCAGGAGAGGTACAAAGGTACAGCTATGCCATGCTGGAGGCAATGTGGCTCGGCTGCTGCTAACCACTACCATATCTTCTGGGATTGTCCCAAGTTAAAAGCTTTCTGGAGGGATATCAAGGTTTCTTTAAGCAAAATCTTTAATACTCAAATACCTCTGAGTTTTGATGTCCTGTACCTGGGTTATGTCCCCTCTTTTCAATGTAGGAGAGAGATAAAACTGCTGCAAATTCTTTTGGTGGCAAGTAAGAAATCAGTTACAAGAAGATGGTTAAGCCTGATTCCGCCTACTCTAGATGACTGGATTGGAATTATTCTGGAGATATATAGGATGGAAAAATTGACCTATCAAATAAGACTTCAAAAGGACAAATTTTACCAAATCTGGAACAACTGGATTTCATTCATTGCCCCCACGAGAGCAGACTTTATATGATCTCACTGGTAATATCGCTTTGTAATTTACTCATTTAATTTATGACTTGTTTTTGAGGATTATTTCTATGACAGCGGCGGCAGGGGTCCCCCCCCCATGGGTTCTGTACATAGTTAACTGGTTTACCTTTCACTAAGATGTATCAGAATTTTCCCTAAGCGATCTAGTCTGGGCAACCTGTCAACAAAGAACTACAACTAAAATAAAGAACATAACTATGCTCTCACTGTTTCGAATCTAACACCAATCTCACATAGTCTATGTTACTACAGGAGAGTGTGATCTGCATAGATCGAACAAGGTCTGAACCCCGATTTGTGACTGTACATGCTTTGAACTTATAAGCCCTGAGTCTGATGTTGCACATTTTCTGTATTTAAAACAAAAACTGGAATGGCATTTACTTCTGCTGTATTGTTGATGCCATGTAGATGTACTCTTCTGTCCATTCCAAATAAAGATATAATTAAAAAAAAAAACAAAAAAAACATTATAAGTCCACATTGTTTAGTACCTGTGAGCAGTATATAAGTATTTAATAAATGCTTTATAAGGTTATATTTATTAATGTTTATTGTCTTAAATGGAGAAGTTATAAGTACAAATATTGTACATTAATCATGTGTTAAAATGACTATTAATGCTAAATAGGGGACTTACAGTGTTTTCACAGTATCTTTTCATTTATTTATAAATACAACTGCAAACTCCATTTGCTGATGAAAGCCATGAGATACAGCTTAAAGCTCTGGGAAGTCTACTTTGAGTTTTATATACTTCATATTCTTGCGGGGGTTAATGGAATGTGAAACCAGTTGTGTCTTAGCAGCATGTGTTTGAAAACATTTTGATTGCCATTATTTTACTTACGCGATCTTAAAATGACCCATCAGCATATAAGTAGCCTATAATTTATTTAACAAGTTTTATGGCACATAAATTATCTGGGAAAAGGAGAAGCCTAATACTGTAATTAATAGTTAACAATGTAATTAATAATTTAAGATTTATGTTCTGATATACAATAGTTAGAGCTATTAGGCTGCAGCCTGCAGGACGGATACTGCTGTATGATGGGGGAACTTTGGATGACAGTGAATACTATACAGCAGTAGGCCCAGATGTACTGTACATACTGTATTATATCCTGTCTCCTCCCTCACACCCCCTCAGTTCACTCTGTAATTGAACTCAATTACAGAATGCAGCCGCTCTTCCAGGCTGCAGCATCTCAGAGGAGTTCGGCGCTGTCTGTCTCGGCACCATCACGCTTCCCACAATATTCCGGCAGCTACGTCCGATGCAGTCAGGCTTTCTTTCAGCTCACTGTACAGCGCTGACCCTTCCACTATACCTGTAATGAAATACAGGTGCTCAGCTGTCCACACTGAAATTTTGATCTCACGTATTGTTGTCATAGATTTTCTCTGTGGGTATTTAGTATGAATCTGATATGCTGTTTTTACTGTAGGCAGAGTGTCAACTACAGAGGGGATAATGAATGTTTAAAACACCCATCCTCTTCCTCCCTCTAAGTATTTATTATCTATTTAATGTGATAATGGTGCAATGAAACTATTTCTGAATTTGCTGACTACCTCTGACCCCACTTTGTGAGTATGATTATATATTTAATCCATAGCATGCTCTCTCTTATGTCTGCAAATTCATTTTCAGGCCAGTTGCGAGCACCCACAGGGACCTCATACTTTGGGATGGCTATATCAGAAGAATAGACACTTATATTTAACTTTTTTGATGTCATCCGTCAGTCTCCCAAAGGGTCTGACTTCTCAGTGGTTTCATACAGTGATTGTCATTTTTTTATTAACCACAGGCAGAATTGCATATGAAGGAGTCTAATGTTCCTGCTTTGCAATTATTCCATGATGTATTAGGCTACATCTCTGCCCGGCATGGTCACACATGGAAGAGACCACACCTCACCACACCCAGCTTTGATGTTGAAGGCTGAGGTGGTGGGGTTGTCTAAAACGACACTGGTAGATGGCCGCGTAGCGTCCTCCTGCCGCAGGTTCAAAATAAGCAACATAGTCTTTGCTGCCAAGTGTCAAAACAGCAGTCTGCTACAATGACAAACAGTGTGTACAATGCAATATAAATACATTGAATACTTTTAAGAGGGAACATCCTAATAAACAATTACAGTGAAAAGTTATTACCACAAATGAAGCCTGGTATTGGTCAAGTATCTACTATACTGCCCATCGACTCTCAATGTCAACTGTCCTGAATGCTTTCAAGAAAACTGCAAGACGTACAAAAACAACATGCATGGCAACCAGTTCTCCTACAGGAACATGTGCAGAGGAACCACGTACTGGTCAGTCCTATCAAAAGCATAAGGTGTCTGCTTAGAGTTGGTTTGAAGAAATGCAACGGATCATTTGACCTGCAGGGGCATTGCACCTTCTTCTCTCCATCAGAAGTGAATGAAAATGCTCTGCAAAGCCAAGTGTCTCAAAACCCTCAAGAAAATACTGCTAACAATGTCCTTTATTTGATTAGATACCGCCATCCCATGTTCTGTCCCATAACATTCAATACAAGAGGTCATATCTACATCACAGTTCATGTTAACATGCAGACTATCAGGCAATGATTCCCAATGGTACGATATAACCGCTTAGTGTTTTTGGGATAAACACTTGGTTGTGTTTTGGAAATCTTTGACAGTGTTCTTGAAAATGTTTGCCTCAGACCTCAAAGCTGCTCGTAGTTGGTCCATGTTAATTATCTATCAGCGCCACGGCCACGCATATTGCTATCCATGCCACACATTATGGATTATGATTTAATAAAATTTCAGGAACCACCTGCGCTCAGTGACTGGATCATATGTGCTTTGATCAGATTGGTTGATTTATATTATTCTTTTTTTAAATAGCATCAAATGTACCATGGTGGTCATGTGGGCGTTTGTGTGTGAGTGTGTGTGTGTGTGTGTGTGTGTGTGTGTGTGTGTGTGTGTGTGTGTGTGGCCTAGTGGTACATTTGTTTGGTGAAACACACTCAGTCTTAATTTCTCTTCACTTATTTTCTTTCAGTATGGACTTCACTTGGCAGGTGGAGATTGAGATTGTTTTCGGTGATAAACTGGCAACCTATAGCACTGGGGATGATGAAGAGGTTATGAGGAAAGTTATGAAGCACCCTTTCACAAATTTACAGAAACCAAATAGATAATGGAAGAGAGTGGGACTGATGAGGGAGTGATGTGGACCACAGCCAAATGGTCTGACTCTTTAAGTGTTTCCAAGATTAGAAACCAGCTACTCACTTTTTCCCTCAGACTACTCAGTCTCTTCTGGTTCATTTCCCTGTCATCACACACACACACACGCACAGGCCCCTCTTCTCCTTGCTAACTTGCTAGTGCTAAATTTGAACTGTACACAGAAATGAAGCTAAGACAAACTACTCATTGTCGCTCGAAGACACGTAGATAATTTCACTGTAATTGCTTCATGCACTTTGCAAATCATGTGAAATATTGAAAACCAAAACGTCTGATTTGCTGTGATTTATGGACCCAAACACAGAGGCACAGTAAATAACGGCTCAGAAAGGCCTTGAATGACTCACTTTGCCTCTCTGAGTGGTTTACAGCACTGCCCCATGCCAAAACACACTTGTTAAATACTTTGTTGAAGACAAAGGGCAGGGAACTAGAGTATATGTAGATTATGCAGACGTTTGTTTGTCTAAAGAGAGCCGTTTTTCTCTGCTCAGTGGTTTATGGTGAAGTGAAGCGACACAGTGATAGAGCTGAGGAAGGAGAGACGACTTTGTATTCAGAGAAACACTGACGGAAATGAAGTCATGCGAACAAAGAAAGTAACTCACCAATGCCATGTTTGTATATGGCATCTTGACTTCGTCTATGTGAATGTGACCTGTTGTCACCCGGTGGTGTGCAGAGCAGATAACAGCCCCAACCGCTGGTTGAGGAATTAAAGATAGTGTCCAACCCTGAGGGCCTTTAAATAGACCACACTCATCACTGACCGTATCTCCACTGGCCTCTTTACACAGCGTGACCCCCAGTCTGTAAAATTCAACCCCACACCCAGCCCCCTACCCTCTTCCTCTTTGTCCACAAGGTGACAAGTGGAGGCCGTAGGCTGTGAGTATACCATTAAATACTATGTATTTTATAGGAGAGGTTATTCAACTTTTCAGCCCGTGACCCAAATAAGAAAATTATTGTCTGGCCCCAGGTCTCAAGCTCATTAAAATATATTGGTTTTCATGACATCAAGGGACCCACCGCCAGCTATGGGCCTGTGACCTGTTTTGGTTCCTGATGTAAAGTTTCAGAAATTAAGTCTAACAAGATATTCAACTGGCTATTATTACAGTATACAGTGCATTATCATCCTATAAATTTTCATTTTATTGGATCATCAGTTCAGATCAGAATAAGAATGAAGCAGATTGGTTGCTCACCGCTCTGTTGTACAGACAGATGTTACTAAGATGTTACTGTTAATGGGCTTTGAAAGGAAAGTCAATGATGTTCTTTCTTAAGGAGAATCCAAAATGAATAAAACATATCTTTTAATAAGACTATGGGTCTACAGTCGTGCTAGCAGCTGTGAGGCTGTACTGTGTAAAGAAACCTACCATTAGTCCAAACTTTGTTTTTGATTTTTGACAGTCATAGAGAAATATAATTGATAATTAGCCAGAGATTGGTGTCAGAATAAAGGTCTTTAGCAACCCTTATTAGAAGGGTTTACCATGGTGTGAGCATGTAAGTGTTGTGCATGTATTACAGTTTATTTATGAGGATGGTGTAGGCAGAACATGAACCCTTCAAAGGGTAATTTCTTTCCATTTAAGCCTTCAACTCCCTGGCACTTGTCCGTTCATCCATCCATCCATCCATCCATCTATCCATCTATCCATCTATCCATTCCATTTTAGCTTAATTCAGGGTTGGGTTATGGTGGC
This sequence comes from Seriola lalandi dorsalis, assembly GCF_002814215.2. NCBI lineage: Eukaryota > Metazoa > Chordata > Actinopteri > Carangiformes > Carangidae > Seriola > Seriola lalandi. Next base: position 1,646,406 of record NW_019525107.1, on the reverse strand, counting down.
AGCAGGCGAAGCAAGGCAGCCCAGACATCCCTCTTGGCAGCAACGTTTTCCAACTCCTCTTGGGGGATCCTGAGGCGTTCCCAGGCCAGATGAGACATATTCTCCCTCCAGCATGTTCTGGGTCTGCCCTGGAGTCTCCTATCAGTTGGACGAGCCCCGAAGACTTCCACTGGGAGGCAGCCAGAAGGCATCCTAATCAGATGCCTGAACCAACTGGCTCCTTTTGACCTGAAGGAGAGCTCCTCAGCCCATCTCTAAGGCCGAGCCCAGACACCCTATGGAGTTAACTCAGGTCACTACCCAGAGATCACGACCATCAGTGGGGATTTGAACATAGATCGACTGGTAAATCGAAAGCTTTGCCTTCCAGCTCGGCTCCTTCTTCACCACAATGGACAGCGCCCACTTTACTGCTGACAATGTTCCCATTCGCCTGTCAAACTCCCGCTCCATTCTACCGTCACTCATCAACAAGACTCCAAGATACCTGAGCTCCTTCACTTGGGGAAGCAACTCACCCCCAACTCAGAGAGTGTGTTTTTATTAGCTTACTGTAACAGTAACATGATGGCGCAGCACTGTAAGGTATAGTGCAGAGCAGCACTTTGTTCTGAGAACAGTAGGTATGGAGGTGTCTAGAAGAAGAGTCTAATGTTTTTGTGTCCAGTGATGACTCAGATAATTCAGAAGCAGAACCACAGGTCAGATCAGGATACAGTCCATGTAGCGTCTAAGCAAAGTCTGGTATTTTTGAGGTTTGATGACCAGAGAGGGGAATGACAAATTTGCTATATTTCGAATCAGAGTCTATGGGCTAGAAAAGGGGTGACCTGTGTAAAGGACCTCTTTGTATCATAACGGTAACCACCATTTCCCATCTATATGTTCATAAATGAGGTCTTTTTAAACTTTTTATAATGAAGAACAATGGAGACAAAATGGTGGTCTGTCCCATTGTCACTTTTTTAATGACATACGTCAGAAGCGTGTCACCTTTTTAGTGACATCCAGTCCTTCTCAGTTTGTAAAATACAGTGCAAAAACAAAGCAGAACCGACCACCTTTGTCCAACAAGTTTTAAGAAGGTTCAGGTTATGGGAAGGTAACACGTCATTAAGTTCTCGTAATGGAAAAGCTGCTAATAACCCAGATGTTTTGGTCCTGTTCAAGGAAGGGGTTTTTGACACCCTTTCAAATGTACAGTATGTGACACAATTATTGATCCCAGCACTCTCACTGCTATAGTCAGTGTGGTCCAGGAGGACATAAAGAACACTGCTAATCAAAATGCAGTTGTGGACTCCTCTACACTGCTACCATATGAAACACTGGCTGGAGGATGTGATGGCACACATCAAACTGGAGCAGCTAAAGCATACCACTCTTGAATCGACCAGGACGTTTTAAAAGATCTGGCAACCTTTCCTGCCCCAATTTGAAAATTGGAGAAATCCTCATTAAGGCGAATGATTTCACAACATCCGGTTTCAATCAAAATATTTGTATCATGTCAGTATTTGCATGGTGATCCATCTGACAGTTCACTACAAATGTCAACCTGCCAGTCATGGATCATCAAAGTCATTTGCTACAAACAATTTATACAATAGTTGTTGAGATATTTCTGTCTGGATCACAGCAGTAGACTGACAGAAAGACAAACATTACTCTGTCTGTAAACGCAGCAGACCCAAAGTGCTTTCCAAAGATGCTGTGAACAGGAAGTACATAAAGTTGTTCCGCAGTGACTTTGAGAATAATGTGCTGGCATCATTAGCTTGGTGCTACTACAGAGGGGGCCGGTGCCGAGCTATTGAGTGCTGCATAATTTATTAGATTTCATGAGGGTGATTATTTCAGATTAAAATAGATGTGATCCTGAATTGTTCTGCTCTGTTGCTCGGTGTGAAATGAGTAATGAGTCTGCGGACTGGGGGGTGGAGCAGGCTGGACAGACGGACCAAAGACATAAAGCCAATGAGCAATAGCAGTGGGAGACACTGGTGCGTTGAATATGTGCATTAACTTGGCATCAAAAGTGCTGAAAACTGTGATACTGTCAAGGAAGTTTTCAATCACAAATCGACTTTTGCTCAGGCCTATGCTAAAAGACTAAACACCAAGGCCCTCTCCACCCTCAAAGAAAAGGTTATTAAGAAGGGTTGTTCATGGAGGTATTAACATTTACAGGCTTTAGTCATGTCAGACAAAAACTAGAACTAGAAATAAGAGAAAAAAGGGTCCTCATCCTCAGTTCTTCCCTTTGCCTCGAGGGTGCACATTAGCGCTCCATGTGCAAACACACTCAGCCGTAAATGAGTGGATGTGAATGGGGCGGACATGCAGCCTGCCACTGCTGCAGCCTTGTCACAGACGCACAGGCAGAAAGAGGAAGGGAAACAGGGAAAGTAATGGGCACAGATTCTTCAATTTAACTCCCTATCGATTTCTCTTGTCTCCACCTCGCTGGTGTCCCAGGCCCTCTGCTGCAGCAGACCTGACAGACAGAGAGGAACTGTGTCTCAGCTTTAGCATCGGGAGGAAGGAGTTAGCAAGAGACAGAAAGTCTGTATCAGCTTGTGTTTTCTAGTGTCTGGATTAAACAAGAATAAGTTAAAATACCCAAAAATTTCATTCAGAGCCACGTATGCCAAATATATATGTTGGTTATTTGGTGTCACAGTGTGGCTGTTTACTAAGCATTGGCTCATTTCATTCATTATTCAAAGAAGCAGTCATCACATTAGTTGTTTGAAAAAAGCCTGATAGGAACGTTGTGAATATGTGAATGAACTTCAGTGCTGTGTTGGCTCATACTTTGCTGAATCAATAATTTCTCATATTGTTCCAATCAACCTATTAAGACCCAAGGCGCCCTCTACCTAGCAAACCTAAGAAAACCTGTGGGATTTCTGAAAAACTTGACGTTCACTAAAACCTTTATTACTGAGCCTCTGAGGCAGATAGAAACATGAAATAAAAACCAGTTGAGAGCTTAAACCTTTGACTTTTATTGTAAATCATTGACTTAGCTTTGGAAATTGGATATGGCTAGAAAAGCAAGCACATTTATCAACACCCTCAGTTTACTTCAATTTTTTTTAAAACATTTATGTTTATTATTTTTGTTTAAAATATTAATGTACATTAGGGTAAAGGCAATGATTTACAATAACATCAGAAGATATTAGGTCTGAAATGGTCTCTTATTACATGTTTCTATCGGCTTCAGAGGCTAGCCAATTCTCCTCCTCTGACACGAACTGCACCTTTAAAAAAAAAAATAAAATTTTGAAGCTAAAACTGCCAGAAAAAACAAACAAAACACATTTCGCCTTCCTGACCTGGATTTCAGCAAAGCACGATACATTTCATCGGTCACATGTCTTAAAAATGACAAAATCATAAATATTAAGAGAGAAAGGCACATAGACGTTGCACAGTGTCTGACTGGGTTAAGTGATCCCTAAATGAAATGAAAGTGGCTCAGAGAAATACAATATGTGGTTATAGAAGCTTGGTGATGTAGTGACTACTTGCAGGGTTATCTTGCATGCTTGCTGTTCACACACTAGCCCACTGAGAACATGCTTATGCTAGTCCCACACAGTAGTTTCCCAAGCTTTATCCTCGTCTCTCTGTACTCATTTAATACACCAGTGCAGAGCTATTGAATAGCAGCTTGCTTGCCAACAGGGCAATAAGTTCTCAGTTTATTGCAAAGATGTACGGTAATTGTACCACTGACTTTTGTCTCATAAGAGTCTACAAACCATTCTTCTTTTGTGGAACAGTTGTGCGTTTTCATTTGCTTTGTTTGTTATGTTAACTCTCCCACTACACATTTTAATCAGCCTCTCTTTCAAGGCCAGATCCTGCAACTTTTACGCTCACCTCGTAGGTGGGTACTCAACCTCCTCGTTGACTTTGACCGTTAAGAATTCCAACAAAGTTTACAGTTTAGAACTGATTTTCTGACAGCAGCCATTTAGGAAATCAGTTGGCGGGAATGCTCAAACTGCAAGACAGCTGACATAAATTTCTGACATGCCAGAAACTGAATCGATTGTCTGACAACCAGATCGTTGGTCATGGAGATAATTAATCAGACGTCATGATTCAAACTCAAACTGCACATCTAACCACGACCGACCTGACAGAAATCCTAAAATTAGTGAGGGGCATTCTAACCAAATCGCTAAAGAAGCAGATGGTGCAATAATAATCTATGATAGCTACCTTCATTTTGGACTTTTTTGCTCTCTCAAAGGTCAGCATTGTCAAGGCGGTGTGCTATCGGTCAATGACAATGTCTGAGTTCAGCAAAGTTGAACTCGACCCAGAAGTTTGTGCTGATTCACTTCATTCCCATGAGCGTATCTGCTGATTGCCGTGGCTCCACTGAGATTGATATGTAGACTGGGAAACACAGAGAAGTGTAAAGTTTGATCCTCAGTTTATTTATCAGCCTCTCCTCCCCCTCAGATGTGTTGCCATGTTTGTAGACTGGACATCTCCCTCTGTGTCTTTGTGTTTTGATGCCAGGCCGATTCCTCAAGTGCTGCTGTGGGACAGGTGTTTGGGAAACAGAAGCCACAGTGGGACGTCTTGGCATTGTCCAGCAGACTCACCCTGAGAGCTGGCATTGGACAAAGACTCATCAGCTGCACAGCAACACTCTGCCAACAGTGGAATACCTTATGATCCTTTTTCATTTTGCTCTACCTTCCTCTCTCTTACTCCTGCTATCAGCAACTTCACTTTCACTCTGCGCCAATGCAAGGTTTTTTTCTGTCTGTCCAACTTTTTTTGATGTACCCAACGATGTAGTGCAGTAGTAATTAAGGATGGGCAAAATGCTTTATCCTGTGTGTCTTGATAAATAATCATTAGTGTAATGTATTTGCAAATTAAAGCCATAGGTCTGTGGCTATTTACAAGCACAAAGGTGACAGTGTTGCAAATGCAATCATAATGCCATAAATTTTTGGGGGGCACGAAGCCATTTTTGGCACTTGCACCTGTTTGATTATTTCAAGGCTTCAAAATTTACCGTCATGAGCTGTGGTGGGTGGAGCGGGGCAGCTGAGGCTCTGGTAGTAGCATAATACAACTTTAGATTTAGACTGGTTAACAGGAACAAACCAAAGTTTAATTTTACACAATTACAAAACACCAAGAAACACATTTTCTGTATTAGTAAAAGTTTAGACTGCAAGCGACGAGAGCGCAACATTCACTCTGCCCAGCCAAGGACGCTGTCGAAGTTCATGGGTGCTCTAACGTAGATGAAACAAGCAAGTTTAAACACTAAAACAATCGTCTGGATGGAGATCGTTGTTTTAGACTGGAAACGTATCAAGTGTGGATGCAGCCTGAACTATACGGTCTCAGTAAATAAGGAGCTCCGCCTACATCCCAACCCTCACCCATTGTCACAGGCTTTGGTTAATAACCAAAAGAATATACAGAGTAGTATACATTATGAATTCTCTGTGAATTTTTTATTCAACAAACAACATTTGTGTTGAGGGTAGTTCTACTCTTTTCAAAATGAAGTGGTAGTCTGACTACACTGACACTCTCTCTGTCTCACCAACTTCCCACCATCCTTGTTGAGGCTCTGCTCACCAATCAGCTCTGTTAATTGCAGTGCAGCAGTTAAGGACCCCGGATGGGTCACATTATCTTTATTTACCGTCCTAATTGTCACACTGATGGCAGCCTTGAATGGAGCTATGCAGCACTGAAGACTGATCACTCACTCAGCTGAAACACTAGACACCAGGGACACACTAATGTATAGAAGGATGTAAAAAAGGGACAGTGTAAAGGAAAAAAGAAAGTGGGGAGAATTACAACCGAAAAGTTTAATGACTAAAATTAAGAGTTTAGTGAGATGATAAAAAAAAAAGGAGTAGAAGAAGAAGCGACAAAAGAAGAAGCTGGTGGTGACTTTGCTAATGATGCTGTAAAAAAAAAAAAAGGGGGGAGCTGGAGTCAGTCAGTGCAGATGGAGATGTGGAGGGACAGTAAAACAGACAAGAGAAGATGGAGAGATGAAAAATGAGAGAGGGAGCAGCAGACAGTGAGGGAAAGGCAGCCGGCAGCCACCACTAAAGGCTGAAGTATTAATCTTCCCCAGCAGGAGAAGTGATGGTGGCTATATGCATATAAGCTGTGTGGAGAGCAGCACCACAGGCCGTACATGTCCCTATAGTCCCACATACACAAACACAAGGACTTAGACACACACATAGGTACACACTCATACAGTGTAAGTACCATTGATTCCAATTCTTCTTCCTACTGCTGATTTCAATGTGCTTTATCCTCTTCGCCACGCTTATGTGTGTGTCTTTCACAGGCTATCTCTGGGGTAAAACTTCACAGTAAAGACCAGTTAATTGGGGATGGCTTGTCCAATTGGGGACAAAAGTCGTGTGTGTGTGTGTGTGTGCGAGTGTGTGTGTGTGAGGGCGGGGGCTCTCGCTCACTCTCTCTCTCTCTCTCTCTCTCTCACACACACACACACACACATCTGCAGGTCACTGTCAGGCTGAACAAACCTAGCCAACACAAGTGACCCGCCAACTGCAGACACAGGGAGCAAGAAGGCCCTGTGTGTGGAGCTGTGCTTCAGTGTATGTCAGCATGTGCGAATGGTTGTTGCACGTGTGTCGGCCATATTTAGACATTTTTCTAGGATTTTGTAAAGATTTCCACCTGAACTGAACCTCAGTGAGTCCAGCTTGTCTCTAGTGGTGGCGCTTCCCCTGAGCTGGATGGTGGGGCCGGACCCGGCCTCTTACTGCACATCCCCTACTGACTTTTCACAGCAATGCGTTTGTCTCAGTTCAGTTAAGTTCATATATACGTAGATGCGGACAAACAACGAGAAGGTACTTGCTATTCTGCATTTGTGTCACCTCCCTCCTCTGATTCCGTCTCTGACAGGCTCTTATTTCATACACTGCTATATACAGTATATGTATCCCACAATAGAAATTCATCAGCTAAATTCATCCGCTGGCCTTCGAACAATACACAGCCCCAGGAGCTCGGTGACGTATGACCACTCAGTGGGCTAATTGGTGAAGTACTGCTGGGGAGCTAAACACTAACACACCAGCTAGAGCCAATACAGTATGAGCCCACTCAGTCACAATAGCTCTCCTGCTGCTAACAGGACAATCGTTTAACACAGTTTATTCAAGTGACATTTTTGTCCCTCTGAGTCTGGTTTTCGTACCATTGACTCCGGCTCATAAATAGCTAAAACCCTCTTTTGTGGAGCTGTTTATGAAATAAAAGTGGGTGGAACACAGCTGGTGAGCTGTGACAGCCAGTGTGACTGGGCCAAAGAAACTGGCAGGGAAGCAGCTGTTAACAGTCTCTCTATTGTGAGAAGAAGAAATAAGCATGTAAGATATCACATAATCATTTTTGTTAAATATTCAGATTGTACAGTGCAGCCCTGAGAGCGCAGTGTGCTGCAACTTAGAAAACACAGCACATAGACAAATCATGAGGGTCACGAGGGTCAGCACCTCCAAGACTGAGGCTGTGGTTCTCTGCTGGAAAACAGCAGATTATTCTCTTTGTGTTCGCCCCAAGTGAAGGAGTTCAAGTATCTCAGGGTAGGATGGAGCGGGAGATTGACAGGTGGATCGGTGCAGCGTCAGCAGTAATGCCGACATTGTACCACACTGTTGTGGTGAAGAGGGAGCTGAGCTGGAGGGCATAGCTCTCGATTTACCTGTCACCTATGGCCATGAGTTTTGGGTGCAGACTAAAAGAATGTGATTGCGGATACAAGCGGCTGAAGTTGGTTTCACCCATAGGGTGTGTCTTGGCTGAGCCATAGAGACGCTGAGGATTAACGTCGCTGCTCCTTCGCATCGAAATCAGCGATTTGAGGTGGTTTGGGCACCTGGTTAGGACTCCTTCCACTGGGGGTTTTCCAGGTATGTCCAACCGGTAGGTGGCCCCAGGGTGGTCCTAGAACACGCTGGAGAGATTATCTATCTCATCTGAACTGGGAACGCATCGGGACCCCAATGAGGATCTGGAAAACGTTGCTAGGGAGAGGGATGTCTGGACTACTTTGCTTGCCCCGCTGCCACCGACCCAACCTCGGATAAGCAGCAAAAAAACATTTTTCTATTTCATGTTTTGACTTTTTGCATGTTACATAGCATTGCACTGAGCTTTCAGGGCCACCATAGGCTTTGCAGGTTATTTCACATGCAAAGACTCACATGCCCTAATAATTACACAGTTATGTCACTTGCTCTCTCGCTCTCCCTCCAGCTTCCTTCCTCAGTTGTCTCTTCGTATTTCTGCCTGTCCTGTAACAAGCTGCATGAGCAACTGAGAACCCATTACTCTGCTAACTACCTCCTCAGAAGCCCAGCACAGCAGACACATGCTGGTAGTTTATACCACTCTGCCACCTGGGTGTGTGTGTGAGTGTGTATAAGAGTGAGTGTGTGTGTTGTGTGAAGATGTGTTATTGCAACCTGACTGAAAGGCTAGTGTGGTGTTGTGACACTGCCAACTCTCCCCTGTGCCCCACTAACACCCTCTTTACCTGCAGCAAAAAAAATCTGCTTTGCACTTCTTCTCCTCCTATGATCCTCTCCTTTCCTCTCTCCTCTCCTCTCCTCTCCTCTCTGTCCTCTATGTCCTTGCTAAATGCACCTATGAACATTACTGTTGTTGTGGCTTTCTTGAAGGTGGATGTTTTCCTTTGGTTGAGTGTCAGAAACAGTGACAACCACTCTGGGGGTTATCACACTTATGAAAAGACACACACACAATCTCACACATACGCACAGACACTCGCGCACATCAGAGTGTGTGACGGAGCTGTCTGCTCCCTCCTGTCGCCTCATTTGTTTCTGCATCAGGCTGCTCTCAGAGGAGGCCTCGCTTCTGCCCTTGTCAGCAAACATCAGCTCTCTCTTTCTACTCCTCTCACTCTCCTCTCAGTCCCTCCTCCTCCCGCTTTCACTTTCTTCTCCTCCGCTCCTTTATTTCCCGGCTCTCCATCTTTCCGCCCGTCGTCGTTTATTTCCCCCTATCTCCCCTCACATCCTCCTCGCTCCCTTCAGTCCATCTTCCCGCTGTTCCAATACGGTAAATCTCTTCTTTATTAATCTCTTTGCTCTCACTATCTCCCCTCCTCTTCCTGTCTCTGTGTTTGAGGGTGTCGGCCTCGGTGACAGACCAAAGATAGGGGCAAACCTCGAGTGTGTCTCAGGGCGTCAGAGCCGCAGACACAGTGATGCATCACAGATTTTTCTTTCTGAGTAAACGACAGAAACACACTGCTGGTTATGTTTCTGTTTGAGGGGCTGCGGTGTGTGTTTGTCAGTGTGTGTTGTTTGTGTATGTTTGAATGAGTGCCGTAGGTTCTTTTTCCACAGCAGAGCAGTCGGAGTGTGAAGGAGGGTCAAGTTGGAGCGGAGCGGCTAGTCAGGTACGAGAATATGTGTGTGTGTGTGTGTGTGTGTGTGTGTTTAGGATGGGGCGATTGCTGGGGGAAACATACAGGCAAGAAGGAGAAGTGAAATTTACCGCTTCATCAAGTCGTTCAGTCTACACCCCTCATGCAATCACTCACTCTCTCTCACACACACACACACACACACACACACACAAACACACACACACAGGGCACATACACTACCTGCCCTAACTATCTATCTAAGTACTTTATTTTATAGCTTTTACCAAGAGTACTGCTCCTACACATTTCCAGCCCCCCTAGTTTCCTGCTCTGCCATGCACAGAGTGGAAAGACAGGTCAGCCATATCTCTTCTCCTCAAAGTCATTCATCATCATTATTATATTTCAAAGTTGATGTATCGTCATAGCTCACTTTTTTTTTTACTTAGTGGTAATCCATACTGACGCAGAAGAGCTGGTGAGTTCTGTTTTGTGTTTGTTCAGTACAGGATTAAGATGTGACCGTGGTGGAGAGGGAGGCTGACACCGCGTCTGCACAGGAGGTGCAGTGAAAGCAGTGTGTTAGCAGAGCAGCGGCAGCTTCAGGTTTCCGCCTGTATCTATACAGGATGCATTCAGGCACGGTATTGATTGTAGGTCACCTGCATTCTGGCAGGGCTCTAAGCCCGTGTAAAATGGAAGAAAAATGAACTTGAAGTGTAGAAGTGTGTGTTTATGCGCGTATGAGCAGTTGCACCACCTGTGTAGACAGCTGGATTCATTCAATTAAGAGTGTACCGTGAGTAACCATTGAAAAACACACCTGAAACGCCTCCTGTTTAGACACAGCTTGAACCTCATAGGTCACTTTCCCTCTGTCTTGCCAGATTAGATTGATGAACAGTCAGAGCCGAGAACTCGCCCAGTCATGAATATCTCAATCATACCACTCATGTGAGAGCAGGGGCTGATTTATTGGACTGTAGCCAAACTTTTGTTGTTGGACACAAAAAATTATCACAACTTTCCAATTATCACAACTGCACGAACACTGGTTTCTGCTGTGACGTCAATCTATTAGAAATAAAGTGGTTTTGTAAACAAGAACAAACAAAAGTAGCTGGAGAAAATGTACTGCAATAATGCATAAAATATAAACAAATACTGAACTGCAAGAGAGGCTTCTCTATAAAGGTCCTATATTTAACACTTTTTTTTAAGTGTTGATATCTATAAGATATAATTGTTGTTTTAAGAACCAAAAACCATCTCAATGTAGTTTTACATCTCCTCCCTCAGGCTTCTCTCTGGAGCTCTTGCAACAGCAACAGGTCGGTGAGCCAATCAGAGGAGAGGAGGGTCTGAGCCTCTCTTCTCCTGATTAGATTAGACTTCAGACCTGTTTTATAATCAAAAAAGACATGGAAATCTAACTTTATGCAATATGGAACCTTTAAGTCAATTAAATTCCTGCAGTCGTCTGAAGGCAGCGGGACTCATGTTTATAAACTGTATTTGAGAAGTACAGTGCCATTATGCAGGACTGGCCACTGCAAATGATACCAGGCTAATTCACAATGACTCCACACACATCTGCACAGATGAGGTTTGATTGTCCATACCACTCTGAATCCCCAAACCACCTGAGGAAGGAGAATGAAATATACCACATCCAGTTACTCCTGTATTTTCTTAGTGGTCATTAACAGATAAGTAAAGTTTGTAAAAAAAAAAAAAAATGACTCAGCAAACTTTACCTGGATGAAGTTTGTGCACCAGGGCAAGTGAGCCGTGCAGAGTGGGAGCAGAAGGTGAAGAAGAGCTGTGAGATTTCCCCTGGAGCGTGAATTGTCTTTTTAGCAGGTTGGAGTTTCAGCCATCTCTATGGCTGAATTTCTGGTTTTGCTGTATTTTTATGAATTGGATCATGTTTTGCAGTGTGTGCCCATTAGCCACAAAAAACAAAAACAATAAACGGAGGTGTTCGCAGGAAAAAAGAATAAAAAATTACCATTAATGTTTGTCGACGTACTAATAAGAATGTTTCAGTCCCTTTACTTAGTACTCAGTCTACATATGGGCACAGCAGGCAGCCCGCCTGCAGCGCTGGATCTGAACAGAGATGAACTCTGTATTTATGAATGAACGGAAGCTGGAGGAGAGACATGAGCATTTTATAAAAGGAAGTTTCCCTGAAGCAATATGCAGCGTAGCCCAAGTGTGTGTGTGTGTGTGTGTGTGTGTGTGTGTGTGTGTGTGTGTATATGTGTGTGTGAGCGTGTGTGTCTATCACAGTGCCAGCTGTCTTGATGTCTGCTCCCAGCATTTTTAGTTAAGTATCAGACTGCTCTTCTCATGTCATAAAGTGGCTCCGGAAGCGATTCAGCAGCTCCAATAACAGCTTGGGAAACTCTCCCTGTTTTTGACAACTTCTTTTTTTTCCTTGCTTGAGGTTGGCAGTTTGTTTGGTGATGCAAATTTCTGGAGGCATAAAAACCACATCTGACTCAGTGTGCAACGATTCTCTGCGTCTTCTGTCAGATATTTAACTGGAATGTCCCGGACACACTGACTGACTTACTGACCCACTGAGTGATCACATTTCCACTATCGGTCAGTCGAGTGAGAGATCATCACTCTGTTGTAGTTTCTGCCACAAACAGGTTGTATTAGGGGAGGTATTTACAGCCTGCAGTGTGGATTCCACCACTTGCCCACCATTATGTAATAAAAAACACTTTTTTTATATGTTCATGTTAGAATTTTAAAAATATAAAGAACATGAAAAACCTTGTAATTTTCAAAATGTATACTATAAAGAACAAGAAGATTGTAAATGACTCACATTATAAAGCTAGTACTCATCAACATATAAAGCCCCTTCAAGGTGGTTTCCTACTGAGCAGTGTTGGCTACTTAGCAATTTTCTAGCTCTCTAGCTCAGACTACCATGCGCCCCTCACTTCCATCCCTGATTCATCCCTTTAATCACCAGCCGGCTCACTCCCGCCAACCTTCCTCCTCTCTTACCATGTATGATTGCGGTATGGTTTTGATATCTATTAATCACCCAGGGAGATGACACCTGCCATTCCAGATTTCCCTCGTGTCTCATTTCCCTGCTGCACGCCTGGCGGAAGTGCTGAGGTGCTGAGCGGCCGAGCGGCCGGGGCTCGGAGCCATCTGAAGGTCACAGTCTGGATGTATGGATGGATGTCAGGGCCAGTGCAGCAGACGGTCAGTGAGTTCAGCTCCATATGTATGTGAATGTGTGTGGGTAAGCGAGAAATAAAGAGGGAGGAGATAATGGGGGGGGGGTAGACAGACAGAACAAAAATGAAGGAGAAAGACAGCGAGGAAGGGGTGGGGGAGGTGGGGTGGGGCATCTTTCCATAATGCTACATTATGTGAGAGAAAGTACTGTATAGCCTCTCTCTCTCTCTCTCTCTGCCTGGCTCTCTCCATGACTCTCCCTCTCCAGGATAGATAGAGGGCATTCATTATCTGCCGGCCCACTGGGACTTCCCTCCTCTTTAGGATGCATCCAGCAGTTTAAACCAGGCCAATCAGAGCAGTGGGGGAGGATAGGGTTAGAGGAGGAGGAGGAGGAGGTGTGTGCAGTATGTGCACTGTGGGTGGGGTTGGGGGGTTGGGGGGGGCTTTGCACATTTAACCTGCCATCCAGTCCATCTCCTGTAACCATGGCGATCCACTCACATGACGGGATGGCATAGTGGTGCACTGTATTTAGGGTAGGTGTCTGCTTCTGTTCATCATGGACGCATTGCAGAGGGGAGACTAGCAGGAGCAACACATCAAAGCCAGTTAATGGACAGTTGGTGGTTGTTGTTTTTTTAGCTCACCTATAGTAAACTCTGCTTTGTCAGGATCTTCACTTTCAGCTCATCTAAACATGAAATATTAAAACCTCTTTATGTTATCTGTTCATATTGTCCTTTTATCTCTATTTTACCCACATTACCTGCTGTATGTATAAAGTGGGAGTGGCCAGAACAAAGTCCCTCAACGAAACATGAATCCTTCATTTGGTGGATAATGGTGATGGATAGTGCTGTCTAACACAGTGGCCCAAATGCTCACAGTGGTGGTCAGATAAACTGAAAAAACAAGTGTCCAGTGTAGTAAGTCTTACAAGAGTTGAAACTTTACAACAGCAGTCAGAAAAAATATCCGGGGCACTATGATTGTAGATGTGAAACTAAAAATTCTTTATTAATATATGGATACTGGTTACACGGTTTTCTTCTTGACATTCTCCACAATACCTTTTTGTCCCTGTGCAGAGGCCGTAGAGTATGATTCACATCTTTTTCACATTCATCAGATCATTCAGTGCTCCTCTGTGCCAACCATGGAAGGACGGATCTGAAGATCATGCTAGGATCATGCTGGTTGGTGATTAAGGCAACTAGCAGAAGAAGTGACCAGCCAAAGAATAGTTTGGGGATATATGAGACCAAATGGCCAAAACTGATGCAACAGAGCCCAAATATACTGAACTGATTTTTAGTCCCCTGCGCAGGACAAGCTCCACAATGCCTACGTCAACAATGATCACAGGCATGTGATAACACAACATGTTTCTGGTATTTTGGTTCTTGTTTTCTTGTCATGAAATTGTCACATGTGGCAGTTTGCACAGTTGTGGCTTTACACTGACTGACTGGTGAAATTATTGTTTTAACTTGGGACCTAATAAACACACACACACACCAATCTCTAATCACTAATTTTTCTAACTACAACTCTATTGTATCCCCCCCCCCCTTATTGAGATAGCAGCAGGTTTGAATAGACCTCTTTAGAAACTCTCAGGATCTGCCAAACGGCCTTCTCACCTCCTCCAATAAGGTGTCAGAATGAACTTTGGCCAGACAAGAAACCACCTACGTCAAACCTGGAAAGGCTGACGTTTTGACATGATAATAAAATTAACAGCAGGACGTGGAACCACTTTACAACCTTTTACATATCCTGGCTGTCGATCCGGGGGGAAGGACTGAAATATATCTCACAAAGGAAAATCATCAAAATTAAACATATAATGATCTGCACTCTCTTTCTCTCTCTCTCTCTCTCTGTCTTACACACACAGATAAACACTTGCATATTCCCTCTCACAGCCTGCATGGCTCCTGAGAAGAGATTCGCCAGGCTCCTGTCGGATATTGCAGCTGCGTTCATGAAGTGACCTAACACTGATATTACTCATTGCTTAAGCACGTCTGAATTAACATTAATTAGCTGTCCAACTATTCTGTGGTCCACTTAATATTACTCAGCAAATGTTTTTTAGGAAAATTCATCCATCTCCCATGTCTGTGTGATCTGAGACGACCAATTTAAGAAACTTAAACAAATGTAATGCCTTGTTTGCAGTGAGTGAGGTCAGCACTGAAATAACCACTTAGGGTCCAACTGAAAGGGGTTCACATCTGAGATGATTCTGCAAATGTCAAGACTTGTTGTGTAGTGCTCTGGATTCTGCTGTTTTTTAGATTCCTCTCGTGTTGCTCTGATCTCTAAGTCTGATAACCCACATACTTCATTTTACTGTCACCAAGTGATCAGCTCATTTTGTCATTCAAAGATCAACTTTATTAATCTGTTTGCTCTTTGTTCTGTGTTCATTATTAATGCCTCATTTATTCAGTTGCATATAGACATTTAGCTGTAAATAAAACCTCATTTATTACCAAGTCATGGTCGTGTGCATTTCTTAAAAGTCCCATATTTTACACTGGTGTTTTAAGAACCAAAAACCATCTCAGTGTAGTTTTACATCTCCTCGCTCAGAGCCTCTCTTCTGATTGGCTGACTGAGTGAATGGGAATACAGCAGATTTCAGGTTAACACTCAGAGAAACCAAATCCTGCAAGGTTGGATGGTGGGTCGAGGTGGGCGGGGCTTGGGGACTGCTTTGTTGTGACATCAGAAAAGTTCCAGAAGTCCTGACGGCTGGTTTCAAGGCTCAGTTTCTGAATACAGGCTGTGTGCATTTCTCTGTGGACTGAGGCTTTGATACTTTCACAGTATTAATATAGAAGCTAGACCTGATCTATAATTAAAAAAAAAGACATGGAAGTCTCGATTTATACAATATAGGACCTTTAATAGCAGAGACAGAGATCCCTCTATTGAGAGTTTACTACTTCTGATTATTAGACTGATTAATGTGGTTTGTCTATTTTCCTTCAATTGAAAGTGGTGCCGTGATCTTCAGTGAATGCAAATTTAAATTCAAGTGCAGTAGTCGCTGCACCCTGTTGAATAAGACATCGACTCTCCCTTGCCACATGCATCCTATGTAACTGTGTGCCTATGTGTATACGCTCGCTGTGTATGTGTGCTTGTTCACTCACGGTGTCACATTAATGTTAACAACACATTCATTCTGATTGTACACGGTAATGACTGATTAATTATTCCCAGCTCCAATTATCATTCCATTACTGCCACACACACCCACATGAACACACACATTCACACACACACACACACACAAATGTAGAAAACACTTCCATGTGGTGAGGACTAAGTGCCAGCAGTGGTTCTGTGCCACTTTGTGAGGCTAATTGAGGTTAATGAATGTAACTGGTAAGTAAAAACACATTAACTAGAATAATTAAGAGTACCGATGGTGTGAGCATAAGTTTGTTGGAAACACTGCAGGAAATTACACAACCTATCAAACATGATTTCCTCCTGTTCTGTCAGAGGCTGAATTATGTGTCTTGATTGAGAATTTATATGGTGCCATAAAAATGAAGGAGCTCTCAGTTTATCTATTTGTTTTAGCACTTGACAGATAATGACGGTTAATCTTGGCAGTGAATGAGAATAAAGAGATGAGAGAAACACAAAACAGGAAAGGACAAGAGAGGAAAGTTATATAAACAACAAAGGGACAGGTGAGACACAGGTAATCAGGGGAAATCCTGCACATCATCCTGCAGAAGGAATCCCACACTTACACACAGACACACACACACACAAGCTTGCCCACACTCATCACACACACTGCACGCTTAGCCTGGAGACAGACAGAGAAAGATAGATAGAAGAGGTTGACATCACATCCATTCAGATAAGAGAGCGCTGGGGGAGATAATAAGCTTGCTCGGTGAGATAGACTGGACTCCGCAGATCAACACGATCCACCTCTGAGGAGGGGAGGATGATGAGATGAAGAGGAGACGGGGATATGTTTACGAGCTGATGATTTACTGTTATCAATTAAGCTTCATTTGAATTATTCTTAAAGAATCTGATTTACAAATGGAAAGGAGTTTGAGGCAACTTTGTTGAATTTGTTTGAAGTAAAAGAAAATCTTCGACAAAAAAAGCAAAAAATAAAAAATAAAAAAAGCACTTTTTTAAATATTTCCTGATGCTAAATGGCATAAGTCCTGTCCTGATCTTCTGATATACATATTTCTTTCCCAGGTCTTCCAGCATTAGTGAAGCTAAGTAACCCCTCCCTTCACTGGCAGCTTCTCCCTCAAGGCCAGTGGTGTAAAATTAAATTTAATCTGCTTTATTACAGGAGGTCTTTTACTGTATGCACTATGTTATATTACAAGAGTTTGTCATTTCGATAAAAGATCTCTGATATATGAAGTAAGTTTAGTTTTTGTCAGATGTAAACATGAAAAATATCATGATGAATTGAGGGGTAAAAGCTTGAGTCACAGGCTTTCAGAATGAAAAAAAAGAAACAGGGCGGCTGATTAAGGCATTAGTGTAATTTCATTTCACCACGGATGGCTTTCACCAGCTGATATATATACACACAATCTACTGGCTGTCAGTCATTAGCAGCAGGACTAAGCCAAGATGTAGCAGTAAGTGGGCCAGACTCGGGCCTAGGACAAAGGCATAAGTTGGGCCAGAAGTTTCATTTTGCTAGTTGGGAACTAGAAGCTGGAAGTGTCCAGACAGTACATTTTACAGTGCAGTCGGTCGTAACATATGTAGAGAGCTAGGTCAACTAGCCCCCACCAATTATATTTACATTAGCTGTAAAGATAGAGGCCTGCAGCTGAGGAAGCCCCAGCAAAGGATGTGAGCACCATTACATACATTATACATAACATCATGATCCATCCATTATGTTACTGTTTGTGCTCAGCTTTGCTCAATGGATTGGAGAATATCCAAGTAGTGTTGTTGAGTTTGGCTGCAACTACCAATTATTTTCATTGCTGATTAATCTATGAAATGTCAAAAAAAAAATTGTATTTTCAAATGGCTTGATTTGTTCGGTCCAAAACGCAAAGATATTTCATCACTATCATTTGACAAACAAAAAAAAGCAGTTGTTTTTTTCACTTAAAAATAACAAATAAATAATGGATCGTTAAAGTAGTTGCCAAATTTCTTTCAATCAATTTACTGATTAACTGCGAGAAGTTCTCCAACCTGAACAACCATACAGGTCGTTTTTCTTCCACCCTCTGATAGGACCCATAGGAGTGTCCCCTGAAACCCTTTGCTGGACGTTGGTTGTCATGGTTACTATAATAAACATGCGTACTATACCGAGAGCGGCATACCTACCTTCGTCACCATGGTTACTATAACAGTCTGGCTTGGTTAAGTTTAGGAAAAAAATCATGATTTGGGTTTAAATAAGTACATCCTCAACATTAGACGATCATTGTTGTCATGGTTACAATAACAACAACGTGGTTACCGTGTTAAACAGTCGTGGATAATAGAAACAACATCACCTGCCGCTTTCATATGGGAATCGAACACCACTCTCCTGTGTCATATTCCTGTGTTTTGTTGACGTGGACTTTGTCACTCTATTACTACGTCACTCTATTACTACGTCACCGCACTTTCCCCTTCCCTCCGGTAATCACTACGGCTACTACATCACGCCTGACAACAAAGTGTAACTATGGGTCATGACAACCTGCTGCACAGATGACCTATAGGCTCTCTGAGGACAGTCTCATTAATTGACTGATGGGTGCGAGTGTGAGGGAACACAACAGCAGTTCAGAGAACAAAAATCTAATTGTGACTTTTTGGCGACTTTATTTAAAAAAAAAAAAAAAAAAAGAAAAAAGAAAAGGACCGAGGTAAGGAGGTGTGAAAGGGAGAAAAGTGAGGGATAACGTTTCTTTATCCTGGCCTTAGGACTTGATCTCGCTGGGATCCCTCTGTATCTGGGAGCTCATTGATCCCAGGTTCTCCTGGAAGCTTTTCCTCTGCTCTCGTCACACGGCTGCTCCGCCACCAGGACGACTGGTTTGTGTTTATCATCTGATCATTGATGAAATCTGGAGGGATTTTTCAATGTACAGCAGACAAAATGAGCTATACCTATACTACTTTACTGCCACACGTTGTTCTTTATAATTGAAATATAAAGAGGATATATATATGAGCTTCTTTATTACATGCCATGCATATGTATAAAACAGCACTGTGTGGGTCAGCAGACTGTACTGAAACCATCCAGTGACCAAAACGTTTGTCCTCTCTTGGCATGTTAGCACGTCTGTGTGTGTGTGTGTGTGAGTGTGTGAGAGTGTGTGTGTGTGTGTGTGTGTGTGTGTGTGTGTGTGTCAGTGTGTGTGGGAGACCTTCCGGCTGCTCCTCCATTGACTTTCACTTTGGCTGATACAGGATGTCAGTTTATCAGTCGATTCAATATCTACCAGCCCTTTATTTATGACACGCTGGATGAAGTGTTGCTACTTGCTTTTTCTTCTTCTCTGAAGAGGTATGAAGAGAGACAAGTGTGTGCCTGTGTGTGTGTCTCTGTGTGTGTGTGTGTGTGTGTGTGTGTGTGTGTGTGTGTGGTTGGAGGGACGGATCAATATATTTTTACTGAAAGCCCTTGTGTAACAGGAACAGAGGCAGGAAGGAGGGAAGACAGAGAAGAGAAAGGAGGAGAAGGGTAAGGAAAGAAGTCAGAAAGGAAGGAGGAAGCAGAAAGAGCTGTTTTCCTTGTCTTGCCTGTCACTCGTCTCTCTGCTGCCTGTTCAGGAATACACAGTACTGATGTCTGTATGCACTGCAGTGGTTCAGCTCATGTACTGAAAGGCTTACACTGCAAAAAAGAAAAAAAAAAAAAATCCCCACAACAAACACAAAATGAGATATCTGCAATTGTTTCTCACGCAGCTTCACCTTTGTTTCAGAACATTTCTGCTCATCAATATTTTGCTTTTTTATTTGTCTGGTAATGTATATGATTTCAAATCAATATCACGATTATAGTTTTATAGATTATAGTTTCTTTTATAGATCTGTGACAGGGTCCGTACTGCAAATATGCTGAACTGTTAAAGCTTGGATATTGCATATCTTTTTGATTTTAAAATAATTTAAGGAAACACACTGACAAACTATTTATGGCTACTTTTCAATATTTCAAACAGTTGAACCTAAAACGCACAGCTGCTTTATGGAAGCAATTTGGTCACTTTGCTGCTCATCGCCTCTACGCAGGCCACAGCCGGATTTGGAGGCTTTATGTTTCAGGGTTTGTAGTCTGTACATCCGTCCCATTCTCGTGATATCTCAGTAACGCCTTGACCGAACTTACACTTACATTCATTAGGAGTCAAGGATGAACATGTTGGATTTTGGTCAAAGGTCAAGGGTCACTGTGACCTCACAAAACACATGAACTCATAAATTCACAACTAACTAAAAGTGGCTATAAGGATGAAATTAAGTGGTGACATTTTATATCTAAAAGATCAAGGGTCAGCTTCACTGTGACATAATAATGCTCTGTAAAAACACTTTATTCACAGCTGTAACTCAGGAAGAGGAGATTGTGACCATATTTCCTAGACCTACAGTACAAGGCGGCAATTCTTCATATTTGGCAATGTGATTGTATTTCAAGTGATTCAACAAATAGTTTTTTTTTCTGCAGCGTTAACATTTGATTTCTTTTTCTTCAACATCATCTTCACTGAGGCTAAAATCTGCCCACACGACGGACACGACGGAAACGATGGACTCAACTTTCTTCTCGGGTAGAAGCTGTTCAGGTTGAGGCTCAGGGTTTTTGCTCATGTCATCCATATCGCCATGTTCACTTTAAGAGATAAACATTAATGTTGGAGGGGGTGGAGGCATGTGACTGAACACGGGGGAGATTTGCTTAAGGGGGCAGTTCATGAACACACACATTAAGTAAAGTATTAACCAACATGAGCAAGATTAAGTTGGTGAGAGGTTCTACATCGATCATTTCCCAGCCCTGATGTAAAGCGTAATTTCTGTGGTGGAAACTTCAAAATGATGATCATAAGCAATTAAAAAAAAGGAAGTCATCAAATATCAAACTTTTAAAACAATGATGAGTATTTTTTGGGGCTGTGGACAAGACCCTGGGGTCTCCAGGAACCCAAACACAACTCATCAGAAAACTGTCATCATGTATCACAGCATAGAAAAATTTAAATATGTATAAATGTGAGGGTGTAAAGGTGAGAAAGATCTTAACATACAGAACAGAATAGGGTTAAAACAAAATGCTCGAAGGTAAATGTCAAGAAGATGACTTTCCAAAAAGAACTAAAGTCAATGATTTATAATTGAAACTGCATTAAAAAAGATTTCTTTGCACACGTATGAGTGTGAGTTCACACCAGGCTGCACAAGCTCAGTGTGTGTTGTATGCTGCAGGATGCTGCTGCACCTTGAGGTGTTGCTCGAGTGTAAAAACTATTAGATTCACTTCATTAAAATTCAGATGGAATTCAGATGTTGACATGTCTTGTCCTACAACATAATGCATGGTGTCTGTTGGCTCAAGCAAGGATTCCTCTGCTATTCTTTAGCAGTCAGTAATTTGGCACGGCGAGCGTTTTGCTCATACCAGAGAGTTATTCAGCTCCAAAGGTTCTGTGTTCCAAGACAATTGCGCCCACACACACACACACACACACACACACACACACACACACACACACACACACACATACACACATGCATGTACACACTGAACACACATTTGGCCTGATGCTTCTTCCAGTATATCACACCAAACTACTTTACTGAATTCTCTTCTATTATTGAATGAAAACATATTACTGTCATTTTTCATTTACGGGGGAACACAATTCCACAGTAAAAAGTTCCTCTCCCATTAATTTCCCTTTCCAGAATCTGCTCCTCGTCCCCCCTGAGAAATGGGGAAATAAGGCCGATAAAACAATTTAGACAGATGCTCCATCAGAGCAAAGCCGAGGAAGTCCCGCTCCTTATTCAGATCAGCTTTTTACTTGCAACTGGAAGGTGGATGCAGGAAGCATGTGATGATAGGACATTGTCTACATGCTCCTGAGCTCTGTCCTCTAGGGGCGTCTTAATGAAGGGGGTGGGTAGGGGGCACTGAGATCATCCAACAAGGACTGAAGGTCAAGAGGTGACATACTACTTGCAGCAAGTGTACTGAAGTTAATAGCTTTTAATGTATACAAAATGTGAACATTTAATATTGGTAATTTGCATTAACTGTCCCGTTGACCTACAGCAGCATCGACATCTGGTGCAAAGACTGTTTATGACTCTATATATATATATATATATATATATATAAAATCATTCACAGAAAAAATGAAGTATTAATGAAGGATATATAACAACACACACACACGGGGAAAAAGAACAAAAACTTTATCCCGCATGTGCAGCATCACTGACATAAATGCACATAAGTAGCCCCGTTTCTCTCTGCAGCACATGTGAAAGATGCTCAGGGGACTGAATCTAACCCTGATCCACCTGAGGCTGCAGCCGGGGCAGGCAAAAGGAGGAAATACCAGTTCTGCCCTACAGTGAAGGACGGTAGAACGCCAAACAAAATCTGCTGAAAAATGTGAGAAATACATGTGCACAGTCCCCGCTTTCAGACATTCACACCGTCATACTGTGTAGGGGAGACCGGGGATGGTTGGAACATGGGTCACTTGTTAGTTAGTTAGTTAGTTATTATTATTCACCTGATCCATGTAGATATCTTTCATGCAAGTTGTCAGTGCTAATGTTTTAGCTGTTAGCTGTAGGGTAAGCTAGTTCATGGTTACGAGAGTCTGGGTTAGTTGTAACAACAATACACACACACACACACTATGCCAGCTCTACCAATAATAATAATAATACAAAAGAAAGAAAGAAAGAAAGAAAGAAAGAAATCTATTTAGTGTGTGTTGTAATAAAAAGGTGTAGTGGTGTGCACTTTGAAGTTAAGTAGGAAACCACTTGTTGACTGACTGGTTGTTTCTACATGCAAAGTTGGTTTCAGTTTTAAATTCACATAAGAGGCTACATCAGAGGACTGTGGTGAGTAAAGTGAATATGCAGAATATAGACACTAGGAAAGACATTAGTTGGCAGGCCAGTCATTGTCCAGAATGTTCCTCCACATGTAGATACATGAAGCCTCCAGTGCACAAACTGATAATGGACGTGGAGGTCAAGTGGGAGAAATCATGTGTCATAAATATGATTTACATATTTACAGAGAAGGAGGAGCTGTCATCTCAAAACATTTAAAAAAGTTAAATGATTTTTTATTTTTTTTGTCAATGAACAACCTCCACACACTTTACTGTTTTTGCCCAAGGATAGAGGTGAGGAGTGAGGGAAGAGAGGGTTATGATGCACAGGATGGAGTGACTACGGGAGTGACGGGTGATAAAGAAAAGATGAAAGAACGAAGAGAGAAAAAAAAAAAGAGGCCAAGTCAGGAGACAGCAGTGGAAGATACAAGGAGTCAAAGAAGGAGAGAACGAGAGGAGTCAGAGGCTGAAAGTTGAGAAAAAGAGCCCTCCCTTTTTTTAAGGAGCCATGTCAGCCACTGCTGATGAATGTGGTCAAACATCAATACTGTGTGAATGATGAGGCCTGGCACCACGTTGTTACACACACACACACACACACACACACACACACACACACAGACACACGGCTACTGTAGATTCAGTTGTCTGCACTCACACAGCACTTTGCAAAAGTACCCCCTCCTTTTCTGATCCCTCTAACCTCCATTTCAATTTCTATATTAAAATGTCTCCCATTGTTTTATGTGACTTGGCACATTGCTCCTTGCTCTCCAATGTCAGCGGGCTGATAAATAAATCGATGTACAGTAAAGGGCAGCGTTATCATATGCCATGATGGGCCGGTGTACTCTGCAGCGGCCCAGTCACCTCTCACTCTGAGCCTCAGACAGTTTCCCGCCTCACTGAATCCTGTGTAAAGCCCGCCTCTTGCACAACAGTCATGTGACACGTCGTCTGAAATGACCTTTTGTCTTTTGAGAGAATATTTAGAAGATGTCGAAACACTGATATTCAGGGCAAAAGTTGCAGCTCTGCACGTTACAGGTGTTGAGTTGTTAATTCGTCATCAGACAAAATTTTATGCTACATTTTTATATTTGTCCATTAAATTACAAAATGTGCTGCAAGTTCTCAGTCTGCCACTAGTCACTATAGCCGTTCCATAAATGCACCCTTTAACTGCAATACAATGATTCTTTATGTAACCCTCTCTACCTGTCCTTTAAGTACAGCATAGATTATCTAAGTAGGACAGGGGTTCAACCTGTAATCTACATTCAATAAGGAGATTGGCTCCAAGTTACTTGTCTAAACTATAAAGTAGACATGAAACATCCACCCCAATGGACACACATGACAACTGACTGGCTCTGGTTAAGGTAAGTGTGTTATAATCAATTGGTCACTTTGAAGTCACTTTTCTTAGTTCTGCTAAAAATATATTGGAAGGAATTTAAATGTATTACCAGCAACCACATTACCCGGCAACAAGCATAAAAAATAATGACAGTCTTATTCTGCAATCCCACATTAATTGCTTCTCTTTTAACCTTGTAGACCGAAAACAGGCAAGAACAGGTGAGTTGTAACCAAAAAATAAACTCAGCGATTTCAGTAACCCTTCAAAGTTCAACGAATGAGGGAAAAAAATGAAATGAAAATGTCCTACCACCCTCGTCTACACTGAATGCTCCACAAGATGGTCCGCGGTGATGACTGATGGCTGAGTGGAGATGGAGACTTGCTGGGAGGACGGTGATACGGCAGTTGAGATGGATATGTGGATGGATGACAACCGAAGAGATGGTGGACAGACAGAGGACAGACGATGGCTCTTCTTCCAACAGAAGATCTCTTCAAAACCAGCCTACACAATGTGCAGGAAAAATTATTCACAAGTCCTCATAAAAGATCTTAAATGTCTACTGAGATCTGCTTAAATAAAGTCACTGCTGTAAAATGTTTCTTTTTTCTTTTTTTAATTAACTAAAAACAAATGTAACATATTACAACCCACAGTATACTTCAAAGTACATTAACTCATCATAAACATATGAAACAAATTAAACATAGTGTTTCTCTAATAGAACTATTTACTGTATTTAAACAGCGACTGTCTAAACAGGAGTCATAAAACAAACAAAACTATCACACACTCATGACAAAGTTTTATCCCCCTCATAATTATCCCGACTGGTTTTGATAGAAGTACAAAGTTCTTATCAACTCTTTTTATCTCTATGCATCATTTCCTAATGCAGTTAGCATGCTAACGTAGCAGTCAATGAGTTACAAATGCTAACTCACCTGGATATCAAATGTTCAGTTCACGCAGTTCTAAGCACCCATAGGCGAGGTCACAGCTCCTTCATCAACTCTTGTAGTGCTCAGCATCAAGCATAACCTTACAAGTTATTGTCATCAATTTATAACTTTGGCTAAATCCAGCAGGTAGTTCTTTATCTCTATGAGCGATGAATCGCATCGGAGGAAGAACAAAAATAGGTGTTTTTAGAGTAAGAGTGCCACTCTGAGCACTTTTTGCGCACCGAGCAGAGCACTACAACCTATCAACCCCATTTAAAGGGACAGTAACATAATAGTAATCTGGGGTTGAACTACCCTGCTTACATTTAAATCAGTATTAACATGTTTCTTTGACTCCTCCCAAAACATTTTCAGGATAATAGTTTGTTTTTGACCTGATACATGATTTGTGTTTTTTCTTTATAATTGGCCGATTCCCTGAATTTTAAAGGCTTTAATTCAATAATATAATGGTTCTTGATGAGTAGTTTTATTTACAATTCTTACAGCTCTTTTTAAGTCTAAAAACTGGATTTGAAAGAAATCTATTTGTTGTATGTTTCTACACACAGTATGTAACATACGAAAGTGGAAGTGTATAATGAAGCTTGATTTCTAGTTATTAATTTTATGTAATACTGTAGTTTTGATATAATTTATATGTGGTTTCCAGGCACTCTTTTACTTAATTACTTATTATAAACCCCTCATACCATTTTTTTCATAATATTTTTTCACATTTTCATTGTGAATATTTTATTGTAAAATATTTTCTTACTATGTTTATTGTTATCCACCAAAACACCAAAGCAAATTCCTCATATGTGAAACCCTACTTGGTAATAAAACTGAAACTGAATAAACCTGATTCTGATTCTTTCTAATGTTTCTAATGTTTTAACATGTGGGCCATACTCAATAGAACCAAATACTTCTTCTACCAGTTCTAAAACCATATTCCTCTTATATTTTGTGGAGAAATACCCAGGCCAGTATCTTAGTTGTGTCCTTTGCTTTTCTGATGTGTCCCTGGTTCACAGGTTGAGGTGTGAGGCCTTGGCAGATCACTTCTGCCCTTTTCTTGTTCTTCTTTTTTTTTCACTTGCTTTGAAACATGGAGAAGATGTAACGCCACCGAATTTCAATAATCCCACAGATTTAACGGGTTGTAAACACAACAAGGTTTAATCAAAACCGCTGTCGGTTTGTTTGTTTATTTGCAAGTTTATTTGTAACGTGTATGTTCTGCTTGATTTCTCCATTTCTGCAGCAGCGCCCTCCGCCTTGACAAGCACTGTTTCATCCCAGTGTAATTGCATACACACCCCGCCCGTCCTATAATTACTCACTTGCTCATCACACCCAGGACATGAAAAACAGAAAATGACCACATCCACCATTTCCACCAGTGTGTGTCATCTTCATCGTGTCCCCCTCCTTCCCTCCACCTCCTCAGCCTCTGAAATGCCTCCTCTGCCATTCGTTAGCATAGCGTCTCGTCTTCGCTCAGCCTCGGCCTCCCATCTATCACGGCAGACCAAGGCAAATGGAGCTTTCAGCTGAGTGGTGATAAGGAATCGCAGCCACATTAAAACATCTGTCACACCTCCAGAGCCCCGCAGAGCGGCCGATACAGCGGCTTCAGGAGGACGAGGTGGAGGAGAGGAGGATGAAGGAGTGAGGACAAGAAGAATGAGTAGGAAAAGAAAGACAGGAGGTGGGCTCCAGCCCCTGTGTGAAAGTATGTAAGCAAACAGATCAGTTTGGGAAAGCTCAAATTTCAGCTTCACCTCCCTTTTCCCCTGTTTCTTCATTTCTCCCTCTACTTCCATCTTCTTCTTCCCCATGGGTAGAAAACCACGCAAGACAAGGGGTTGTTTGGACCAAGTCTTAAAGGTTTTCCATGTGTTTTTGATTATAGATCAGGTCTAGGTTCTATATTAATACTGTGAAAGTATTAAAGCCTCAGTCCACAGAGGAATGCACACAGCCTGACAATGACCCTTAAAACGAGCCGTCAGGACTTGTGTGACTTTGTGATGTCACAACAAAGCAGTCACTGCTCTCAGCCATGCCCCAGGTCCCACCCGCCTGGACCCACCATCCAACCTTACAGCATTTGGAGTGTTTACCTGAAATCTGCCAAAAGTCAACCAATCGGGAGAGGCTCAGACCCTCCTCTCTTCTTATTGGCTGACTGACCTGTTGTTTCTTAAGCTCCAGAGAGAAGCCTGAGAGAGGAGATGTAAAACTACATTGAGATCGTTTTTGGTGCTTAAAACCACAATTATATCCTCTTATGGATCAACACTTCAAAAAGTGTAAAATATGGAACCTTTAATGTTTTCTTAATTTTTACCGTTGGGTTATTTTGTTACAATATCATTATTTTTGAACCTATCAATGTCAAAAGTTTACTATAGACTGCATCGATGCCCTGAAATTTTTAATCAAATGATTTTTAGAGTGCACTTCCTTCCTTTCTTCCCCCCGCCCACCACCAGCACCACATTATAGGTTTACCCCCCCTCCAGTAAGACCACACTTTAAAGCAAAGACCACTTCAGCAGTTTATGTGAACTTCATGATGAGGCTTTATTGATCAGACATGTGCATTAGGAGTCAAAGGGACACACATACATGCCTGCACACACACACACACACACACCCCAGTCCTTTTCTTACACAGCATGTTTTCTTATCCTCTATAGCTCTTCACCCATACTCCCATTTTTGCAAGAAATACACAAAATGCAATTCAAAAAAATCAGCAAAGAACAATAAAAAAAAAAGTCCCTAAAGAACAATGCAATTATAGAAGTACACAGTAAAAATACAAATTCACCAAGATACAGTATCTGGAATTACTTACCTGGCTTGTTTTATTCAGCTTTAGCAAATGACTTCAACGTATTTTGTGTAATGTGTGTGTGATAGAGATAAATCCACACAGTAACTGATGCTCGCTGTGCGTTTACCCACGGATGAGTTTTCGTGTCTCAGTCCAATTTAAAGTTAACGTTGCCTCAGTTTGAGATTTTAAAGTTGTTTTCCAGTGAGTTAGTTCGAGTCTTTACGTCCATTTTGTTTGTCCCTCTGCACACGTGTGTGTGTGTGTGTGTTCGGAGTGATCAATGCACAGCTACAGCTGGTTGAAGGGGACCAAATCCATTGAACAGTTGATTTGGTTCCATTTTACCAGCTTTAGCAAAGCATTTTACAGATGAATTGGGTCCAAAAGGTGACAGAAAGGAGGAGGAGGAGGAGGAAGAGGAGGATGTGAAGAGACAAGTCTGGATGGAGACCTGAAAGAAACAGAGTGAGGAGGGAATGATAAGAAAAAGAGATGTTTTACACACATAGAGCATCAAATATCACTCATTTGTATATGCACACGCAAAACACACATGCACACACAGATACGCAGACACATAGTAAGCAGTCATTGATTATCGGAGGAGGCGTCGCCCTTGAAAGCGTGCATGTCACTGATGAGAAGAAGCAAATTTATACAGAAAAAGAAGAGAAGGAAGAAGAGGGGGAAAAAAAGAGGAAGAAGGGCAGGATAGCGTGGGTGAGAGAGAAAGAGAGATGCAGGAAAGAGGAGAATAAGCTGTGTAGGTGATGAAAAAGGGATGAGAAGAGGAACGAGCAGGGCCCTAAGAGATAAGAGAGCAGCGCATATAAACGATGGCTGCAGACAAACTTGAGAAAACAATGAATTCATCACCTAACTGCCAATACTGCTAATGAAGCCAGCGGATAGGACAGCAGGAAAATTAACTCTCATTGACCTCCAGCGCTGTGTGCAACATCTCTCTCTCTCTCACTCTCATACACGGACTAACGCTCATACACACTTCCTCTCCGTCGCACTCTCTGTGTGGTTCCCTCTCTCACTTTATGTTTCTGATTTGTTTTTTCTTTTTGGCCCGTGGTTGGGGCTGTGCTGCCGCGCTGCCTCGCTGAGCGTGGTGGCACAGAGATGATGCACTCAGCAGTCTTCCTGCTAGATGCACAGCTCTGCTTGTCCTTGGAGCAACTCACTCATTTCCTGGTTCAATTAGCCTGGCTAATCATTTAATCATTAGGAAATAAACTGTTTAAGCAGAGTCTTGGCCCTGGAATCCAAGCTATTGATATTTTCTCTCTGGATATGTTTTTCCACAACTGACTGATAATTCATTTTTTGCATGTGTAATCCAACATGGTGTTTATCGCTATAACTGACTGTAGTGTTATATTCAATATTTTTATATTAACAATGGATCAAACAACTATGTGTAAGAGGAAAGGTTCGATTGCAGTGATGAACCTGAAGCGTGTGCGCAGATCAGTTCTACGGAGCATTTTAGTGTCTTCCAGCTCTTTGTTTTGGTTTCACGGCCTGCAGCTTCACTTGTAATCATTGTTTCCAGCAGAAAAAGCTCAGATGAACCCACTGTACACCACCTGCCAAACAGCAGACAAACAAAGCTAACAACGAGCGAGTGAGCATGTCGGAGCATTTAGAAGCTGAAGAGACAAATATTTCTGTCAGGACGGAGACAGATTGAGAGTGAATGGAAACACTACTCCATATGAATGGTAATGTTGCCCAATGTTGTCTTCATGCCCAAGTAAGCAACAGTTAGCTAGCATGCTAGCAACATTTGCCATTTCAACTACTTAAGATGATTATATATCAATACTTTGTTTACAAATTGCTTCTGCTGCTCCAAAGTGTTTAAATGTATATTTCTGTAATTGTTGTAAAAAGTCTTTTGTGTGTTTCCAAACCCTGATGCATATTGTTCCTCTGAGCCACAGAGCGCCATTGTTGCACTG
The DNA here is from genome assembly GCF_002814215.2 of Seriola lalandi dorsalis. NCBI lineage: Eukaryota > Metazoa > Chordata > Actinopteri > Carangiformes > Carangidae > Seriola > Seriola lalandi. The sequence continues at coordinate 1,616,472 of NW_019525107.1, read as the reverse complement.
TTACACCGGTTGACATGTTCCTTCATTACCATGAACACACACAGTGGTTTGACTCAAGCCCAAAACACACACCGTCCTGCTGCAAGAAACACTCACTAGAGCACCAAATGTGTATTCATCCGCAGCGGAAAATAGTCCCCGACAAATGAGTAACGTTTGATTAAAAACTACATTAGGAAATTACTGAGCCTTTAAAAAAAAAAAAATGAAAGTACATACTTGAAAGTCGTTTTTAAAGATTTATATCCTCAGCAGGAGCAAATGGGCTTAACGGCTGAGTGAGTATTGAGAGACTAATGATCTTTTCACAGGATTTGTTAACACCAAAAAATATAGAATAATTCCAGTTTTTGTCTCACACAAAATATATTATTATTTAGTCCTATCATGAATGTGTAAACCCACTGCCTTCATGGATTTCACTTGACTTGCTCCTAAGTATTTCAACCAGTATTTAACAGTCACAACCTATAGCTGTACTAGGTTCAGTGTCTGTGTGCGTGTGTGTGTGTGTGTGTGTGTGTGTGTGTGTGTGAAAGAGAGAGAGATTACACTGTCAGTCCTGTATCAAAGCTGTCCACCCCTCTCCAGATAACAAATACATCAGCCTCACTGCACACAAATCACATTAAGAAAAAAAAAAAATGCTTAAATACTGCCAGTGCATGTAAAACGCTAAGGAGCGAGACAGGGCCTGTTCACTCTTTCTTTCCCTCTCTCTCCCTCCCTCCCTCTCTCTCTCTCTCTCGTGTTTAATAAACTTGTCACCCAGGAGACCAGCAAATTGATGAAAAGAATGCATCCTTGACTGAGGAAAAGAAATTTAAAAATTACTGGGAGGAAAAGAAGAGGAAGAGAGGGAAAGAGAGGAGGAGAACAGCAGGAAGGAGGAAGAAAGCGGGAAGTAGCACACGGAGAAGGAAAGGAAAGAAAGAGCTCGCATGGCCTGAATTCTCTACCTGTCCCAGAGCTGCTGTTGTTCTACCTCTGCAACATACAGCACTGCAGTGTGTGTGTGTGTGTGTGTGTGTGTGTGTGTGTGTGTGTGTGTGTTCTGTGCTCCCGATCATATAACCCTGTATGGATGTTCATGTCTATTTTTGATCTTTGAGGTGTGATTGTGAACGTGTATGCACCATTTTTGTGGAGAATGAGGCAGTAATCAGAGTGTGTGTGAGTGTGTGTATGTTCTGTGTATTGCTCAGCGAGCTTCTGTGCGTGCTCAAGCGCAAATATCAACTTCAGAGGAGAAAGCGCTACACATGAAATCCTTTTTCATAGCGGGATTTTCAGTAGATTAGGGAGAGAATCCCTCGCCACACCGTCTGCGCTTTATTCTGGCGATCCGTGGCCCACACGCACTCATCAAACAGGCAGCCCTCCTTCACCCTGAGCACCTCCACTCAGATCCAACCTCAAACAGAATCATTACACCCGTAGCGTTTTATCATTAACCTCGCTCAGATGCCTGCTGAAAGCTTCACCGGTGAGCGCTCTTTCAACATTAAACTGTGAGGCAGCTCCATCAAGATCAAAACTACAATAAGTAAAAGGTGTGGTGCATTCGTAAGTTTAGCAGCAGCGCCAGAGCTCAGGGGAGTGGACTGTATGTAGGTCGTGGGGCTGCATGTGTGCAAACTCTGGTACAAGTGTGGCTGCTACTGTAGGTGCCCTCTATCAGGCTGACTGCATGGCTGGAGATAGGCTGGCTACTTGTCTATTCTGGGACCGTGCTGTCCGCTGCATTCCTGCCCTTATATTGGAGACAGTGGTGGGAGGAGGGGGGTGAGGGGATGAGGGTTAGGGACAGCTGGACGCCGGCAGAGAGGGAGGGAGAGACGTAGCGGTAAAGACAGTCGGGGAATCATAGCGGGAAGGTCAGCGGGGGTGTGAGGCGTCCCGGGGGACACTTATACAGTTGGTGTTACAGAGCAGCTGCCAGCCCACCACTCTGCACGGCCCCCGCAGGAGGAGTGACACTTTGAAACCAGTCCCGCAGCGGACTCTGTCACTCTCGCTCACCGTGATATTTTCATTTCAGATGTATGGCCCGACAGCGCGGGGCTGCACTAATACAACCTGCTGTACGCCGCCACTCCCATCACTCACTCGGCCTCTTCGCTCGCTGACCGCGTCGCATGACTGTCTGGTATTCCTCTCCGCTCCCTCTCTCTCTCTCCTTATCAGGACAAGTGGCTCTCAGTGACTGACTGACTGGCTGTCAGGCCACGGCTCTCCATCTGGCGCTGCGCCGTGAGAGGGCGAGGCCCGGAAACCTCTGAGACCATCACTTCCTGTCGCGTCAACGTGCTGCAGCTGACTCCTGACACCTGTGATGTCGCTGTTACAGAATAACCATTAAAATCTTCTTAAAACTGCAATAATTTTGTGTAATGCTGCATTCAAATGAAACAGAATTAGAAAAACCATCCTAATGAAGGCCTCTGTGCATGTCTGATGAATATGTTTGCCACTTGGTAATTAGCTTAATGCAAGGCTCACTGTAGTAATGAAACAAGTTGACCTGTGGTGGGGCTGTAAACTTTTATCTTCTGTGTCTGGCTGTATTTATTCCTGCTAATGACCCACTGACTACAGGCAGGGAAAGTGGGATGTATGTATCAAACTGAGCGCAGACATTTAAGATGGATGTAACATCTGTCGAACTGTGATGAGCACTGCTGAAGTGGTGTAAAGTAAAAGCCCATCGCAGATCAGACTCTAACTCCAGACTTACGCTCATGGGCTGGTGGGTTCGGCCCCCCTCTCCCCAGCGAAGGCCCCTTGTCATGAGGTTAGCAGTGCTAATGCTGCTGCAGTCCACTGCAGACACCGGCTGGCTGGCTCCTCTTCCCCCACCCCACCACCAACCCCTCCCCTCCCCCCCCTGCATTCGGACGTGAGCAGCACCCAGCGGCTGACTCAGCGCTATGCCTGAGCCTGATTGGTTGATCAGAGCAAGAGACAGGAGTGTAACAGAACCCTTTATCCTCTGCTCAGCCACTTCCTCGCTCCCTTTACTCTCCCTGAAGATAAAACACGTCTGTTGGATGAAAAAAAAAGAAAAAGAAAACGCCTCCTGACCTTGTGCGGCTTGCTCGGCTCAGGCGCCGTTGAGCGGCTGCTGTGCCGTACGCCGGTGAACTCTTTCTTTATCAGTTGGTAGAGCCTCTCAAGGGTTACTGTGGGCTGGGATGATGGTATCTCTAAATGCTATATCCACACTGTTCATAATGTGGGGCAACTTTGACAGTATCTCCACAGACATAAACAGGGGGTGGGGGTTGGGGTGGAAGGGCACCTGTTTGACCTTGTGCCCATATTTCATCCAACCTAAACTCTCTTTGCAGTGGATATGTTTAAAATGACCATGACCAGTTTTGATTACAGCCTTTAAACGTCTCTTGACGGGATCTTTAATGTCTCCATAGGACGTCATTAAGCGCGTCTGCGGCGCTCACACTCTGTGATTATTGCGGTGTTTATCTCCCGCCGCTCTTGATTTTACCTCACAATGATTTAATCCTCAAAGCGGTTTTATTCTTTAACCTTTTAATCTAACGGCAACACCCTTAAGACGATCAATACCTATTTAGATGATATATTTAATTATATCCCCTCCTCTTTCACACTCTCTCCCTTCCCTACCTTTCTCTTTAAAGCAAAACATGTAAAGACAGTTTGACTGTTGTATTTAGTGTAAAAAAAGAAAAAAGGAGCAGGGTCTGTTTCTTCCATTACTACAACCTTACAGGATTCGTGGGGACTTTGTCTTTTCATAGACTTTGCAGAGGTGAAATCCTTAACATTAATGTAAGAAGGATGACACTGTAAGTGTCATTAATGACCCACTCTATTCAGTAATTTCACCAAATATATATCCAGAGAGTGTGCAGAGCTGAAGCACCGTCCAGCGAGCAGGCCGCCTCTCACTACATGTGCGTGAGTTGTCTAACCAGCCTTAACTGCCTCTCGGACCTGTCCTCAGCACAGTAACACACCATCAATAACTGTAATGAGATTAAAAAAAAACAAAAAAAACATGGCAACAAGCGCAGCAAAGATCTCGTCCAAGGCGACGTTTACTGTGTGTGGTTTTTATGTGCTGGAAAATGCTGAGATGTAGCTTCAAATATTAAATGAAAGTAGTGTCTAAAGATGCCGGGGACAGCCAATATTGCTAATTATCTGCTCATAAACTCACATAAGGATATAAAAATGCCAGCCGCTAAGTCCTGCTCACAGGGCCGTCACTAAACTTCCTGGCAAAGTAGAACAAAGAGAGATAAACGGAGACAGCTCGGATAGAAAGAAATGATGGGAAAAGCTTCGGTTGCTCAAGAGGAAGGAGATCAGATTAAGAGAGTGAAGGGCACCGCGGAAGTTAAACGAAACAATTTAACATGTGCATGTTCTTCATTTTTAAAAGAACTATTCGGATGATATCAAAGCGGCGAAGACGCCGTCTCGCTTTGTCGGGGAATGATGTCATGATCCAAATGCAGCGGCTGCCAAACCGCAGCAGACCTGCCTTCTGTCTTCACCTTTCTTTCTCCCTCTCTCTCTACCTATGCAGACTGATTGTCATTCTCAGCACGCTGTAATGCCCCCACCCCCCACACACACCTCCTCCTAACCCTCCCTCATCTTTTTACCCCACTCCCTCCATCCCCTCCCTTAATGAACCACCACCGCCACTTAGGTATTTTAGCCATGCATTCATTACAGGCCGCAGCAGGGCCACAAAGGCGCGCTTGATATACGCTCTGTCGTGAAACAAACAAAAAAAAATCCAATGCAGTTTAAGTCAGAAAGGAGCTCGGGCATAAAGATAGCCCCGGCTGACACGCGTTCTATTGTGAGAGAGAGGGACAGCCGCTCTTTCCAAGTGTGAAAAGCACAACGAGTGTGAGAGGCTTCATTACAACGGCTCTGTTTTAACCCGACACAATGGGGACTGAAAGAGGCCCGAGCTCGTTAGAGCCTTTTAGATTAGAATCTGCGGCAGATCAGCATCTCGGTCGGTTGGCTGGAGATGTATGCGCTGCGACGGCTAAGTGTGATTAAAGTGAGTCAACAAAGCTTTTGGCTTAAAGGCAAAATACAGTTTTAGTATGGATGAAGTCAGAGAAGTTAGACGAAGCCTGAAGTACAATGTGGACTTTTGTTTTTATAGATTTCCTTATCAACTGATCACAGATTAATAATTTGGGTCAAATTAAACATTTACACAGAACTCGACTACTGTATATGTTTGCTTCTCCAGTGGTGAAAAGTAATTCAATGCTTCTACTTAAAGGTCCCATATTGGCTAAAGTGAGTTTCCCATGTGTTTTTGATTATAGATCAGGTCTAGGTTCTATATTAATACTGTGAAAGTGTCAAAGCCTCAGTCCACAGAGAAATGCACACAGCCTGTATTCAGAAACTGAGCCTTAAAACCAGCCGTCAGGACTTCTGGAACTTTGTGATGTCACAACAAAGCAGCCACCAAGCCCCGCCCACCTGGACCCACCATCCAAACCTTGCAGGATTTGGTTTCTCTGAGTGTTTACTTGAAATCTGCTACATTAGAAGAGAGGCTCACATCTTCAAACACACAGACAAAGTCAGCAACCAGCTGGTGACCATAGCAGAATATTTAGCAGCCAAACAGCCATATATTTACCCCAGGGGCTGGTGGAGACCAAAACTGAGGTATTTGATATTCATCGTGTGGAGAGAAACGTTAATGTTGCTGTGTGTCTGCTGGACGTGTAAATAGACAGTTCCTGTTCTGTGCTGTTATTTGATAACTGTCGTCACTAGTTAAGATTCAGATTAGATCCATGAAATATGTTATCAACAGTACAGTATGTAAGAGTTCAAATGAGCTCCACCTGCTAAAAAAAAAAGTGTAATGGACTAGATTTCTATTGTAGCTTTGGTACTTTAAGACCTCAGTACTGTTTCTACCACACTGCTTTTCTTATTCGACTCATTTTTTTTCCCATCTCTGCCCTGTCTTCCTTTCCACATCCTCCTCTCCTCCTTCAGGGACCTTGTGGCCGGACCAGAATGCACCGCTGGCCTGCAGCCTTATTGTTCCCATAACAAACCACAAGAGTCCAGGAGTCTCTCTTTCTTTTTCCTTTATCAGTCTCTCTCTCCCTCTCTCTCTGCCACCGCTACGACCCGGCCTCATGGAGCTTAGAGTAGTCCTCTCAGTCTGTGTCCAGCCACATACTGACCACTGGAGACACATGAAAGGAGCTCTGATCTGACAGACACACCACCATAATGCAACATGGAAATGTATTATGTCATGTGACACACAACTTCCTGGTTAATGCAAGCATTTTTTTTGTTTTGTTTTTTTTACCACAATAACTCTGCCTTAGTCCCTGTTACGCCTCCCCTCCACCTCTCTCCCGTCTCACTGAACACAGTCTCTTTAAGCTGCATGCAGAAGCGAAAAGGTAAAGAACTGCAGGAAGTCAGTGTCTTCACATAGAATGAAATGTTTTTTCATTATATACACGTCTAAATGACACTGCTGAACTCATAGCTGCAGCTCATTGGTTGCAGCATATTTGTACATCATATAGTTAGTTATAGTTCTCAGCACTGAAACTGCAGCTGCTATTTCTAGTTAAAGTACGATGGTGATTATTACACTAGCAGTACAGATATATATATATATATATATATATATACACACATACAAATGGGATGCAGACTGCAGACACTATGGGAGGGAACAAATGTGACCTCCTGTTGGTCAGCACTATAAAGGAACTAATACAAACTAAAAATACGTTTCTGTTTATGCACTTTGAAATACCATGATATGACTTTATCATCACCAGAGTAGATGCACTTTATTATTAAGTACACTGTCAGTTTCATAGCGAAATGATTTATGTCAGCCTATTGTACTGTACAAATGGTTTCGTTCCCATAAATAGTTCTCCTGGTCTTTATTTTCTCATTGTCAACAAAACTCATGAAAAGACCCCAGCCAACAATGAATGCTTCACACAAACAAGTATTACTTGTGTGTGTGCATGTGTGTGCACCATAGAGGTCCACTGTTAAAACTCACCAGTGAGCCCCACACACACACACACACACACACACACACACACACACACACACACACACACACACACACACACACACACACACAAACACACACACAGGTGTTTATTTGAACTTAGCCCCACATTAATTGATGTAACTGGTTCTGTAAACACTTGCTGGTGCACCAAATGTGCATTAATGAGGCTGAAAATAGTCAGTCATAAACACACGGCTTCCTCCTACTAAAACTACATTACCCACCTGTTTCAGGAAATTACTGAAGCTTTTAAAAAATATTAAATTACAAATTTTTTAAAGATTTACATCTTCAGTAGGAGCCCATGGGCTTGGAGGGAAGTCAAAAAGTATTTTATATTACATATGATACAGAATATAGCCTTCTGAAATGACATGTATGATGACCTCACTAGCTTGTAAAAGGTTAGAGGATTGCGCATTCTCATTTGAATAAAATAAAAGTTAAAATAAAAAGTCTAAGAATCACCATCCTGATTGTGAGGAGTCACTCTGTCACACTGCCGGGTACTTTTCAGACCTCCAGCAGGATTTGATGGCATCCAGGTGATGTGCTGATGCAGCCGGATCCGACAGGCAAAAATGTTTTCCCTTCACTGTGAGGAATTCTACAAAGCCAGCCCATAACTGCTGCGATAGCCTCGGGTCGACACACGACCCGCTCATGCTGTTCACTAAACCTATAGTTTCTACAGTAGACCTGCTGCTGATACAGCACTACTGCTGCTGTGTAAAGCCCACTGTTACAGATGGTAATCCGGCTATCATATACTGTAATAGTCTCTGTGCAACAAAATGGAAGCAATTATCTCAAAGCACACAACGATCGGTGGAACAGATCACAACGCATAACTCTTTATGGGTTTGGGAGATTTACTTTCTGACTGACTCTGTCTGTGTGTGTGTGTGTGTGTGTGTGTAATTCATGTTCATTACAATCCCGCTCTTTCTCTTTGTTCATCTTTTACATTTGTTCCTTGCCTTCCTTGTTAGCCATGACCCCCTGCGTGCACGTTTTGGAGTTTTAATGCAGCCGCTATGCCGCCACCACTTCATTCTTCTTTTCACTCCTCTGTCCTTTATCTCCTTTAACTCCAACCTCTATTTCTATCTCGCTCTTTTTTTTCCTCTTCAATAACACAAGTTGTGAGCAGGTCGGGGCGATGACGGAGGAATGCTAACTAGCCTTGTCCTGACGGCGTACCTCCTCTTCTCTTAGATATATATATATATGTACACTTACAGGAGGGGCAGAGGGGGGGGCGGTGATCACAGCCCATCCCTGCCCGACTCACTTCTGTGCGGTTTGACTGACAGACTCCCTGACTGACTGGCTCGTTTTACCGGCTGACAGGCCAGGACTGATTCATTGCTTTTGCTGCGTTGCCGGCTTCTCCGCTCATCATCATCCTCCTCCTCTGCTGTCCTGTATCACTGCCTGTGTAGCACGCTGGCTTGCTGACTCCCTGACACTCTGCACTTCAGCATGCTGCTCCCAATTACACCCCTTCTCTGCTAGACCAAAGGGAGACGTATGTATGAGGCCCCACGCAGACAGGAAGATGTGTTGGCACGGGCAGGTAGATGGAGGAACGCACATTCTTCTATGTGCACAGAAATGCACAGCCCCATGAATAATGTACAAGTTGGATATTCACACACCGGACCAGCAGGAAACATTTTATGATGACTAAACTCTCTTAGCAAATGATCTATCTATCTGCCTTATTCACATTTTTGCATTTTGTTTGGAAATTTGAAACAATTTGTTGTTGTTCTTCATTAGACTACTAAATGAATAAAGTTGATTAATCTGTCCTCAGGAAATGAATCTGCAGCTAACTGTTTAAGTCTTTTTTCAAACAAGCAACAAGAACCATCTGTGTTGCGCTAAATGCTAACGACGCATGCAAACAAGCTCACAGAGTTGCTAACATTCGATAATTAGTGTGAAACAAAACACATTAACATCGTTGAGCTGATGGTTGTGCTAGTTTAAGGGATCAGCAAAGTTATTAAAGTTCATCCTCAGAGGGTCGTAAATATATCTGTCAAGTTTAATTCACTAAAAACCACAAAGGTCAACTTCATGGTGGAGCTAGAGGAGATGTCAGGGGGTCACCAAACTCAGTAGGATTCAACCTTTAGGGACCATGAGCATCAACCTGTTCAGAAGTTGTTGAGGTATTTCAGTCTGCATACATGGATTACAGACTCATACGCCAGACCCCCACTTCACTAGGAATTATTTTGTTTTGGCTGACTTTACACTCTTAAAGGCAATCTTTTTTTTTCAGTCTGCTTCTTGCTCTGAGTGATGGATCCTACACGAACACAAAATATTCTGCCAATGTCACAACAGTTTTGCTTATTTCACAAGATATTTTTGCATTTGTGTTTATTTTTCTTTGCTCCTGACTGGTTTAAAATGTGTCAGGCTGTTAGGAGAAGAAAAAAAAAAAAAAAAAAAGAAGTGATCTCACTCGTCTGAGCTCGGGCAGCTGTGACTCAGGAGGTAGAGCGGGTCAGAAAGTCAGTGGTTCGATCCCCGGCTCCTCCAGTCCACATGCAGAAGTTGTCCTTGGGCAAGATACTGAACCGCAAACTGCCATCGATGGCTGTTCCGTCGGTGTACGAGTGTGTGTGTGTGTGGATGTGATGTATGAATGTGCGTGTGAACGGGTGAATGTGGCACGTATTGTGAAGCGCTTCGAGTGATCGATAAGACTAGAAAAGTGCTTTATAAGTGCAGTCCGTTTACCATTTAGCACCAATCAGAATTCAGCAACATTTGAATACAAATCTGATGAGAGGAGTTGTTACTTTCTGTCATCAGTCGGATCTGATCAACGCACAACCACACGGTCCTGATGAAGCTATTCAACTCTACCTCTAAATATCAGGGCCTGCTTTCAGTTTTCTGCCCTTCCCGTTCTGCTTCATGAGACGATTTCCCAAAGACTGAATCTACAGCCCATGTGACCACTCCCTCACACAGTCATTCACTATTCTCATAACCTGTAATGGAAATAACAATGTGCCCAGGAATGCATTATATTCCAAGTTATACCTCCTTATGAGATATATCACTGAAACCCCAGCTTTATATTTTCCCTGAGATGACTCTCGTGGCAATATATTTTAGAAACACTGCAGGAGATGGATGCATGTGCTCTGTGGTGGGGGCTGCATTACGGAAAGCACAGAGACAGATACTGTATATCCTATAACTCCAAAAGTAAAGTAAATTTAAACTAAATGAAAAAAAAAATAATTAAAGGGTCGGTGTTTATTCTGGGGCGAGTGATAGCGCACAATGTGTGTTGTCGTCAGAAGAAACAATTAGAGGGGGAAATGCCTTTTTCTCATTTTTTGGTCAACTGACAATTACTGTGTCGTAAAATTGTAAATGTTATGACCTTATAAACGCAGACAGAGTGTAATTAGAATATTAGGATGACTGTAAACCCTGGCAGTAATTATGAGGGTGTCAATGTGAGGGGGAACCTGCATGTGGAAATGTGTGTATGTGTGTGTGTGTGTGTTTGTGTAATCTCCAGCGAGCAGGGGGGGAAACAGTAGCGGTGGGGGACGTAGAGGAGGGGGATGCGGCCCACCACCATCACAGTGCCCTTGTTCCTTTAATTACTTCCCTCTGCTTCACAGCTTCACTGCATAACAATTATCCTGCGTGTTCATTTGAAGGGAGCAGACCCTCTCTCCTCATATTGTACAGCAACGGACAGGTTCTGGTGTCAGCAACATCACTTGATGTACGGAGAACACTAGTGGGAACCCATTAAATTAGACTCGGGCTAATACAACTGTCTTTCACCTTTTTTCTGTTTCTACCTCCTCTGCATCATAAACAATAAACAAGTGCTGAAGTCGCCCGTGGCGTTGCTCCTTCCAGATGTGAAGTTTTTCCTTTTCCTCCCTGCTTCGCATTTTAGGAGCTAAACGTGTTCAGCAAAATGTGTAATAGTAGAAAAATGAGGGAAAATAAACTGCAAAGTGATGTAATAATTTACAAATCCAGCTGGTGTCCTACAACCGTTATCATCAATTACACACTGTTGGAATGTGAGATTGTTCACCTTTTAGCAATTTGTTTGTGGCTGTACAAAACACACACACACTCACACAAACACACACAATGACACACACGCATACACACAGGGGCGGATGGGAAGGGGTTGGGCCTTTTGCAGTCTATTGGAGTCTAATTCAAGCAGATGTCTGTTTAATTGATCGAAACAAATTACCTCAACATTGATCCCTGTCCCGGCGTAGGGACTGATCGGCTTTTTGGAGGCGCACTCTGTGTGTGTGTGTGTGTGTGTGTGTATTGTGTATGTGTGTGTGTGTCTACAGCAGGATGATTCAGCTCTGATCCACTCACAGAAAATATATAACTCAATCGCTAAGTGATAAATCGTAATTTGGTTTCTGATTATACTGTGTGTTTTCTCAATCGATTCCCAGTTTCCCTTTGAACTGACGCGCCATCGTTCTCACATTAAAACGCTGGGCCAATTAACTAATTTACTTTTAAGGCTCATAATTATGAGTAATTCATTAGGTTTCTGAAGTCATTTATTATCAGCGCCTTATCTTTTCTTTTTTTTCTCTTCATCTGTTGTCATCTGTCTTTTTTTTCTTTTTGTTGAGAGTACAATTTGTCTGCGGTGATTTTCAGTGACACATCTACTGTACAGCACATGTTCCATCTCTAATAAGCTCGGTGGTGTCTGTTTTATCACGCCTCTGTAATGACTGAGTGCATGAGCAGTTTGCCTGTGTAAACTGTGAAATTACACATTTACTTTGGCTCCAGCTCGTCGGCTGATGCTACAAATAAAAGCTGCGTCTACAGTAGGAGAAACAAATCAGCGGGCCGCTCCTCTCAGCGCAGATACATTATATCCATGTAATGTGTACATATTAGAAAAAAAAAAAAAGAACATAAACAGCAGGATAAATCAATACTGCGGCTGGCAACAACACACTGCCGTTTGTGTGTCTGTATAAACATTTAATTTACATTACACCGGCACATGTGACGGAATTTGTGTGTATATCTATTGTTTGAGGAATTACTTTGGAGGGGCGGTTTCGATGTACACCCCCCCTCCTGAGATTCACTTCAGAGACATAAACATAGAAGGAGATATAAAAGGCTGCGTCTTTGTCCTTGTAACAGGGCGAGACGACATATACATTACCACACCACCGCATCTGTTTCAACTTCCATTACTCTTTACCCCTATTATATTCCGCAGACTGCTGCCGATGCACACTTACTATAAACATGATTAAAAGAGAACAAAAAAAAATTCCTGGCAATAAACTGACACTTGATATAAAATTCTGACTTTACAATCTCATTCCTCCGCATGGTCTCTCTCTCTCTCTCTCTCTCTCTCTCTCTCTCTCTCTCTCTCTCTCTATTTTCTGTCACACACATACAGAGCAGGTAGACACGTACGCATGGACGCAAACAAACTAATCCATGATCTGATTATGTTTTGTGCACACACAACAAAACCGTCACAACCAAAGGCCATTAAGACACTAAAGGCCTAATTTTTCAGCCACTTCCTTTTCCATTTCTCCTCATCATCTCGAAACTGAACGAGCAAATATCTTATTTTCCTATTTATTTCAATTCATCATCAGTGCAAACACAATCTGCACATTAAAAGGTCCCATATTGTACGCAGTGAGATTTCCATGTGTGTTGGTTTTTTTAAACTATAAAGCAGGTCTAGCTTCTATATTAATACTGTGAAAGTATCAAAGCCTCAGTCCACAGAGAAATGCACACAGCCTGTATTCAGAAACTGAGCCTTAAAATGAGCTGTCAGGACTTCCTAAACTTTATGATGTCACAACAAAGCAGTCACCGTTTTCCCCCAAGCCTGGACCCACCATCCAACCTTACAGGATTTCTTTTCTCTGTTTACCTGAAATCACCATATTTTTATTTGACTCATTAAATCTGTCATTGTCTCACCAACCTGTTGTTGCTTGAGCTCAAAAGAGAAGCCTGAGAGAGAAGTATATCTTATTATAGATAGATCAAGAATTAAAATAAAACACCAGAAAAGTGTAAAATGTTTAAGTTTTTCTGTTCAGTCACATTTACTCTTGCTGCAAACAACCCATCTGTCCTTACACGCACAGTGATCGCATGTAAGGACAGATGCTTTTGGCCCTTCGCTGACGCAACAAAAATTTGCAGTGAAATTGTGTTTCTTCTTTTCATTGGGAGGCCTAATGGGCAACGGAGCGGGGCGGAGGTATCCATGTGTAAAGATATGATTACGGCTGTATCTACATCCATTTATGCCTGAACTGTGGGAGTGGAAATCCATACAGGTCCAGAGATAGAGATTTATAAAACAGAGGCTTGTAAACGACACAGCTTTTGAGGATGAGAGAGTTTTAGTTGTGAACCTACAGAGTTTGATGCATTCAGCCTTTGCTGTTTTGAATCTAAAATCGCTCATGAACGCAGTGAGGTTGATTGACTATTGAGCTTTATCAGTAGGTGACAGATTCATGTTCACATATGTACAGTCAGCAGTACTGTAGATTTTTGCATTAAATTTGTTCGGTCGTTACAGTCAATGTTCCACATGACTGATCTGTATGTAACTACCGCTAATCCCTCACTGGGCCCGTGGATTACTAGCTTTCCCTTTGCCCTTGTGTGGACTCCCCAGATGGCGGAACCAGTCAACCAGCCAGGCAGTCAGTCAGTCGGCTGGTAAGTCAGCAAGCTCCACCGGCTGGGGCTACCCAGCCAGCCAGCCAGCCGAACAGCCAAGGAGATCAGGGAGAGAGGGTCAGGGTAGCTCTGGGAAGAAGCTTGGAGGTCTCAGGGCGTGTGTGCATGTGTGTGTGTGTGTGTGTGTGTGTGTGTGTGTGTGTGTGTGGATGGATGGTTGTCTAGCGCTGAACAAGGCAAAGCGGTGCCGCTGGTTTACTTTTAGTGGGGCCCCCCAGTCGTCCGGCTTTGGCTGTCTCAGCACGGTGCCGCAGTCAGCATTGTTGCATATTTAATGTCCTGATGAGAGCTTCCACCTGCTGACACAGGCAAAGTGACAGAACAATACCCGCCCACCCCCCTCGCACCCCACCCCGAACATACACACACACACACACACACACACACACAGAGCCCTGAACACCATCATCAATCCAGTCTCCCTCTCTCTCTGCCTCTTTCGCCTCGCCTCATCTCACACGCTCACTCGCCACAACTCCCTCCGCTCCGATCCCACTTCAGTCTACACCGCTCTCTCGTTTCCCTTTTGTCACCCACCCGCCTGCCCCCCCACCTCCCTC
>NW_019525107.1:1581628-1601983 GCF_002814215.2 Seriola lalandi dorsalis | reverse complement strand
AATTCTCCCACAGTACAACGACCTTTCCCTCTGGTTCTTACAAATCACTGCAATAAATCCCTCCAACATAAAAACACACTCGCACACACACTCATCACACACTTGTACTTACTCACAAACACACGTAATGTTTGAGGGGGCGGGTGGGGTGGGGGCTTTATGAATATGTCCCCCGCTGAAGTGTGTTTCATGCATTTTTGGACCCAGTTTATCTCAATGGCCTCTTCATGTGCGGCTGTTTAAGATTAGAACTGTCTCTCACATCGATGGTTAATTAGCATTGAAACACACTGGCTGCCATGTTAAACAATTCTTCTTGGCACAAAGCACTTCTTCTTCTTTATGGTCCCGTTAACATTTTTTTTTTTTTTTTTTTTTACCTCTTACAATAAGATTGACAGGGAATGTAATCCAGCTGCAGATCCCTGTCAGTCCAGCAGCTCCCACACAGGCAAAAACGCCCAGGGGTGTAGACCTGATCAGGCCCAAATTACTGCACTGGAACTGGCCCAAATAACAACTTAACAGGGACAGGTAAACCCTAACTAGGTCACATACAGTATTTATATACAAAGTAGGCCAAAAAACATACACTAAACCCTGACACAATTGTTATACCTGCTCCCAAACCACACCCGGATTAGTCTTTGTTCTCGCACGTGTGTGCACGCTTAATCAGAGCTAAACATTAACACACCAGAGTTTTGTCAAAATGAAAAAAGAATTTTGAAAAAGTGACACCTCTGCATTGTGCTGGCTCAGCAGGCTGAGACAGATATCATGTCGCCTGACATTGTGGGTTTGACTCCCAACAGTCATCATTAGTCATTTTCTCATTCTTTTCCTGACACTTTCCCGTCTTTTAGCGTCTCGTAAACGCCACGAGACGTAAACTTCCCCGTCGCTCTCAAGTGTTGAGGTGAAAGAAACACACAAAACAGGATCTAATCAGTGAAATAGGTGATTACAAATGGCCATATTTTTTGACTTCACATTTGACTGCAATCTTAAATAATGAAGCGCCAACAAGTTGATCCCAAACCCTAGACAGTGTGACTGCAGACAGGCGTCTGAGTCCGGAGTCGTACAGCCGGTCTCTGCCTCTTCCTCTTTCTGACCATCCTCTCGGACCATGCTATCCATTAGCAAGCATTTAATCACTGCACCATTTACTGGAAACTGCTGTCTGTCTGTGGTGTGTGCGTGTGTGTAGTGTAGTGTAGTGTGTGCATTATTAAATTCACACTATCCAATCCAAAAGTCTGATAAAAGACAAAAAAAAGAAAGAAAAAACAGTTTTCCAAAGAAAGCGGAAGGTGTTCTTCACATTGTTGCCATTAGAGAAGCAGAAAATATATACGTCCGTTTTTTCCGCATAGAAACTCAAAAAGAACAGAGTGAAAGAGATATCCAAAAAATCTATTGCGGGCAAGTGGAAAGTGCTGACTGGAGTTGCAGCTGCATCTACAGTTTTCTACCGAATGCATCTCTCTGCAGCACCAAGCTGACTGGACTCAACTGGGCCACATCAGGGCACACACACACATATACACACATACACACACATACACACACATACATACACACATACATACACACATACACACACACTGCACATCTACGTGAACCGGTGCATCTTGAATACCTTGGATTATCATGTAGGTATAAAACACATCTTTTCCAGTGAGTTTCCAGTTAAGTTTGCGTTTAAAGTTTCGTTCTGATCATCGCTGTAATTTTTCCCAACCTGGGATACATACTTCTTTACATTCCATAGTTGCTCTTGTTCATATGGGCATATAAAGAAGTATGTCCCCCAAGCAGGCCACTGTCCTTGGTGGCGCATCAGGCCCTTCCCATCCCACCATCACCACTACCACCACCTCCATTCCCCTATCCTCCTCCACCTCCACCCAACACTCAACGGTAGGTGAGGAATAAATGTTGAATCAGGATCCACACAAACCCCTGACTGCACATAACCTCCCTCAGATCCCTCTAGAGATGAGTGACTTAGACAGAGGATGAAGTTCACATACACACACACACACACACACACACACACACACACACACACACACACACACACACACACACACACAAAAAAGGAGTTCATACAAATACACACTTAAAAAACAGTTATTTTGCTCACACATCACATCACAGCTTCGTTACACCACTAACAAGAAAAAGATCTAAACATTAAAAACTGGATTTTTTAATTATTTTTTTTAAATTCCACATCACAGAATAACACAAGATCACACAGACTAATTTACACCACTTTTAAAAGTCATATTTCACTCACAACATTAACACTGCCCTCTCTCCCTCCCCACTGAAAGAACACATATCTGCAATACCACAGTGTAACTACACTGTCTGCTGACCATGTGTCTGCTCTGCCTTGACATACTGTACATTATGAAGCAGTTTCTCTCTCACACACACACACACACACGCACACAGACACCCGGCACGCGATTCACCTTGAGTGTCACGCTCAGAGGTTCAGCTGCAGCGATGGAGTGAGGAGGAGGGGGAGGAGGGGTGAGGTGGGAAAGGGGTGCAGGGGGGGAGATGAAGGGAAATGAGGGAGATGTTGCACTTACCTATGGGCAGATGTTGGCTCAAGATCCCCCCACCACCACCTCTAACTCCCCCTCCTCCTCCTCACCCTCCTCCCCTGCTTCAGCTGGGCCGATGCACCAAAGAGAGAAGCAATAAAGCGAGAGCAGAGAAGAAAAGGAGACTGGGAAGAAGAAGTGCTTTGCTCTCTCTTTTCTCAGTCTGTGTCCCAGGTGCTGCCTCTGCAGTCTTTCTCTCTCTCTCTCTCTCCAACATCCTCACTCTGATCCTCTCTCTCCCTCTCCTCTCCTTAATCTCTCCCTCTTCCTCACACTGAAAACTTTTAGTCCGGCACACAGCCGCTGGTCCCAGCGGTCCACCACCACTGAGAGCAATTTCTCTTTTCCTCTCTCTCTCCCTCTTTCTCTGTGCCTTTCATCTCGTTCCCTCTCTTTCTCACACACTCTGTCCCATGCAGTCTATAGGCTGCAGTCTCCTCTTGACTGCCCACTCCCCTCTATATAGCATGTGCTCTTATTGTCTCTCTGTCTCTCTCTCACTCTCTCTCTCTCTCTCCTGCTCACACACTCTCTCACCCTCCTGCCTCTCTCTCACCGTCCTGCCTCTCTTTCAGTCAAACTACAGTAGCGTTACAGTTCCACGCTGAGCGGACGCTGCTGATGATGAGGGTGAATGGCACATGTGGCGTGGCACGAGGACAGCCGGAGCAGACTAAAGGAATGTCAATGTGTGTGTGTGTGTGTGTGTGTGTGTGTGTGTGACCTACTGTGCGTATCTGTCAGTTTGTAAATGTATGCCAGCGTGCATAACGTGTGTGTGTGTGTGTGTGTGTGAATGTGAGTGTTTATGTGTCTTCAATTGCCCTTGTTGCTTGAGTGAACCCCATTCATCTGAGACCCCCTGCCCCCTCCCATTACCCTCAGTCCCTGATCCACAAGCTACCCCCCCTTCTCTCACCAACACACACACACACACACACACACACACCTCCCCACCTTCCTCTGCTGTCTCCTGTCCTCCCCTCGCTGTCTCCCTCCCTCCCCCACCTCCCCCCACACACCCACCCTGTCCTCTCAGAGATCAATACCAATTTATAGGCAAATGCACAAAGGCTGAGTCGTGCTTTTAATGAATTGAACCATTGCTAACGTCAGGCATCTAATGAAGACTCTGAGAGAGGCGTTAAGAAAACCTATGGCGGGAGCAGCAGGAAGCATATAAGGGTTATTGGGAGTGTGTGTGTGTGTGTCTTTGTGCAGCTGTGTGTGTGTGTATGTGTGTGTGTGTGTGTGTGTGTGTGTGTGTGTGTGTGTGTGTGTTTGAATAACTGATGAACAGCTGTTACTCTGTTGCAATTTTCAAACTGGGCTTCCCCTTCAAATATTTGATACGACTGATACGAGGCCAGTTATGATATAGAGGATAAACTGAGGGAGGGGTGCGTGCTGCCATCCCAGCATGCACCGCTCCATGGAAGCATTGCCAAAGTGCAACATCAGGAAGTCTTTCTTTCATCTTTGGCCGTCGACCTTTCACCTTGAATGACGATTACATCTCATCAAATCTCCATGACGGTTCATGTTAAAGCTGCACTGTTGACACGGCACAATAATCTCCCTCCACAGCTATTTATAATGGTCTATTTTCTTATATGCAACTGACAAAAGACACTTTTCTGTATGAGTGTGGCTCCACAGTGAAGTGGAAAATGGGTCTTTTTAAAAGCAGCTTTGTGTTGGTGCGTATCCACTTAAGTCCACTGCACAGGTCCTGTATATTGCTTTTCCATGCTATATAATTTGACTCTTGTGTATGAGTGTACCAACTGCAGCCGCAAAACCTATGTGAATCCGTCGTCCTCTGTAGCCCCCCACCCCCAATAGCCCCCTTGTGTGTTCCTACCACTGTGTAACCAGTGCCATGGGGGCTGCGCACATCAGCCCTGCCCGCCCAGTAATTAAACTAAAAGTCTCTTCCATAAATCACACTCGTCTTCTCCTCTCTCTCTCTTTCTCTCTTTCTCATTCCTCCCCTCTTTTCTCTCCCAGCGATGGAACGAAGGTTTTGTAAATCACCGGCTGGGTCTGGTAAACGAAGGGGGGTGGGGGTGCTTTGCACACATGTGCACACATGCGGACCACAGATACACTCCAGCCCCGGCACTCGACACGGACACATTATGAAGAATTAAGCTGCCTATCCACTCCGGCCTCCGCTCCACCGTCTTCACAGTATTCCAGGCAGGAATTACAATTCTCCAGAGGGAAATAGACAACTGCGGTAGATTGCAAGATAAGGGCAGTGTGTAATATCCACCCGCATTGCACTGAGATAACCGGCTTCGCAGGAAATGGATGGAATTTGCCAACGTCTGGCATGACTTCTGTAATCCTTACAACAGAGTGTAGTAATGAAAGGCGTTTTTGATCCTAATGAATCAGTCGGACACAGAAAACAATATAAATCTTCCTCATTCTTTTCTGTATACTCTCAACATTCGCATTGCATTTAAGCTTACACTGTATAAAGCTAAGTTTCACACCCACTGGGAGACTGCTTGCCAGACAGGACAGACAGATTCTCTTCAAACAGCTGCGTGTCTACTATAACCGCTACAACTAAATGCAGGCTGTCTCCTGCAGGGCCGGGCCGGGACACCCAACACCTCCAGCAATTCACCATGAAGCCTGTCAGGGCCCCGGACGCTTGACAGACAGCTGACCACCACTGATCTCCCTGGTATCTGCTAACTGGGTAAAATTAGCCTGGATAGCAAGAGAGAGAGGGAGAGAGAGGGAAGCAAGAGACAGAGGGATGGGAGCACATGCACGACACTTTTAGAAGCTTGCTTCCACTTTAAACCTCTCCCTCTTTCTTCCTCTCTCGCTCTCTCTCTCTGGAGAGTGACACATGTGTGTCCCGTCTATAGATAGATAGAGCTGAGGCCCAGCTGGGATGGGTGGCCGCATGGACGCTGAGCTTAACACTGGGGCACATTAGAACACACTCGTAACGTTTCTACTGGTGAACCTCTCCTGTCCTGCATTCAAATATAGCACCCTGAGCAGGACAGCGCCGGTTCGACGGCGTGTGTGTTGGCACCCTGTTCTGCCGCCGCCATTTGCAAAGATTTTACATTTGGTGGGACACATGCAATGAAATATAAAAAAACCCCACAACAACTGCATCTAATATGAATATATAGAATTTGTTTCACGTATATAGACTGAAAATACGGACTGAATACAAAGGAAGTTGGCAACGACTTAAGTTTGTTTGCTTTACTTGCGCTCAACCACTGTGTAAATTCGCTGCGTAGTTTCCCGCGAGCCACTTAACATTTTTATTCAAAATGATTTCCACTGAATATCAGCTGATTAGAAAACACTCAGGGTGTGTAACACCGCAGAGATAACCCCTGACCTTTTAACCTCATGTGAATGTGTGTGGAGTCTGAGTCAATATGTGAATCACAAGCTGCGGTTGTAAAGCTTTCTCTAACAAGCAGTGAGGTGATAAATAAATGAGAAGACTCTTTCCAGCTCTCTAACTCATAATCCGTCTGTTTTCCATGTCAACTGTAGTGTGTGTGTGTGTGTGTGTGTGTGTGTGTGTGTGTGTGTGTGTGTGTGAATAAGAGAAACGTGGCCGGGACACAGCACATTGACACACAAACACGTACACGTTCGCAAATATATGAGCAGTGAGTAAGCACACTCAGAATAACACTTTTTTTTTTTTTTTTTAAACAAACACACTAAACACACAGAGAGACACTTGCACACCTACCGTAGTAGAGGTGATCCAGAGAGGGATGGTGGCCCATGCGGAGTGAAGCCGCTCGCTGCAGGCAGAGTCTCTCCTCCCTGGAAGCTGAATCAGCGATGGAGAGTTTAAGGATGCGGAGAGGAAAAGAGGAGGAGGAGGGAGGAGGGAGGGAGTGGGAAAAGAGTGGAGAGAAAAGAAGAGGGTCACGGGACGTGCAATGCCTCTCTTTCTTGCTGGATGGGGTGAGAAAGGAGGAGGGGAAAAACAGGCTAATCAAAAAAGCAAAAAAATAAAAAAATAAAAAATAAAAAAAGGACCCAGTGCAGGTAGAAAATACAGCAAAAAAACATAGTGGCCATTAAAAAAAAAAAAAAAGGCATAAAGGTTTGTTTAAGAGGATTCGATGTTGAAGTGATGACTGGGCAATGAAATGCGTCAGCCGGCAGCTGCCCGTCCCCTCCACACCACACCAGGCCATGTAAAGTTAGACGGAAGACAGCTGATCGGACTGCCAGAGAAGGAGATGGAGCGAGATAGTGAGTGCTGACAGAGCTGAAGGACAAATCAGGAAGAGGGACGCAGGGAGGGAGGGGTTGAGGGATTGAGTGCGGAGAGACAGTGGGTGAGGAAAACAAGAGGAATAAAGTAGATGAAAGAATTAAAATCAAATACAGGGAATGAAGGTAGAGAAGGGAAGTGAAGAGAATTTGAGACAGGAAGGAGGTTAAAGAGGAAAGGATAAAATGCATAGGAAAATGAAAGTAAAGAAAAGAAGGAAGGGTGATGAAGCAAGCAAAGAAAAAAGCAGGATAAAGACGGCGGGAGGTAAAAAAAAAAAATTTGGATTAAAAAAGGAGAGAAAAAGAAAAGATATGGAGGTAACAACAAGCAGAAGAATTGGGAGCTTTTAAAAGTAAACTCAATGATCTCTTACTCTGTCCTGTCTTTCTTGTCCTTTTGCCCCCATATTCCACTTTCCTGAGATGTTGTCCAGCAGTCGGTGAAAACAATTCCTCCAAAGAAAATTTTAACAATTAGACATCAAATTGTTGGCACCAAAAAGAAAAATAAAAAGGTCAAGTGACACCGCTCACAGACACCATTTGTAAATTGATTTTTGTTTTTTTTTTTCAATTCGAGTGTCAAAAATAGACGAAAGCGACCTCAAACAAGACCAGAGTGAGGGGGTGGGGGGGGGAGCAAGAGAGAGGTTCAGCATGATCAGAGGAAACCCCCACCATCCCAGGGTTTTTATACCAAGGTAAGAGCCCGAGCCGTGCACCCTTGCACCAGCCCGCCCGCGCGGCCATGCTCCACGGCCTTATTTAGTGAAGCGTGGCAAAAAATAGCCTCCCAAGTGCTGCTGGGGGGGGGGGGGCCTGGGTTAAAGTGGGTGGGTGGGAAAGTGGGAGGAACAGGGCGGGGAAGATCGAGAGGTGAGGCAGAGGGGTGTTGAGGAAGGCTGAGGGGTGGTGGTGACGGTGATGCAGTCACTTTTAATCATTCTCTCTGCCGTTTGACTGATTTGGTCTGAGCTCGATTTACCCTTCTGTTCTCATGTATCTATTTTTTTCTGTGTGTCACATTACTGTCCTGGACCCTCCTCATGATACTCAATCTACCGTTCTTACAGTCTATCTGCAGCGTGCCGCTCCCTGCCCACCTTGCTTTTGCTGGGCTCAGCTCCTGAACAATTAAATTAGTATTTTTGATACATGTTGTCTGATTACAGATGACAGTTCAGTCCTTTTGCCCTAAAATTTTGGATGGTATGACATAAAACTTTAGTTGCTTTCTCAACAATATGAATTTTTAATCCAGGGGCTTGCTGCACTTAGCCAAGAGCACAGAGCACCAGTTCCCAACCCTGGGGGGGGTCCCCTTAAGGATGAATCGTATTTGATTATCATTAATTTTTCATCCAGCGCCTTCTTCAGGTCAGAATTTCAATTTGTCCAATACAGTGCATCAGCCTCAGCTGTACGCTGGGTTTAGTGCTAATTTGCAAATGACAGCATGCTAATACACTAAACTAAGATGGTAAACAAGCAACATTGCGTGCTAATCATTAGCATGCAAATATTCTCACAGTGTGCATGTTTGCATGCTAATGTTAGCATTTAGCTCAGGGCACCACTGTGCATATGTACATACAGCCTCACAGAGCTGCTTGTGTAGTTGTACAATTGTTATCTGGTTAAATTACATATGATTATTAATTGGAAAACTACCTAGGATAAGGCACAAGGCATACTGACAGAAGGATACATATCTTCTCAACTCACAGTCAAAAAATGATGTGACATATTTCCCAAAATGTCACACCACACTAATTCATTAAGTACCTATGAACGTAGAAGTAGTAGCACATTTTTCCCTGATTGCAGCTGCATTGCTGGTAGAAACCGCATCCATATTATTAGTTGCCTTCCTGCAGTGAACCCTGTTTAGGTTCAGTGCACCATCATTAGTTCTGTGCAGTTACTGTTAATGTTGTATATTGAATATAACATAAAATATATAATAAAACATTTTTCAAAAGGTGCTTTGTTGTTTCCTCTGTTATGTGCCAGTGTGAGTGGCTTTGTAGGTCAGGGGTATGGAACCACTGGCACTGAGTCACAAACATGTGTTTTATGACATTTAAATTAATTAAATTAAAATGTATATTGCAATCGTTAATAATTTGTATTTTTACTGCATGTGAATTAATGAAAATGAAATCAAGCACTTCCTGTGTAATTCCAGCCCCTGTAAAATTCTGCCCTTCAAAGCTGATAAGCTTTGAAATTTGAAAGTATAGCTGAAGCCTTCTTAAGCCTGACCACCTCAGGTTCATAACCCCCCCCCCCACCTTCCACTGTATTTTTAGCACTGCCAAATAAAGAGGAGCAAGGCCATCCTCTGCCAAACACCCGCATAAACTCCCACACACCCTGGGACCACGCCTGGGACTGGATCACAGGTGGTGCTGTGTATGTATGGACGGCCATGACGGACAGAGAGTGGAGGGTCCCGCATAAAGAGAAGCAGGCCGAAGGGTGCTCACTCTGTGTGTGTCTCCGAGCTGATGAAGAGTCTCAGGTGGGGCGGATGCATCTGTGGAGGAGGCGGCTGAGAGACACAGGGAGATGGAGAGAGAGAGGACGCGAGAATTGAGAGGACAGCAGGAAGGGAGGAGAGATGGGGAAAGAACGGATATTGATTTCCACCTTAAAGAGGCAATCTCCGCTTCTCGGGGAGCTCCAGGGACTAAAGTGTGTGTCTACACTCGTGTGTGTGTGTGTGTGTGTGTGTGTGTGTGTGTGTGTGTGTGTGTGTGTCTTGTGTGTATGATCTGTCCTGGGACCGCAGCAGAGACTGGTGACACTGGTGCAGACATCAAGCGCACACACACACACACTTTTGGATTGTTAATGATGTTCAAAACAGTAAAACAGAGCAGAGCAAAAGACAAAATCACACCTTTAAACTATTCACTCTTCTGCTCTAGCTCCTTCACAGGCATCCCACTGCTCCAATTAGTCCTTTTACCCTTAATCTTCTCCTTTTTTTCCCCACTTCTTTATTTTATTCATGGTTTTTCTTCTCACACCTTTTTATCAGCTGCTTTGCTTACACCAAAGATTTGCATTGCTCTCAGAGCTCAAGTGCTCCAGATTAAACCGAGACAACATTATATTTTAACTGGAGCTGAAGATAAACTCATGAAACATGATGTGTAAATGGTGGCGTCTATACACCCACAAAGAAATATATGACATATACTGTATGTCCCTATATCAGGAGTGATCTTGACATGTAGCCAACATTATCACATATATACATTCTCTGGATATATGAAGACATAATCTTCACATAATCTTGTATGTGAATATAGTATATACAGTGTATTACTGTTGCACCCCCCCCCCCGCTCTACAGTGCGTCTCAGATGCTGTAAGCTAACTGATGGGGTGTTTTTAGGTTCGTTTTGTATTAGGAAGCCACCTCAGAGGTTTACCTGTATTGAGTGAACTAATATTACTCTATGATAACCAGAGAGCTGTGCAACCCCACTTGGGCCTATAAACTTATTGTACTTTCATTAACTGACTCCAGACAACTTGATGATGGGAAAAGGATATTTACCTCAAGTTTGGCAACACAACAAAGATTTGACACAAATTCGACCCCTTTAAATAAATAAAGCCTTGATAAACAGTGCACGGACGCACACAATAAAGTGGAAGAAATAACATTTTTTTTTTAAAATGCGGTGCACAATGCGGTTCACAGAAGCTCGGGTGAGAATCCTCTCCTCGCACAAGGAAGAGACTCACAGTTGAGCTGGAGAATCCTCTCCTCGGCAGACGCCCATGAAGGAAACCAGGCATCAGCAGCAGTGACTCTCCATCCTCACGTGCACTCGGTCCTTCTCGGTCCGGGGCGCGGTCCTCTGACTTGCAACTCACTTTTAGCTTAACGTTACACCAAAACACACCTTCTTTTTTTTTTAATGAGGAAACGTGCAGTCGAGTTCAGCTCCGGCTTCTTCAGGTTACATAACATTGACTCAAAACATTGGTCTAATGATACGGGAAATTCTTTTCTTTTCTTGGCTGTATCTCCTGCCTTCTCCCTCTGACCTCTGCTTCCGCACCCCCTGCCAATCACCACAGGTGACACCGGCAGGCCACCTGTCTAACCCAATCAAACAACAGAACAAAACAACAGGGAATTTGGTATATGTAGGTACTCTCGCGACACTTAACTCTTACCATCAATAACGGCCCTAACACTATGAATTCCCACATTACAATTCTTAGTTTATAACTGAAATATCTTGATTTTTCACTTAATTCAAGCAAATTTTACCTTCACTTTCATTTCTTAGGGTTTTCAGGACTCCATCTTCAGAAAAATAACTATATTTTAATACCCTTATTTTGTCACAGGGGCTACATTACATTTGCATACAGTCCAATCCGCAAACAAATACCACCTAACTTGCATGTAAAACAATTACATATACACATATATACACGACTCAACTTGAATATTCAACCAGTATATTACCAATTTAAAGTATTAATCTGTAACATTTGCTTTTTAAATGTGTCTTGTGCAGATAAATGTCTAAACATTTTCACACATTGTCAAAGTTAAAATGTTAGCAGTGCCTATGTTTGCTCTTCATACTCTGCCCTGGGTTGTTTTTGGGATGATGATGACGATGATGATGATGATGATGATGATGATGATGATGCTTGCGTTTACACCTTGCTTTTGTACATTTAAATTTAAAAAAATCTGTGAATAGATGCAACAAGTAAGAGTTACTCCACAACAAAAACAGAATTGCACATGTACTTTTAGACATTTATATGCACATGAAGCATTTCAAAGGATTTTTGTGGCTGTGGTTCTGGAGGTTGAGCGGGTCATCCACTAAATGGAGGGTCAGTGGTTTGATCCCCGGCTCCTCCAGTCCGCATGTCAAAGTGTCCTTGGCAAGATACTGAAGCCCTAATTGCCACTGATGTATCATCAACATGTGACTGTGTGTGTGTGATAGAAACTTGCTGAATGTATAGAAAAATTTGGTGAGTGAAAGTGAATGTGTCTTATACTGTAAAGAGCTTTGAGCAGTTGAGAAGACTAGAGAATTAAGAGATTAATGAACTTGAAGTTGAAAATACATGTAGAATATATTCACTTGGTGGTATCTGTTTGTTACTGGAAGACATTTGTAAACTATGCAAAAACTAATAAAAGACATGAGAAGATCTTAATTTGAAGGGGCTTAAAGGGGAGTGTTTCTCCTCTGTGGAGTATTTGTTGCTGTGATTGGGTCAGTGTGAAAGGCCATGTGGCATCAGATTACATCTTTAATTTCCGAATACACAAATGCTCCATGAAGTGTTTGCTTACTCTGTGTGTTTGTGTGTGTGTGTGTGTTTTTAATTTATTCTTGAGTGTGTGTGTGTGTGTGTGTGTGTGTGTGTGTGTGTGTAAAAGCATTCCTGCTCAATGCCTGCCTGCCTCTTTCCAGTCATACCTGCAGTGCTGTGTGTGTGTGTGTGTGTGTGTGTGTGTGTGTGTGTGAGTCCCACAGTGTTGTCAACAGGCACTTTAGAGTCACTCATCTGATCCAGCTCGGCGAGCAGACAGAATAATAAGGTTGTGATGCAGGCCAAAAAAAAACAATAAGCTGCTTCCAACTCTCTGTGGCGTCAGAGACAAACTGCAACCACAAACACCAAACACCAAAATATTTCCTTCTTTTTTCCCTCCTGTTCCCCCCACCTCACACACCCCTACCCCTCCCTATGATGCAGTTAAAGTTCCCAGGGGACCATTACTTTAGCTGGCGTGTGAAATGGCCTCGGAGATGAATGCTTTTTCTGCATTACCTGGTGGCGGGGGAGAAGCAATGGATACAGTGTACAGATCCTGCAGACACTTTTTAATCTGGGAGAGAGAGCTCTCTGATCCAAGCCAGTGGCGGGACCGGAGGAAAAAAAAAAAAAGGTAAATGTGAAAAGAGGGAGGGGAGGAGGCCGGAAGACAAAGATGAGGGAGAAACAAAACACACAGAAAGAAGGAAGGCTAACAGAAAGAATGAGATGTGTGATTGTATTTTTAATTAGTGCCACTAGAGAGGAAAGTTAAATATATGACTTTGGGTGATGCTTCACCATACAAGGATGTTTTCAATCTAATGAAAAGACTTTGACTTTCAATTTGGCTTCAGCACTAATTGTGCCTGGACCAGCCGTACACCTTCTGAACAAGGGGATCAAACTGGGTGAGGAGCAGGAGCCAGTGGAAGCAGATGCTCTCAGAGGTCAATGACCAACTCAATTGGTTAAGTAGCAAGATACAAAAACAAAATACAAAACAGACTCATGGATCCAGCTCATGTTGTCCTTCGTATGCGCTGAAGAGCAGCCGGTGACCTCGTGTGCTTTAAGGTTGAAGCAAAATTAAACACTTTTGTTTATTGCCCCTTCAAAAGAGATGTCCTTTTAGCTTTGAAGCCAGTGATGGTGCAGGCCAGACTGTCTAATTAATATTCAGTGTTCGGAGATGCAGCATCAGCAAACATGCTTTATTGTTAAGTTAAAGACAGCTTCTTTGAAATGGAGCTATCCATTCTCACTTTGCCACACCATTCAATATACAGGCAGCAACGGAGAGCTATTCCTGCTCGGGGTAGTTGGCTGCTTTATTATTTATTAGTGGGGCTACGTACAGACATGTGTGGCATTTGGAAGTCAATTTCAAGCATCATATGCCTACTACAAACACACAATTCAGAATCTCTACAAAATCACACTTTTACAGAAAAGTTTAAAGAATAAGGGCGTGCTTTCGTGCTTTCAAATAGAATTTTTTTTTCAGCTGTTCCTAATGAGGATAGAGTGTATGCTGTCACACGCATCCTCCTCGAGAAAAGGTGCTGCAACCAGCTGCTTTTTTTCAGAGCACTTTTCTACCAGAAAAAAAAACGCTATATGGACACACACACCCTAACACTGGGAACACACTGGCTGTGTGGCCTGTGCATGGCGGCTGCAGCACGTGTTTGTTTTCATTTCAGAGCCCATGTTCGCAGTTTGGAACTGACAACCTGCCTGCGTTCAGCATCTCGTCTATTTTCAATGTGTCGCGTGTAGTTCCCAGCAAAAACAGACAGAGAAAAGACAGATAGTCATATTGACGTTATAGCAGCAACTTTACATAAAGCTAACACCTTACACTGTAGTTTCAATGTTGAGGATGAATCTGTATATGTCACAGACTTTAAATACACAAATTCATTATATTTTTAACCATTTTAGCAGCTGCATGTGTAGACAGTGGCATTTCAGTGACAATTTCTGTCAAAAATAAATTAATTTACAATGAAAATAAATCCAACATTTTAGTAGCCTGAAAACTCTATGTAGACAAATAGAGCTAGCAGTAGCAGCGACGCAGCAGACACAGACACGCAACAAAGGCCATGCATTCCTGGCGTAACATCGTTAACAGCACTGGCAAGAGTGAGCTACTATAGCCTGTCGCAGGTGTTCACCCCCCACATATCTCACTATCTCTTAACACCTGTCTCCGGAACGATGTTGTAGATGCTGTTTCATGATGATATGCGTTTCTATCACACTGCTGGTGTACCACAGCAAACTGAACATCAGTTTACTTAAATAACTGAATCTCATGTTACGTCAGTAACATCTATAAAACCTTAAAAAGATGATTTTCAACCCAAGAAGCAAACACAGACAGTACAAAAGAGGAAAGTTTATTTTTTTCCATCTGTACCATTTGGAATGAGTTTTAGTTGTGGTACATTAAATACTGAATATTGACTTTAATAAATGGATCCATCTTTTCTGCTCAGTAAACATATGCAAAAGTGAATCAGGTGTGAAAAACTCAGCTGCCTCTGTTCCCTATTCTTCTATACATTCAGACTAGCACCACTTGTCTCTGTGATCCAGAGGTTTATGTCTGATATATTGTATGGAATGCCACCCATCTGCTCACATATCAGTTTTATGTTTATGGGCCTCTTTGATGAACCTACTATAAAAGCTCAGTGAATCTGCCATCGGGGTGAAGGCCTGCTGAGCTGTGAATGGACAGTACATACTGTCGCAG
This sequence comes from Seriola lalandi dorsalis, assembly GCF_002814215.2. Lineage (NCBI taxonomy): Eukaryota > Metazoa > Chordata > Actinopteri > Carangiformes > Carangidae > Seriola > Seriola lalandi. The sequence continues at coordinate 1,586,980 of NW_019525107.1, read as the reverse complement.
CTTTCAACTTAAATGCTAATAAGTCTAAAGTGCTATTCACAGGGGAGTGGCTGTCTGCAGTATATGTAGAGTATAGAGTATGTATAGAGTCTGTGTTTTAGAGGACTAAATGTACCTGACGTGCATAATTGATTTTTAAGAAGAGAGCCGACCTGAAAGGGACACAAGGAGTCAGAGCTGATTCAAACTGAACCAAGCATAATTCCAGATCCAAACTGTGACCAAAAAAGATCAAACAGAAAGAACACCAGCGAAGGTGTGTGGTGATTGTACACACCACATAGTCCGAGCTGATAAGAGATCCATGGCATATTGACTAACAGACTCAACACTTTCTGCATCACAACGGAACATGACATACGTGGGTCCTCAATCGAGTCAAGGATTGAAAACACTTCACATACAGTGATATGAAGTAAAAAGACTTGTCCACTGAAGGAACAGAACATTACAAAACATTAACATGTGCTCTGTAACTCTGTATGTGTTCGGCCAGTAAAATAATTTTCATCAGTGGTTGATAATATATTTACAGTTTTGTCAACCCGACTGACAAGGACACGAACCCCCACCAGCTTCCCACCCACAAACACATTCATTCATTTGAAAGAGCTGAAGACATAATGTCACGTCCTGGCTCTCATTCAGCGTTTCTTTCATCCATCTTTCTGAAAAAGTGAAGCGTGTTTGCTTTCCATATTCAGAGACAAATATCCATCCAATATCCATATAAAAGTTATGACAATTCATGCTGAGGTGGACATTAATATCTGTACAAACTGCATGGCAATCCAGTCAATGATTTCACATTCATTAAACTTGCTGGTGGCGCCTGAGGAAAAACCAGGTGAAGTCATAAGGATACATCGTCTGAAAAGCATCAAAAATCTGTGTGAAATTTCACGTAAATTCATGTTTTTGTTTTTAAGATATTTCAGTCTGGACCAAAGTTGTGGACTGACCAACAGAATGACATCGTCAATCTCTAAAAGTCCTTCTTAACCAGCTACAACGCCTGAATACTGCTTACACCTTCAGGCCTCAGTTATAGGTTCAGATGATGACACACAGTATAACTAATGTATACAGAGTATGCCTTGTCTCCTCCCTCACATTTACAAATAGCCCTTCACCTTCCTCTAGGTGACATCACTTTAGGTTTTTATGTTAAGAGTGTATTAAACGCACCTTAAGTAGCTGAAATAAACCATTCAGAATCATTCACAGGCCTGTTTCTGTGCTCTTGTGCCGTTCCCCTGCTGTATGATTTAGTGGCAGCAGGATTTGGCCAATCTCAGTGGCACAGGCTGAGTTATGGGCCGCAGACAGCCCCAGTGTAGTGTGTCAGCTGCAAATCGATGAACACATCTAAATATAAACTTGTCTCATGTAACGCTGACAAAATCATCCCCATTTTATTTTTCAATAAAAATCCAGCCATCGGATGGTAGTGTGTGTGTGTGTGTGTGTGTGTGTGTGTATGTGTGTGTATGTGTGTGTGTGTCTGTCTGTCTTTGTGTGTGTGTGTGTGTGTGTATGTGTTTGAGAGAGGGCGAGAGAGAGACTGTTGAGGATACAATGAGTGTTCATGATGTTACTGCACTGCTGGGTTTTGACTGAGCCATCACTCAAAGGTAGAGATAAAGGGAATCTCCCTCCTCACACACACACACACACACACACACACACACACGCACACACACACACACACACACACGCACACACACACACAAACAGCCACCCACAAACCAGTTGAGGGCGGAGTGAGGTGAGAGTAAATTCTAGCAGAAGAAAGGTAGGAGGTCCCTGGCTTTGGGCCACGCTGCTTTTTTTTTGTGTCTACATGGACTTCTTCCTTAGGCTGAGAATAGCATTGACTCGCCCTTTGTTTCACACAGATATATAACTGTCTCAATGGCAAGGTCATGTGACAGTTTCACACTCCCTCTCTCTCTCTTTTCTTTCCTTTGTTTCGGTCCTCACTTGATCTCAGATATGGCATTGCATTACAGCGAGACAACAACCAATAAGAACAATGTTAAATCAAGGCGAGTTTCAATTATCCTTATTGTCAGCGAAAGCGTGCCTTGTCTCGCCGCTGTTCTCGGCCATGCTAATGTATCACTGGTTGGTGGGCCGGAGGAGGGCCAGAGGAGGGACGTGGGGAGAGGGGGTGGGGTGGTGGCCCTTGGAGGGGACTTGGGGAACAAGCCGGTGACACATTGATGGATCTGAGTCCTGCTTCGCATAATCATTCTCCTGGCCACTCGAGGACAGAGGAGGAGGGAGGAAAAGATACAGAGGAGAGGAGGCAGAGACAAAGAGACAGAGAAGAAGAGAAGCGGGTGAAGATAGAGGAGGGAAAGGGGGGAATTAGAGAATGAAAACTGTAAGAAGGGAGAAACAGAATGCCAAGCGGTGCATTATTCTAAGGAAGGGGAACAGAGCGGAGAGAGCTGAGCGATGCAAAGCACTTGGATGGAGAAATGGGAAGAGAGGGGTAAGTGGGAGGGAGGGGGAGCAAGAGAGGATAGAGTAAGAGGGTGAGAGAGGGGGGTGGCGTTGTAAAGGAGGGCTGAGGGAGCTGAGCATGTTGAGGGCCGGGAGAGATCAGAGCTGCAGCTGTGGCTCGCGATAGCAGTGTGTGTGTGTGTGTGTGTGTGTGTGTGTTAACATGCTACCTCGCCCCCCCCCCCCCCCCCCCCCCCCCGTACATCTGTTCATTCATTCCCCTTCGCTCGGAGCTGGGTGCCGCCAGGTGATCATTTTCTCTGTGAATTAGGACTCCCGGCAGAGTACAGTCCATTAGGGCGGATCGCTGTGTATCAGTGTCTCACGCAACCAATTGAGCATGAGAGAGCAAGCACACACAAGTAGCGGCTGTCGCCAAGAGCTGGCGCAGCATTGTCCAAATGTGACACTTGTTTTATCATTTGCTGTTGCTTTAGTGCAACTGCAGTTGTTGCAGTTTTATTGTGATTTAAAATCCATACGCCACAAATTTTTGTGCATTTTGTTTATCATGTGCTCTGTGCCTCAGTTTGTTCTGCTGCTCTTATCTGTGTTCTCTTTTAAAGGTTGTAACTTAACATCAGCCATTTTGAAGGAAATGGACAATGATGAACTCATAACACAAAACCCTGAACTTTCTTTATACAGTGTATGGCTGTGTCAGCTGTGACTCTATATACTATGTTGAATCACATTTTGATCTTGTCTTCAGTTAGAATAAAAGCAAGGGTTACAGCAAGTACAAAAACTCACTCTTGAAGACTAATTTAACACTAAATGCACTTATTTGTTATTAGCGTCAGCTTAAAAAGTTGGGGAGGACACGAGGAAAACCAACCACGGCATCATGTTATTTTACACTAGTTGGGTACTTATCTCTTCTTTATTACTGTTGAGTGAAACATTGAGTGTAAATGCTGAATGCAAAAATTAACCGAACAAATGAAACAAACAAAGAAGGGATGTCGCTGCTGAGACAGAGGGAGACAGACAGAGCAGGTGAACCGCTTTTGGCTGATGACCTCCATTCACCTTGGTTGCTTCGTGAAAAGGAGGAAGAGGAACAGGGCAAGCAAACAGACCAGGCAGAGCAAAACAAGTGGTCATCACATTATACTAAAACAATGCCGCTGTCCATACCAGGATCCACTCCTAGGTGAGCAGAGTGCAGCAGCATGTCAGGCCGCCATTGGGCCGAGGCTTCACCTGCAGCACATCGGGTCGCCAATCGTCACTGTAGACCCGCCGTGTGTCCAGCCTGGACAGCTGAGGCTGCGGAGCTTTCTTTCTGCCCCTGGTGACTTCCTGCCGCTGCTGTACCCCCCCGGTCTAAATCCATTCTCACTGTTAGCCTAACATTCAGTGCTGCTAAAATAAGCTAAGTGTTGCAATGGCTAACACATGTACTACAAACAGGGAAATGTAAATCTAAGAGAAGGAATAAAAAGTAATATTTTACAGATGTGTTTCAAAGTAGTTGACAACTTGCACGTTATAATTTCTTTTCTTATATGCTACTACTGTATGAATCCATCACTTTACCGCCAGTTTGTCACAGAGAGAACTGAAGATCAAATTTGGAAATTATCATTGGACCAGTGTGATGACAGCAGAAGCCGTATCCCTCTCCTCTTCTGCTTTAATGGCTTCATAAAGCTGACGTTGCTAACATGTTAGCTGCCACATCCAGCAAAAATGGAGCAATATTAGCTCTAATATAAAGCTGTGTTCGTGACCACCTGATGAATATAAGTCCTGTATGTAATATATCCTTGTGTTGACGGATTCTCCGTTCTGTGTTGTATGGGGAAAGCACATATCAGTTCATTTGTTTAGTAGTATACTACATTAATTCTTTATTGACGGGGAAGTGTTGATCAGTGCAGACTTCTGGCCTGGATTCCTGGTCCCTCAGTGGTATCACAGTCTAAGGCAAATTGCTGTTGAGCCAAAGTGTGTCCTTTAATTCAAATGTGGTTAATAAAACAGACAGTGGGAGACTAATTACATACATGTGCCTGTGTGTTGGTGTGGGAAAGAGAAAGAGAGAGACAGAGACAAAGAAAGAGAAAGACATGAATAAAAGTAGAGCGCTAATCCAGTGATGAATCTGTGTGTATTTTGGTGCTGGCAGCTCTGATTTATCACCAACACTTTATTCAAGGTCCTGAAATTAGTAAGTCGCTCCACAAGATGGAAACCCCCGACTTCAGAGATGGTGACAAACTGGGTGTCTGCAGCTCTGTGTGTGTGTGTGTGTGTGTGTGTGTGTGATTGTGTGTGTGATTGTGTGTGTGTTAAGGTAAACATGCCTCTCTTTGCGTGCGTGCACTTGATGTGTTCACCTGCACGGGTTGCTCAAGAACACATGATAACGTGCGGGTCTGTGTGTTTTTGTGTGTCCGTGTGTGTGTGTGTGTGTGTGTTTCAGGTGTGGGTCAGTGTAGCTCTCAGTGCAGTCAGACTGCCAGTAGCCGGTCTTGACGAGCCCCTAATAGAAACACTTTTACCTCTGTGACAAAAGTTTCTTCAAGGTGCACATCCACTTTCCAGAAGATGAACAAAATATTAGCTGAATGACAGAACGAAGCCGACTCAGGCTATAATAAAGGAGAAAGGTGGGGGGAGCCATGGGTGTTTTGGGGGGGGGGCTTCTAAGGACACTATGAGAAGCGGTACGCTGGCTGATGATGAAAAGGCTGCAGGGTCTGGCTGAGAGAATTTGTTGAGATATAGGGGCGATACAGCAGGCCCTGGGCTCGGCGAACACGCTGCCGGGGCTGAGGCGGTGAGATAATATAAAGTGCCTTTCTACAACCTTAACTCCTCCCTCCCTCCCTC
>NW_019525107.1:1472749-1581608 GCF_002814215.2 Seriola lalandi dorsalis | reverse complement strand
TCTCTCTCAGCATCTCTCACTCTCACCTGTTGTACAAGGGAGCTGCAGCGCTCCGCCTCCCTGAGCTCATTCTTATTTCCTCTTCTCTAATAGTCCTTTGTCCAGTTCTAATGGAGGCATGTTTTTCATTTAAAAAAATCTATGCAAATCATTTGTTGAGCAAACACGCCCTCACAAAGAGCACAGCTCCTTATTTAAGTCGACTTTACTACAAAGCATGTATGCTTTACATCACAGATAACCACTTTGCAAACAACGCAACCTGGTCTCACATCAGTTTGTGTCCAGGTACATGAAATGTAATCTATTGATTTCATGCACATGGACATGAACTGTCATCTTTTTTTATGACAGTCAGCGCAACTGTTTAGACTCTCACAGCACTCAAGGTTAAGATCTGAGAAAAGGTAGTGGTCTGCTTTAAAACAGGAAAAGTTCACAGTCACTTCAGACCCGGTGTTTATTTAAATTTAACCAAAGCCACCTTTCCTTATCCTTAACCAAAATGCTTACATTACATTTCAGATGCATATTTTACTTTTTAATCACAGGTTTCATTACTGGTTATTAGACAAGTTTGATGACCCTTACAGAAAAACCACATGAATTTCACATGTGCTAAATCATGTGACCACATGTGCATGTGATTTGTGCACATGTGAAATCTATCGTGTGAAAACATGTTAAATTCACATGTTAGATGTGTGGAACACGTGCGCTGGCACATGGGAAACGTAGTTTTGGAACATTATAGTGTAATAGTGTAATGTGTGAAGCCCGTGTAAATTCCTGTGTGAAACGTATTATAAACTACACAATCCAACAGAACACAGAAAACAATCACTGTGATGGTGTCACTTTTGGCTCTGAGTAACTGTGATGATGGGCTTTTTCTTCTGAATCAATAAGTTCATCAAGAAAATGAAAAAAATATTTCACAGATGAATCCATAATGAAAATAATCACCATTTGCAGCCCTGTGTAAAATTGATCAAATGAGTTTGACTTCAACCAGCTACAGAAGTAAAATGTTGCTTCCACATTACTGCATGAGTAATAATGATCTAATGATATATCACGCAATAACAACCAAAGGTGACAATTTTCTGCATAATGAGCTTCTATTTGTTCTCACTGGTAGTTGTCCAAACAAGTAAACAAGTCAAAAAACACTATTTACAGTATATATGGATTTCTTAGCCAAAAAGAATTTACTTTAAATTCAACTTTAATATTTCTTACTGTAATTTTTCACTTGGACTGAAAAGTTTTCAACTCTGGGTCAAATGTTTGTCTCAGTTTGCACTGTTTGCACCGTTCCATTGACTCTGGTTGCTATGACGATGCCTCTGAAGGTGCTTTCTCACCTCATCCGTTTGGTTCAGTTCAAACTAACTCTGGTGTGTTTATCCGTATGTTTTGGTTTGTTCTGGTGTAAAAGCAAATCAAGACCAACTGCAGGTCTTCATAACGGATGTGTGATTTTAGCATGAATTCAAAAAATAAGGCACTACTAAATCCATTATGCGATGTCATCTGATTGTGGGAGATTTTGCCTAGTCAATCAGAAAATGTTACAACAGAGGTGTGTGTATGTGTGTATGTGTGTGTGTGTATGTGTGTGTGTGTGTGTGTGCCAACCAAGCAAAACGTAGCAGGCACACAGTGATTGATTTATTGAAATTAAAGTTGGTTAAATTAGATGCAATTTGCCTGCACATGTCTTAACACACACTTTTTTTTGTTTGCTAAGGGAGCGCTGCTGTGACTTGGTCGTTTAGGTGATTTCACACGTTGTTTTCTCTGCACAAATGTTTATCTGAATCTGGGCTTCAGTGTTCTCTGCTCCCAGAGCTGGAGATGGATGTGTGCTGGACACAGAAGCAGGAGAGTAATGGATAATGGAGGAGGGAAGTTGTGAGCAGCAGTAAGAAAGACGGGGGAGATGTGTATAAGAGACAGGGATAATGGAGGAGGGAAGTTGTGAGCAGCAGTAAGAAAGACGGGGGCAGCGCCGAGCGAGGGAGGAATAGTGAGGTATGGCAGGACGACTGGTGCAGGTAAGTGAGGGGGGGGGGGTCCGGTTTCAGAGATTGCAGGTCTGTGTTGAGATGGATTGGGAAGAGGGGGAAAAAAAAGGCGAAAGGTTGTGGACGATTGGAGAGACAATGAAAGTAGAGAGAAGAAGAGTAAAGGAGGGTTAGAGGACAAGGAGGGGAACGGGAGGGGATAATCCAGGGTGATGAAAGGGAGGGTGAAAATGGAAGGGAAGGAAAAGAAGAAAGGAAGGAGGGGGTGAAAGGAAAAAAAAGGGATGTAGGATATGAGAAAGAGAAAAATGGAAGATGGGGGAGGTTTGAAATAGTAAAAAGCAGCTAGCCAAGTGAGTTTCAGCATATCCTCCATTGCTCTTCCTCTCGCTCTCGTTCAGTATGATTTATGAGCACAAAGCTCCAAAACACTCTCAGACACCGTCTTCCACAGTGCTGTTGACGATGTGGGTATTTATACACACACGCTCTGCCATTTCCTGCTTTCCTGCAAGTGTACGCGGACGTGTGTGTGTGTGTGTGTTCGTTTGTTTGTTTGTGCATCATAGATTTCTCCTGACTTAACCCAATTTCTTTGTCCTGAAAATGCTACCCAATGACTTTGACAACATCAGACCCTACCACAGAAGCAGCAGCAAAACACACACACACACACACACACACACACACACACACACACACACACACACACACACACACACACAGGATTACAGTGAATGTTCTGTATTTATCCCGAGGCCGTAATGGTTTTGGCTTGCTACTTGACAGCTTTAAACACAAGGGCTTAGCAGCAGGACAGTATCAGCAGAGGAGGAAAACAACATTCATTAACAACCTTTGACCTGTTCACAGACTCTCTGGATCTACCAAGGGGCACAGTGAGTCCTCGTTTCCGCACACTTTGTCTTGTGAGCGACGCGTCCGGGAGAGACAGAGGATGGAGGAACGGAGAGAGGGAAGAAAAGTCACTTGTTGGGACGTCTGAGCGGCTTTCCCTTAATCTTCCTTTACAGTGATATATCATGTAATTCCTCTGCAAGAGCATTCATGAATAAAAAAACAGGTAAACAGTGATCACACACGATGCCGCTCTTTACCTAATATAATACTCACATGATTTCATTCTGCTTTTATTTATTCACGACTCAGAGTTCAGGTAATTTCATGCGTTGGAAGAAACTGTCAATGATTGTACTCTCTCTGGCTCCACATATAGAAGGTAAAGCTTTATTAATATGTGTGGTGTCTCTCCCACACATCTCATTCATTATAGATAACCTTACACAGGACTGGTTGAATGGGAGAGGATACAACAGTCGGGGGAAGAGAGGAGACGTTGGCTCTGGTGTTAACTGAGCAGTTCTGTGTACGTTTTTTTAAAACAGAGCGATTGATATCCACTGGTGCTGTTGGTGAGGTCCTGTTTTATTTTTCACTGTATACTTAAGGTTCTTGTTTATAAGGCCAGTGAATATGTCACTCCAATGGTTAGTTTTTTCCCTCTCTGCACACAGTGCGCTCCTGAGAAGAAGGGCTGCCACCCGTCCTGGTTTCCCCGCATTAAAGGATCTGTTTAGACACCTGGACATGAACGCTTTTTGTGAAAACGCTCTTCTAAGTTAGAATCTCATAGTTTAAAAAAAAAACTAATTTGTTTCCTTCTACTGCTATCCTGTTTTTTCTTCCTGGTTATGTCCAATCCTGTATCCATAAACGTATGATAGCGGGTACAACAGTGACTACTTTTATTTGATTGGTAGCAGAAATACGAAAGTTTACTTTATTACCTAGCAACTGCCGTGCGCATCCACATCCACGACCTGCTTTTGTTGGTGTGGTGAAATGGGGAATGAGAAGGACAAGAAGGACAAAGTCAACATAAGGCAACAAAATCAGGCGAAAGAATGTTTTACAATGTAATGCTTGTTGCACCTGCGACAGAGACGGCACTGCGCAAGGCGCTTTCTTATAGTCACTTCAGAGAGTATTCAGACCCCTTCACTTGCTGCACACATTATTATTTATTGTAGATTTTATTTATAAAGATAAAATTGACATTTTTGCTTCACTAAATAAGCCACAATGACAAAGTAAAAACATGTTTTTAGAATTGTTTTTGCAAGTTTATCAACAATCAAAAACTGAAATCTCTCATTTCTTTGGCAGCCTAGCTTTGCACAGCTGAGTTCAGGCAGTTTTTCTTCCTGGCAGATCTTCTCAAGCCCCGATTAGATGGGAATTGAACTGCCATCTTCAGGTCTCTCCACAGATGTTCTATTGGGTTAAAATCACAAATTTTTAAAAAGTTATTCTTGGCCATTTTATGTCTTTATTAGATGGAACCAGTAGAGACAAACCAGGGACTCGCTGCTCAGGGTATTTGAGCCCATGTGGTGTGCGCCCTTACTATTTGGCTATTAGGTTTCACTTTGGATCACGATTGTGCTGAAATGTGAACATTTGCACTCTGGAGCAGGTTTTCTTCAAAGACAGTTTCTCTTTATTTGGCTGCACTACTCACACTTTTGTGTACTGTATTCTGCTGTGTTATGTTATGAGGAACGAAATAAAGAAAACTTAATATTGTACTTCAAATGTGCTAATCTGACAGTGACACATGATGTGATGAAACAAATTATAGGAAAACAAAAATGGATAAAAGTGTGAACCTGGGGATTTGCCTGATTGGGAATCCAGGCCTGGGAATAGTAAAGAAATTTGACATAATTCCTGGGGCATTAGGAACGTATAAGACATGGTCATCATGAGTCACATGATCTCAGTCCAAGTCAATTCTGATGTCACTTATTTTTGTGACTCTGGTACAAGTCGCTGATTCGACTTCACATCTCTGAGGAATATCAATTAATTTCACAGGAACTTCACAAAGCTACAACTTTTTTTTGTTCACACATTCGCAGCATCAGCTGTTCTTGTTTTGCACAGCAGACGCACAGTAACTGATCACCCCTTCACAACTTCTGAGCCGAAAACTGACATCAGCAAAGAAGGAAGAAAGAATCATCTTTACGGCACAGATGCACCATAAGTGATCTTAGAGTCATGCAAGAGCCATGGAAATTTTTAGGACGCAGGGTTTGTCTTTTAGATTAAATACAGCCTAAACCCAGTGTGGATTTGTAGCCATGTCAGGTCCTTTGCTGTTGCATTAAAGGATTAAAATGCACGTTGTTTTCCCACTGTTTGAGAAAATAAAGCCACAACAAACATGAAGCTATCTGGCTTCATTCACAGCAAACAATGCAAAATATTAAGCAAGACCCGATATCATGGATTTAATTTATCTTCATAATTTATACATACAAAAGTCAACGTACCGCGGTTAAAGACAGAGAATGCTGCGGTGGATAACAGACTTCCATGAGGCATAACTCAGGTGTGTGTCAGGACCCCGGGTCTGCAGAGGAGAGCTGAGCTTTATAAAGGAAAGCTCTGGAACATTTGAAATGGTAAAGTTAGAATCAGCAGCATTTGGTGACTTGAAGGATCTGGATATATGGGAGTAATAAAGGCTGTACAAGTTACAGAGTGCACCTGTACTGTGCCAAAAATTACCCCGAGATGCACGGTAGCTTGAAGGGCTTCAGTTTTGGAAAAGGGGCCTGAGGACGCTTTAAAGTTCAGGAGTCAGACACTGCAGAGGTGTTACTGCTGAAGGGATGAACGACCTGCTTTTTATCTTGTTGTCTTCCTGGCATTTAATCCATGTTAGAGCAGTTTGATCTTTTTTTTTTCTTCTTTTTTTACTACGGAGACCAGTTCAAAACAGCTGGAGCACATTGACTCCATGATGTTAGTCCAACATTATTTATAATCTGTTTTACTGTTATTTAGTATAAAAAGCATCACTTTTCAGTAAGGCTGAAAGAACTCATTGATAATAGCAGCTTTTGGGTACAGATGGGTTCTGATATAAAGTTTCATTTTGGATCTGCTTCCAACTTGATAACGTGGCTGGATATGTTTGTGTCCCTCATCAGAGCTTTAGTTCAGTTTCTCAGTTTTGCTATTTCTGACACTACAGACTTCTGCAATGCAAAACAATGGCGACCTATACAAACACCAGCAAACTCAAAGACTGACGGACTGAACATGGCAGACCATTGCAACTTAGAGCGACAGTTCCGGTTATTTGATGTGGGGTTGTGTGAGGCACTTATCTATTGTCGGTGTATTACTTGCAGAAGATTCGGATCAGCTCCCAAATTGGAGAAGCAGCCAGGATCAAAGGACCAGCCACAAAAACAAGTTTTAATCAATTAAAAAAAAATGCCCACAGAAAGTTGGGTCCATGGATTCATGCTGTTAATGCCAAACTCTGACCCTACCATCTGCTGCCTCAGCAGGAATCCAGATTCATCAGACCAGGCTACATTTTTCCAGTCTTCAACTGTCCAGTGTTGATGAGCAGCCTGTCCACTGCAGCCTCAGGTTTCTGTTCTTGACCTGACATGGTCTTCTGCTGTTGTAGCCCTCAACCTTAAAGTTCCATGTGTTGTTCATTCTGAGATTTTCTTGTGCTCAACACAGTTGTAAAGAGTGGTTATCTGATTTTATGTCCTCTGATCTCTCTTAACAAGGTGTTTCTGTCCACATCCACACAGGATGATTTTTGTTTCTGGCTCCATTCTGAGTAAAAACTCTAGAGACTGTTGTGTGTGGAAATCCCAGGTGATCAGCAGTTTCAGAAATACTCAAACCAACCCGTCTGACATCAACCATCACGTCACGGACACTGAGATCACAAATTTCTCCCCATTCTGATGTTTGATGTGAATATGAGAGGAGCTATTTGTAACTTTTGCTATCGCTACATAGCCTAGCTGTTTACTTACCAGTCTTAAATAAACATTTTGAGTTCAGCATCAAACTTTGTTCCTTTACTCAACAAGAGCTGGTGGAAAGCAACCCTCTTGTTTTGCTTCTATTTTCATCACTTCTTTTCTTCTGCTCAGAGGGAATATTACTTACTTACTTAAATACAGCAATGGCTGAAGCTCTTGGCAAGACTGGTAAGTAAATAACTGTTAATGGTAACACTGGCTATGTAGCAATAGCAAAACTTACAAATAGCTCCTCTAACTGAAGCTCTTGACCTGTATTTGCAGGATTTTGTGAAGACACAGATAAACATCACTGTGCTTTCTGGAGTTAGTAAACACCTTGCTACAGTTAAATTTGCACTCTGCTTAGTGAGCCGATGTCCCGGTGTGAGAAGATTCACCTCTGCTCACAGGAAGTGATGCAATCTGTGTCTTTACTAGTTTGACATGAACAGAACACCCGGATAGTTTGCGTTAGCAGCGATCGCTACTATGAACGAACTGACAGAAAAATTGCCACCTGCTGAAAGCAACACCTGAACAATGTCACAGTTCTGCATTCATAACACTGCCTGAGTGACAAGTGGAGTGCTGTGCAAAAACATCACAGTAATGGACACTTAGAAAAAACTGTCACAAAACATCACCACATCAAGCGTCCGACCTGGCCACTGTTCCCCATCTGTAAACCTGGACTTGTGATTACAGTGTGTTACAGGATCCAGCAGCAGAAAACAGGTGTTTCAGGCCTGCAGTCATTTGTGAAGTTAATTAATTGCAATGACCTGCAGACAGTCACACCAGGTGTCTTGGCTGATCATGTTGGAAATTACAATACAATGTCGTCTAGTCACCCTTCACCACCGTCTCCCTCACTATCGCTCTTTTATTCCTGCCCTTTCTGTAGCTCTACCTCTTTCCTACACCTTCCTCTCTCTCCTTCCACTCCCTCGTCTTTCCCCCTCTGTGTCTTCGGACGGTGCTGAAATGTGATGCTGTCAGCCACTGTAAGCAGAGCTCTGGCACCGGGGCTTGTAACAGCCGTATGGTGGCTATTTTAGCGTGGACTCTGACGGTTGTGGCTGTCACATCTGATGGCGAGGGCGGCGCTGATCTGCGGTGGCAGGCGGTTGAGGAGGAGGAGGAGGAGGAGGAGGAGGAGGATCGCTACTCCAGCCTCCCGTCTGACTGCACACTCACCACTGCTAGTTTATAGCTTCAAACACACACACACACACACACACACACACACACACCACCACATGTACACACATATTTATGCATGACTCCTGCAATGCAAATCTGCTAATGCATGCACATACACCCACATGTATACTACACACATTAACGAGTCCATCTACGCACTGAAGTGCATGTATGCATGTGATAAACAGGCAAACAAGGAAATACACACAAACAAGTGTACACACAGGCAGACCCACATCTTCACACACTCACACACACACACACACACACACACACACACACACACACACCACACACACACAGTGTGCAGCCGCACCGCAGTAAGGTCACTATGCTGCCATTACTTACAACGCTGAACACTCACTTCTCTGCCTCTCCCTTTCTGTTGCTCCCCCCCTTGGCTCTTCTCTTCCTCCTCCTCCTCTTCCTCTTCCTCCTCCTCCTCCCCCCTCCTTTTCTGAGTGTCTTATTTCCTTTTTTCTTTTTTTCTGGCTGACTCTCTCTTCCCTACACATTGTGTTCTCTCTCCCCTTCCCATTTTTCATTCATTCCCTTGTTCATTTAGCTCGGTGATTTATTCTTTATGACTTCTGGTTCTTTCTCTCTCTCCCGTTCGTGCTTGCCTTCCCCTCATGCTCACTGACTTGCCTTTACTTTCTCATTCACACCAGAGTGGTTCTCTTGTACCGAGAGGATCGCATAACCCTTACACAGTATTCAAAGTGTTACCACCCTCCCCGCTCGGCTCCCGTTGGGTCCAGTCCAGCTTTCGCGCCCACAGAGAGTGACTGGGTCTCAGAGCTACAGCCGTGAGCCCTCTACTCATGTCTCTAACCCCGAGGCTTCAGTGGATCAGAGGAGAGATACACCCGCAGCCCTCCTCACTTTCAGCCAACACCTTCAGCTGTTCACCTGAATACTGAAACGTTAAGAGCACTGACTCACACACATACAGCAGGGAACACACACACCTGACTGCCAGCGTTTAATAATTTGGTGTTACACTGTGGAGGTGCTTTGCATTTAAAAGGAATATTTTAGGGAGATAAGTCTGTGTGGTTCCGGTCCAGTTATTGTACATGTTATCATATTATGTTTGTTAAATGTTCAAGCATTTCCAGCCTCCATTTGCAAAGTTCTGCATTGTAGAACAGGCTTGATAACAAATTAGTCTTGAGAATTCGACCAAACTTTCCAAGACCATAAAGCCAGAAATAGACTTGAAGCATCAGACACATGCTTTTCAAATGCACAGTGGCCAAAAGTCAATTCAGTGTTGCAAAATGCTAAATGATCATGTTTTCTAAATTGGTGCCTTGATGAATATTATTAATAAGTTTCTAATAAGTTATCACAAGTTACACAAATGAAGGAGCAAATGGAGTTAATGCTCCTAAACTCTCATGAGACTGAAAAAAGGCAAATGGTGTCCATTTGCAGATTGGCACCTTGTGTGGTTTTTCATGTCTTTGGCTGGACTGCAACAGCCCTAAAATAGGAAATATCGCTGACTGACTGAGTGACTGAGTGATCAATGTTCCACCATTGGTCAGCTGAATGCCATGTGACTGAGTTGGAGTTTCCCTATTGGCCTTCTCTCTTTCAAAATGAAAAACAATTTTTATCGGGGGGCGTTTACAGCTGGAAGTATTGCCAACGTAGCGCACTTGAAACGAACTGAACTGAAGACCACCTCTCGAGGTGCGTTTCAAGCCCACCTATGCATTGTGAGCACAACATGCTCCAGGTTCAATTCACCTTTTACCAAAATCTAATTAGTTCATCCTTGAGTCTAAGTGAACGTTTGTGCCAAATGTGAAGGGATTCCCTTGAGGAGTTCCCAAGATGTTGTGTTCGCAAGGCCAAAATTGTGTTTTTTGAGGTCACTGTGACCTTGACCTTTGACTTTTAACCATCAAAATCTAATCAGTTTGTCCTTTAGTCCAGGTGAACATTTGTACCAAATTTAAAGAAAATCCCTTCAGACATTACGGAGATATCCTGTTCACAAGGTCCAAATTGTGTTTTATGAGGTCACCATGACCTTGACCTTTGACCACCAAAATCTAATCAGTTCAGTATGCCTCTGGTCCTGGTTGTCACCGGCGTGGAGGCATAAAAAATTTCCTGACAGAAATACACGCCAACTGATCCACTAAAGGCAGGGACGGAAATAATGAATGCTGAGTTGATTATGAATATGATTTGGACATGGCAACTGATGGGACCAGGGTGGACCTGGTCTGTTCCAGTCTGGGTCAGTTGTCAAATAAAATCATACAGTGTGTGATATGTAAAGAGTCTAATCATAAGTCTTCAGGTCAATCGGTCATTCTCATAAAGACGATCTTCAACATGGTTACGACTGACGTCAGTGACCAATACATATAGTCAGAAAGTGTCTTCTATCAGTAGTAGTCTTCTGTTCCACTGTGTGCGAATGTATTGTCTAGTGCGGTGCTGATGCTTAGTGTTGCTGGTGCATGTGCTACTCCATCATAACTCCGTCATAGCAAACACACTTACATGCGTTCATACTATATAATATGTAAATATTATCCACCATTGGGTGTGTGGAGATGCACATTGGATTAGAAGTACAAGAATGACAAGTGCATGCACCTTGGTGAAAGAAAAACCACTCGTGCTTATCCACACAATCACACATAAGGTTGCCACGTTACTCAGCAGAAAGAAAAGCCAGACAAAGGTCGTCAGTTGACTGCAGCTGCAGTGGTAACCTTTGAAACTTCAAACTCAACATGGCGATTAAATGGAAGAGCTATCTGTGTGGGTATTCACCTCGTCTGCACTTTTGTTTGACAAAGAATGCGAATTATGTCTATGGGTGTGTGTGTGTGTGTGTGTGTGTGTGTGTGTGTGTGTGTGTTTCAGAGCTAGTCGTGATCACCCCCCACGTACACACACACCAATAGTGCCATTCAGCCATCTGTGTTACACCCCTGTCCATGACCTAGTCCCTGCACATGATTAATTCCGCTTTATTCCACTTTATGCATTAAAGTCCATTTCAGAAAGGTCAGCAAAGGGGTGGTACAAGCAGGAATTGAGCAGCCCCCGCCCCTCCTCTTAAGATCGTTTTGTGGACTCAAGGCCAGTTTCCTCTTAGTAAGCTCACATTAAATTCACACATCTTTCTTTTTTCCCCCTCCCTTTCTTAGCATAAGAAAAATTATGCAGAGTAGTACTACCCATTCAATTACCGTTAAGCCCTACTTACCCAGCAAAGAGAAAAAGGGATTCTAATTCATTAGGTGGGATTAAATGACGGTTTAAAAGGCATTTTGGTGTCTGGGAGAGCGGTGACTGTGCTAAGGAGTGGTAGGTAGTGAAGCGATGAGGGGTGTAATTTGAGTCCTCTGCATTTTCTGTCCTCGAATGTCTTCCTTTCACATTTCACGCCTGTTGGGCTGCCTCAGATAGACTTTTTATATGTCTGTTAAAAATGAAGGTGTCTACCAAAAAGGCATCATCATGGCCCGACTCTTTAATGGCCGGATGTCAGGCAAGGAACAGGACTGTAAATAGACGACACTGACAGCTGAGGAAAACTCTGTATCATCAAAAAGGCAACTTTTTAGAACTTTGATTCAGAGCGACGGATCATTTTTTAGGTAAGTTTTAGTTTTGCATGCATTTGTTACACTTCTTTCCCATGTTAAGGCTGCTCTATATAAATAGTAAGAGGAGATCAAATGTCTGCATGTAATGTGAAAGGGGTTGTTCGTTTGGACATATATACCACCTGACTCTGCTGTTCTCCTCACCTCTGCAAAGCGTTTTAATGTTTTTCAGCTTGTTGTTTTGATTTTAGGGTCTGTTATTAAAGTGCTGCAGGAATGAGTCTTAAAATCAGGAAATTAGTTCACATTTTAGCACCTCCAGTTCCGTTGGCCTTAAGTCAATTGGTTTTTAGTTAGATGACTGAAATAAGGTCTGTGGTTAACACAAGCTCAAGACATTATTCTACAACATAAAATACATCAGTCATTTTTTACATGTCTTTTAAAAAAAAAAAACAGTTGCGGGTGATCTGATGGCCAAATGGATGTGGCGCATACTACATGGGCTCAAATGCCCTGAGCAGCAAGACCGCAGTTTAAATCCCAGCCATTTGCCGCCTCCTACACACTCTGCCTGCATTTCCTGTCTATCTCTACTGCTGCTATCTAATAAAGGCATCGAAATGCCCAAAAAACAGGCAAGCCAACAAGTGGCTAAATGAGACTACAGAGGCTGTTGGGGACGTTAAATGTCATCACACCGAACACAAAAACCGAACAATTCACCGGTCCACAGTTACAGCCCTTGTACTTTATTGGGTGATAATATGTTGCGTTGTCGTGTTGCATAGCTTGTTGTGCTGCCCCCAAGTGGCCAAAAAAAACACTTGATGTAAGTTTAAGTATAAAGGATCATGTAAATCTTAGGATCAAGAAAAACTAACAAGGAAAATTTACAAAATTTGATTGATATTGATTTGGCATTATGACAGTGGATGCTTTGAGAATGTGGTTTCAGTCAGGTGCTTTATTTTGTCCTCAGAATCTCAGATTCTATTTTCAGTCATGGCAAAGTGCATAAATCATAGATAAAGAATACGGCGCAGCACTCCAATTTAAGTTTTTATTGCCGTGTAGATGATTCGGGCAAGATGCCATCTTTCAGCATGCATTTCAGGCAATAATAGTGTCAAACCTCAATTAATATTCATAAATCGACAATACAACCATGCACACAGCTGTGTCACGAATATCATCCCTCATGCACTGATTCACTCCCTGAGACAGTGGCCTGAAGAAGAGCTAGAGGCCCCACACAAACTGCTTTTTGGGTAATAACTTCTTTTTGGGACTGAACAGAAAAATAACACATAGAGTCATAATCATTTTATGGCCTGCTCAAACAGGGGAAAAAGTTGGTCCTCCAGCTAAAAAATATTTGGCGAAACTCGCTAAGAAATTCACTTGATGCTGTCTACAGTACGTTCCAGCTGGTGGTAGAGAAGAGAGCGAGTGCAGATGAGACCGAGGGACAGAGGTGAGTGATGATAGGGAAGAGAACAGAGGACACTGACCAGGTTAAAGAAGTGGCACTGCAGGCAATGCCACAACTGTGGTGTTTTTAAAAATTCAGCATGACAAAAAGTCATGTTTAGCTGTCTGTGTGTGTGTGTGTGTGTGTGTGTGTGTGTGTGTGTGTGTGTGTGTGTGTGTGTGTGTGTGTGTGAGAGAATTCTGTTTATACCACACTGGTTATCTGCTTAGGCAGACGTGTTCACACATTAGTCGGCATGTATGGTCTGCGTGAACATGGACTGGAGATGAAATGTATGTCATGTAGACCCCTTGTGGCCATGTGGATGCAGAAACTTTAACAAGCAAAGGCTGTGCAAAGCACAGTAGTAAATGCTAATGCTAGCATTGTCATAAAGACAGTGCTAGCATACTGATGTTGTGCAGGTATATGTTTACCACACTCACCATCTTAAAATGACAGTTTGGACCATAGGGAGCGCGTCAGTTCTTATCTACTGCAGGTGACTACAGACTAAGTGTAAGTACCTCACACAGTTCACGTCAAACTACCTGAACTATACCTTTAAGAGTTTAACAGTCCCTCGTACTCCATCTGAACGGCTTGTTCGTACGGTTGGAAACCGCCTCGCCCACAGACACACACACACACTCACACACCTCTCTGACGTTGGATTACAGGTGACTGTGTCCAACTGTTCTGTATCAAAACCAACCACTCAACACTTTTGACACCAACTTCATCTGTTATAGGCCGGAGGTGAGCTTCCCCTGATACACGCCTACGCAACAAATCCGACATTTTTGGTTGTTTATCTTTGAGGACTTGTTGCTTGAGCTACACCACTAGTGAGGCAAAGAATTATCAGTGTCAACAACAACTAAACATCCCAACCTTCACTACAACCCATTCAATGGGTCACTGAATAAGATACTGAAGCAGATGATTCACAACAAATGTGTGGATGCACACTTCTTCTTCTTCACTTCGTCAAACCATCACAACCTTCAGTTCAGGGCTTCTGTGTCTCGCTGACCTTTTAAAGGTGTATTTAAAAAACAATTGTTCCTGTGGTCACACAATCTAGAAGTAGAGTTTAAAGTCTACGGTCTAACTTAAGTCCCAACAATTTGCAGTTTTGTAGCTTGGCCAGGAGGCAAGCATAAAGATAAAACCCAGTAGTGAGTGAGAAGAAATTAGAAAGAGAGCCATGAGTATGTGAACACTGGGTACTGTAGAGAGAGTTTAGGGTTTATTCTACCTACTGTGAGCAGTGCTTATTACCATTGTGTTTATTCAAGCTTTTTTCTGGCACTCTGATTCTTAAAATGTTGGTTTAAGTATTTAGACTAAAGCCCTGACACATTAAACTGACCTTGACTTTAGAGTATCCGGTCTCTATCTTAAAGTATTTTATTACAGGTGCTTGGGGAGGCTTTTACATTAAATGGTTGATAACGTCTGATATAACCATCGCCATCTTTCTGCAATATACTACCACTGTAGCCACTGCATCATAAACTTTGTTTTGACTTTTTATCATTTGTTCATTAGTCTCTCTGTGTTCTTATGTAACCATGAAAAAGGCTTTGGATCAGTCCTTGATTGGGCTGATACATGTGCCCTCTACGTCACAGACTGACTGGATCAGTCACAATAAAAAGGCCTCATACAGTTACTTATACTTTAACTGTACACACAAATATACTACAGACAACTGAGACAAATCTCCTGTCATTGGTTAAATATTAGCACTGCAAGAACATGTTTTGACAACTCTATGGACTTATTGACAAAAGCCTGCAGTATTAAGGGATGGATGTAATGAGGAGAGGTCCCACAGTATACTGTGAATCTGTCCTTCTCACCACTCCTGTCATATGCTGCACTGCTCTTAGACATTTTAAAGCAGTTTGTCAACTTAAAATCACACAGCTGGAAAAGTCCGTCTCTTATAATAGTGGAGTCCAAAGTGTGTACGTGAAAGTGTGCATTTGTGTATATGTTGGAATGTGTATGTGCGTGCGTGTGACTGTTTGTGGGTGTACTGTAAGATAATCAGCCGCTCACTGAATAGCACAACCTTCACTGAGGGGGAGTTCCAATGGTTTTCTTGTTCACACTTATGAATTAAATGAATGAATGTGAAATAAAGACCAACCATGCCTGAAAGCCACTAATGCTGATGTAAGTGAGGTTACCTTAGCCAGTTCAAGCTAAAGCAAGCTGCTCAGGGCCCCGATGCCTCCAGCTGGACCCCCATTCTCTTAATAGTTTGTGTCTGGTTTAAGGAGGTGACTTATTAATTCAAGGTTTAATAAGACTGTCAAACAAATGAACTGAAATGACCTGTTGTTGACTACAACTAAAATAATGTGTGTAATTAAGGATGAAGTTTTTTTGAAGATCCAAAATCCAAAATTAACATTTGCATACTCACACACACACACACACACACACACACACACACACACACACACACACTCGCACGCACAAACAGTATCAGCGCTAATAAACTCCTGCAACCAGCTTCATCCACTCCTTCCTCAGCTATTACTTTGTTCTATCAATTAACCTTTAAGCTCTCTTTCTCCCTTCACAGACACATTAATAGAAGATTGAGGAAGGGGTGTGTACAAGAAGTGTGGAGGGGCAGTCTCCGTTTCCTGAGAGGAAATAATCAATAGCCTATGAATATTCTGATCAGCGTCCTCAGGCCGGAGAAAAATGTCATCGTTTAGCCTACAAGAGCTACTAACTGAAGAGACAAGAAAAAAGAGGGGGGAAACAGAAATGGTAATCAAGAGAGAGAGAGAGAGAGAGAGAGAGAGAGAGAGAGAGAGAAAGAGGGACGGAGAGAGAGAGAGAGAAAGAGAGAGAGAGAAGAGAAAGAGAGAGAGAGAGAGAGAGGGAGAGAAAGAGAGAGAGAGAAGAGAAAGAGAGAGAGGGAGAGAAAGAGAGAGAGAGAGAGAGAGAGAGAGAGAGAGAGAGAGAGAGAGAGAGGAAACAGCAAAACTTGAGAAGCAGATCGAAGAAAAAAGCTGAAGGAGGTGAGGTGGTGGTGTTGTAGCTCAGGATGCTTTCATTACATATCAGTGCTACTTACTTTCCAGTATGAACACTCTTTTGTATTTTCCCTTTGAAATATTAAAACTTAAAGAAAATAGAAGTTAAACCACAGACGGATGTGATCAATGCACCTGAAGAGAATTTTTATGAGGAATAACTCCAACCGAGTGTTTTCCTCGCTCCCACAGTGAATGTGCTATTGTAGTGAAGCTATGTGTTGCAGACCAGTCCAGACCTGCATGAATTGGGTCCAGTTACAAATTTATAACAAATGTGGACTTAGATGAGAAGATCGATACCACTCCCATTTCTGTGCATTAACGCTTGGCTTAACATAAAGACTGGAAGCAAGAGGAAACAGCTAGCTCCGTGCACAGGTGAAAAAAAATCGGCTAGCACTGAGCCAGTGAGTCCCTGTAGTCTGGTCACCCCGAGGTTGCCAGGCAAGGAAGTCAGTGTCAAGCCAAGAAACAATATAAATATATACCATTATTGATGCAAACCAACTTTTTTTCTTTTTTATGTTTTCTATGGTGGCACATTAGCTTTTCAAACAGGTTGATTAATTAGGGAGCTTTAAAGCTACATGTGGGCACAGTTTGTTTTACCTTAGAGAACCAGGCTACCCGTTTCCCCCTGTTTCCAGTCTTTAGCTAAGCTAATTGTCTGCTAGCTTTAGCCTCATATTTAGTGTACAGAAGAGCTGTACATTCCTCAAGAGAGCAGATTTTCCAAAATGTCAAAAGCGTGATAAACACTTAAAGTGTAGCACTGACACAGCAAAAAGTAGTCAATCCCCAAAAATCATTTCATGCAAGGGAAGAAATCTCTCCAACACAACAAAGCATTTACTGAAGCGTGGTATGAAAATGCAATGTTTTTGATTTCCCAAGTTGCAGTCATAAATCCCAAGAATCTAGAAGTGTAGAACAGTTACATTCAACTCAAAGTGAAAATTTAATGTATTCTTATTTTTATTTTACTTTTCAACCAAAAAGAATCACAAAATCCCTTGTTATTTATGGTACATGACCTGCGGAAAAAAGAGGTTTATTTGTTTTCGACATATGTTGGAGTCTTTTCTAGAGTTTAAGCTAGAAACAACTCATAATACAATGCTCTCCCACATGACAAGTTTATTCTGTAGAGTGCACTCAGTGCTCATTCCACTCAAAGAGATCATCCTGTTGTGAATGTTTCCTCAAATATATGATAATTGAAACATCATGTCCAGGAAAGAAAATGTCTTTGCCAATGACATTAATAATAATTCATGCTGACAGACATGTGTAAAGACAGACACCGCTTCCTCTTCCATCTAAATAAGGTTTACAGTAGGATATTAATGTTCTTATACTACTTGGTAAAATTCAGTTGCTGGCATCATGTTCACCGTGATATATTACCTTCACGGAATGAATCTGAATTCTCCATCGCTGCCGTTTCCATTTGGAATCGATTGGGCCTGAATAATCCCAAGAGGTTTAGCACATGTTTATGCCTGCTACAGTTGACATTAAGGGGAAGAGCCTCCTATAAAAAGAGATTAATCTCCTGTTAAATTCAGGTTCAGATATATATGTATAAAGTAAATAAATAAATTGATACATGCATATGTATCCAATGTATCTACACAAATCCAGATTCCCCATTACTTGGTCAGGTCATGTAGTTTCACTTGATACACTTTGCCCGTTACCAACTGATTTAACTGAAAGATATTGTTCCAAATAATAATTTAATGACACTGGTTTCAGGGAGACGACAGCTAGCACCAAGGATCACAGTCCCTTTCTCAATCAGAGCACTCTGGAGTTGTTTCCAACATGGCTTCCTTCACGGATCACTATCTTTCTGCATTCTCTGGGGTTGTTCAGGGAAATACATCTCAGTGCTCGAGCATGGACAGCGGCAATGAGATTATTTTATGCATAGCTGGTGCCATGCTGCAATGAACACAGTAAGTTGCTTTGCTACTCACAAGTACATTTCTTTCTCCCTTTTTTTTTTAATCCACTATGCATAAACACAGTCAAACAGTAGACCTGCTGCTGATGAAATGTAATATTTTCAAATGTGATTAAACCTGCGGTCTGTGTCTGCAAAGCTTTTGTTGCTGTCGTTATTATACATCAAATTCACATGCTACTGTACAGACTCATTTTTGCCAGTCTCTCACCTCCTGCAACAGTTTTTCCATAATCATACTTTGCAAATTATGAGCTTTGCACACAAGCTTTACAAATATTACATACCACCTGATGGTCCTAAGGTCCTCATACTGGTCCATGCAATCCAAGTCAGGCTAGGTCTAATAGTCCTAGTCAGTCTAATTGGGTTGAGAAGGTTCTTGTATTGCAGCAAGCCCTGTGTGTCTGTGTCTCTATGTACTGACATGACTCGTATTGCTGCTCTTCTCCACCACGGCTACTTGTCAACTGGTGAGGCGTCACGTAGCTGCTAGTGCTGCTGTTCTCTCTGCTGTTCTATCTGTTCAGTTCATACAGGGCTAATTATCACTGGATTACTCACAACCACTCTCTATTACACTTTCTGCACCTGGCAACTCTGCTATGGTTAAGATTAGGGAGAGGGATTGTGTCTACTGCCCCAGCCTTAACACTGACATGTTCAGATCAGAGGTTTAACCCAATTAAGCATTCGCCGCAGCACTGCAGTTGTTTTAATGCTGATTTTGGCCTTACTTTCCCCTTTGCTAAATAAAGGGAACTATCAGGTCTAGCTCTACTTCCTGGGTCATGTTTTGGCATTTTTTTTGTCATGTCTTGTCATTTTATACACTTCCTATTTTTATTTTGACTTCACTTACTTTCCCTCGTTTCAGATTCAGTGTATTCCTGCCCTCATGTGCCTCCTGCCACTGTGATCGTCTGCCCCGCCCTAACGTGTCGCAGCATTGCCTGCGTTCTTCCCTCTTCTTGTGCCAGTTCGTCTTTGTTCCTTTGTGACAAGAGCTCGAGCCTTATTTCCTACTGTATATTTCCTTTTGTGTATGACTTTAGCCCAGTCCGTTGACCTAGCCTCAGCCTATTCCCTTTGACCAGTCTGCCTTGTGTGTATTACTCTCCTGTGTATCGACCATTGCCAAGTAAAGTGACTTTGACTTTTGGAAATCCTCGCCTGTGTTTAAGTCTTACATTTAAGTCTTTGCCTTGTGGTATTCAGTTCTTGACAGGGGACAATACTTCCAGAACTGGCACTGTAACATTGGCACTAGACTTAAATCGAATACTGCAGAACTGTCCAATATGGATGTAATTCATTGTGATATTTTGTATTCGGACCAGGTCTGAGGACAGTCAGATTGTCTTTTTTGAAAAATTAACTAATGCTAATGCTCTAAAGCCTCTTGGCATATTGACGTTAGCATTTAGCTGAAAGCAGCACTGCCCAAGTTCAAGCTCACAGAGCTGCTAGCATGGCTTCTGTGACAGCATTTACCTGCAGCTTAGCAGAGCGCACATGCAAAATGAGATAACATAATATAATGAAATAATTAAAATGACAATATATAAAAAAATGTGCTAAATGACAATAGTTGTCACAATTGTGTGTGTGTGTGTGTGTGTGTGTGTGTGTGTGTGTGTGTATCAATGTGTGTGTGTGTGTGTGTGTGTGTGTGTGTGTGTGTGTGTGTGTGTGTCAATATGTTCCCTTGCCTGAAGGGCACACTATTCTTTGCCTGGTTTCATCTCCTAAGTGATGTCACCATCCCCTCTCCATTTAATCTGAGTCTCTTTCTCTCACTACATCTCTATCTCTCTTTTTTCTGTCTTTCTCTATCTATCTCTTTTTCAAACCAACATCTTTAACACCAGAGCTATCACCTCTTATCACAGACAAACTGTCATAAAAAGAGTGTGGGATAATATCAGAGTATTTCTTGCTCTTACACATCACTCTCTATCTCCTCAACTCTCTTGTGTTATCTTGTTCACACACTCATCTATCTTCCTGGCTATTTTTGTCTTCTTTTTTGTCTCCTTTCTCCCCCTTATTCTTTTTAAACTCAATCATATCTTTGGCCTCTCTATCTCTTGTAAAAGCACATAGTTGAGTTAAATCATTACACTCTCTTTGCGTTTCTCTTCTCCTTGACCCCCAAGTGGTTTCCTACTGATTTCTTAGATCAGCATTTTATTCCCCTATGCTGTTCGGTTCCTTTTGTCGGGGGGCAGGGGTTGGGTTGAAGTGCCAATTCCACAATCCCTCACTCCAGGGAATGGAGGTTGTGAAGGGGGGAGTTCATCATAGATGGACTGTCCTTCAAGAATCACTTCCCCTTTCTCAAACCTGAGTCAGCACCGGATCACCTTTACAGAGAAAGGTGTTAATGGACTCTTTTCATTTCAGACCACTCCGTACCGATGAGCCAGAATTGGAGAGTGCAGGCTGACGCATAAAGACATGCACAAACATGCATGTAATCATGTACACAATCAGACACACACAAACTTAAGTACCACTCTGCTAAAGCATAAGGTACAGTACACGGACGGATCAATCACAGCCCCTCACAGTAGGACAACAAGGACTAGCAGCACATGAATCAAGCATGCCAGTCCTCACAATGGACACAAAAGAATGAAACAAGCCCAACCATTAAAACTGAATTAATGATCAAACCCCGATTCAGTACATCCAAGGGCATTTACCTGATGTGGCCATACCTTCCCGTGACAGACCATTCTAAAGCAGCTGCCATTATCTTAATCACTTTTGTTGTTAATTTTCATCAAAGAAGAACAGGCTCATGGAAAAACACAAAGCACAAAACATGTAGGGCAAGTTTAATTAAAAGGTTCATTAGAAGCTTTGTAATAATTTAAAACAAGTCATTAGTGTTATAACATTGCGAAATGCCACAGTTTTTTGTAGTGCTAGCAGCATGGCTTTGGGGATGGCAATGTAGGTCTGTTTGTTGGTTTGCGCATCACTTTGCTCCAGACTGAAATATCTTAACAACTATAAAATGAATTGCTATGAAATGCTGAACAGATATTTGTGATCCCCAGGAGGTGAACCCTGCGGACTTTGCTGATTTCATCTTTTCTCCTTGCACCACCAGCCAGTCAAAGTTTTCACGTACCCAGTGACATGTCTCAACAAGACTGGCACATAATTTTGTACCGACACTCATCGTTGCTAGATGATGCATCTTAATGACTGTGGAGATCTGATTCTCCTCTGGTACCACCATGAGATTCGCAGTTCAGTTTTGCGTGAAATATCTAAACAGCATTTGAAAGCATACCACTTTCGTGATCCCTTCATTTTTCATCCAGCCCCATGATCGGGTCAAAAACTTCAAATCATCTCATACTTTGATTTGCTGATGTAAAAATGTATCTCAAACTGCGGCTACACTCTGCGAAGGTAGAGTCTCACAGAGCTGATGGTGTGTCAAATGATTGGATTTGAGGACATGAACTGCTGTAATCAAGGAAAATCTGCCACACTGGGAATTTCATCAAAGGAAAAATATTTAACACAGATTAGTATCAATAACCCTAGAGGAACTGAGGTTTGTTATACTGAGCAGAAAAAGATGTGGCTCTATCCATCAATACTTCTTGATAAACAACAATAGCAAAAGACAAATAAAAGACATATATTAAGTAATGACGGGGGAAATAGTCAGAGCTGAGGCTTACTGGTGGAGAAGTGGGCTAGAAAGCGTAAAGAGGAATCCCAAAAAAGAGTCAACCTGAATCACACGTACACAAAAGAAAAAAGAAAAAAAAAAAGAAAAAACAATTAATGAAAAAAAACTAAAGAAAAACTTCCCTTGGTTGAATCTGTGGATTAGGACCAAAATAAATACAATGAACTACACAAATCAACATCAGTGGCATGAAATAGCTCACCTCTTATTTGCAACTTGACAAAACAAACTACACACAACATTCCTACGTCTGTGAAGCAGTCAGCAATGTAGCTGCAAATTAGAAACAAAATGAAAGAACTGCACTGCACAGAATGATATCAATTATGTAAAACGGGTGTACACTTAATTGCAGCTTATGAACGAAATGAATGAAATAAAGGACTCATTCCACGTTGGTCTTGAGGCCCAAACAACATTAACAATAGGCTCAACAAGCAGAACGTATGCCCCCACCTGTCAGATTATCCCATCTGTGGGATGTGGCTATGTGTTTTACATCATGCAGCTTCTACAGAGTACCTCCATGCAGCATGACTCTGCTAATGTACACCCATTTTATATATTTCAAGTCTGCGTCAGTCTGCTACATATCATCATAGTTATTGACAACCTGTCTGACCCACAGAGCCCTGTGTGCACACACCAGACAGTTATGTAAATCCAGGATAGTGTAGTGTTTCTGTAATAGTGTCTTCCTCTCCTTTAAATAGGAGGGCGGGCCACTCTATCCCAGAGCTGTCACTTTGCCTGATAGATAGATTGTTACTTGTTCTAGTCAAGAGTTCTAGCAACACTCCACCAAAGACAGACTGACAGCAAAATGAAAAATCAAAAAGTTGAGGAGGAGAAGAGTCCTTGAACATCACTGGTTTTATGACAACTGGATAAACTCTATTGGCTAAGGAAAATAATGTGATACAAATCCTACTGCAAGACAAGGTGGGGATTTTGGAGAATTTCAAAAAAAAAAAGAAAAGAAAATGTCTTCAAGACCACCACCAGTGTCTAGACCATGGGGGGGGGGTTTCCTATACTTTGCACAGCCTCACCCACTTATCACATATGATGACATCACAATGAGGTCTAATCGCCAAAGACTCTCACTCTCTTGTTTTGCACATGGCAATAAAGGTTTATTCATTAAGCAAATAAGTCTTTCCTGATTGAAATGAAGTGTAACAGGAGCACGGGAAGAGAAGAGCCATAAAGTCAGAAAACATGCAGAGTTCACTTACCTCAGAAGTCAGAGCTGGAAAATTCACACCCAAGCTGACCGTATTGCAGTACGACAAGTCAGAAGCTTGTTATTGTTTGTTGCTTTCTTGGCGTTGTTATAGTTAGAAATACTAGCTGATAACAAGCATTACAAGCTGGTTAGCATGCTAACTTCAGTAGAAGAAAAGACGTGACAGAGACAAGATTGCTGGAAACAGCTGTTGGCAAGTAAAGAAATGAAGTTCGATGCTGAACTTGCGACATTTCTTCTAGACGGGTAACATGCTAATGGCTATGTAGCTATAGCATGAAAATGTGACGCACTAAACGCACATTCACACTTTTATTTTCCACATCGCTTCATCAAGGCTACATTACCTCCCTCACTGGCACTGAATGCTGGCAATGGATGTAAATTGTTAAGGGTGAGAATGTCCACTTGTTCACCTGCAGAACATGATTGGAGGACACTAGTCAGCTGATAGCCACACTGCTCTAAATGGGCCGATGATGGTGAAGCATGAACGAAACAGCTATTGCCAATCGTATAATGCAAACACAGCCTCAGTGTTCTGCCTGTGCTATCACTGTGCTTATCATTTATATTTAGCCCTGTCCAACTTCTAAAATCAAGTCTTATATGTATTTAGTTTTCCACAGTGGATATACAGTATGCAGTTTTGAAAATAATTATTTTGTCATCTGTCCAGTCCTCTAGTAAAGAAACATTGCTCTTTATTGACAGAGCAATGGAGCTACCTTCACCCCTGGCCTCGGGACACGTGGACACTGTACATCTAAATAGCAGTCTCTCAGCGAGCTGCTGAGCTCCATTGATTTTTAATCTCCTAAAGCACTGTGTCATTATTGCAATAAAAACAACCATCCCCTGCTTTTCCTTGATGATCTCTCTAATGTTTATTGACAATAAGCGCAGATTGAGTTTGTGCGGATTTGGGTTTGCCCTCTGTCCATCACACGGTGTCCGAAAGCGTTACTCTATTAGATGGATGGAGTATCACTTATATGTGCACGCGCATACATACACATAAAAGCACATTTACATCCACCCACTGCAGCAGATACTCACACATATACACCTGCACACTGCTCTCCCTCCGCGTGGTCGACCTCTGCTTTGCTCCGCAGCCCCTCAGCGCTGAGAGCCCAGCTCCTGCCAGCAGCAGCACTTTAGGGTTAATAAATGAAGCCCAAATGGGTTTGACCTCCAGAACAGACACAAAGCGATGAAAAATAGCACTTTGACACAGCATGGATACAGGGCCTATCACCGTATGGCGACCTTGATATTTTAACCAAGTGCTTTGTGAGCCGTAATTGACTTTCCCCTCTAAAAATCCATCCTCTCCTAACAATCTGATCCTTCACACGCCTCCTCTCTCTCCATGTCTCTTCATCCATATGTTATAGTGGATCACTGCTCATATGGAGAGGCCAGATTGATGTTACTGTTCATACTAATGTTGTCATGCACTATACAGGCCACTACATACATCAAACCCTGATTGGAGGCACACAGGAAGCCCATGTGTATGAACGGTGTGAGGTGGCTCTCAGTTCATACTTTCATACTTTGTACTCTGGAGGGGGAGGGAGACTAAACAAGGATGGAAAGAAATGGAAATTATTTAAGAGGAACTGGATTATTAAATGATATTATCATATGTGTATTATTAACATGACAGCACTATTTCATTGTTTAAATATCATAGCTTTCATCAACAACGGTATATCGCGACACCCCCCTAATTCAAACAGTTTCCATCATCAAAATCAAGCCTCAACCTCTGGAGTTCATAAAACTGCAGTTCCCCGAATGTCCACTTGAGGCGTCAATGTATACTCCCATGTTAAAAAGCCTGACTTTAAGAGGGGAAAAAAACACCAAATCAAAACAAAGCAATAACAAAAGATGGTGTTTGGTGACGTTGTGAAGTAGCATGGGATCATGGGAATTCTCTACCATAGCCCTCATTGCAGTCAGCCCCCCCCGGTTAGGATTCCTTCAGTGTCAGTTGTTCAGGAGGTTTTGACCAGGAGCAACAACAGACCAGGTAACTATATCAAGTAAAAACACTTAATAAAACTGTTTCACATTAAAAATCTGTGTTTCGCCGGCACTGTACTGCAGAGACAAGACGTTAGGGAGCAACTGAGAGCTGAGGCTGCAGCTAACCTTTGTTTTTCTTGTTTCTCTGATAACCTACAATCCAGACCTTCAGGAGGTTTTTACCAGCAGCTATCCATAGAGGTGTCCTCCTCTCCATAACAAACAGTCCACAGGATTAAAACCAGGAGAAACACCAAATAAAGCACCAAATAAAGCAGTCACGTTAAAAATCAGTGATTCACTGATGCTGTCTGTTGGACACAGTGGATGGGAGCTAAGCTGTCTAACATTTGCCTACATTTTTCCTCTGATAATTTAAGATCCAGAAGAAATCCTGATGATCCTGATGAAATCTGGTTAAAATACAGTGTTGAAAACGACCAAGGTGTACAAAGTATATTTTCAAAATGTGGATTAAAACTGGATAAAAGTCCATTTTGAGCTTCTGGCAGGCAACCACAATGACAGGTGACCAAATGAAAGAGGCCGCTACAATGATTAAAACCACATATTTCTCTTTGAGAATTGCTGGAAACATTTGGGATAATGTAAGTAGACAATTCAACAATATATTATACTAAAACAATACATTATATATAAACAAACTTAGGTCTAGTCATTTTTAGACATTTTAATGTGGAAAAGTTACACTACTACTTTACTATACTATACTTACTATAGCTTTAAGAAGGCTGTAACATAATGTAGATCACAGCTGAGCTGACAACAGCACTTTCAGACACCATGAAGGGAAGACAGCACTGATTTGGTCAACGCTGGTAATTCAGTACGTTCAGTTCAGCTTGAGGTTTCACACCGGAAACACACTGTTTCAGCAGAGTCAGTGAGCAGGGCTGTAAAGTTAAGACAGTTGACTGACCACATGTAACACACAGAACGGCAGAGAGCAGAGAGGGTGATCAGTAATGAGACTATTATTCGTTTTATCCCATTAAACAAGCAACGCTGTAACTACACTAATATGTGATGGTTCACTAGTGTTTCCACTGCTCTTTACGGTCCACATGACTTCTACTCATGTTACTGTATTGGTTTATTTAGGCATAATTAAAGTCAGAAACAACCTTATAAAAATTAGATACTTCTAAACTCAACATGAGCTATTTAGATAAAGCTTCCTCTCATGCAAACTTCCACTGGGCCATAACAGTGGTTGTGAAGCTCCTAATGGGCTTTGTTATCGAGGCAGGATGGATGGTGATGGTTACTGTTTCACATTGGATCACAGCTAGGGCATGGAGGGGGCTATAATTCTCATGATAATTGGGTTAATACCTGTCATGATATCCCCTATTACCACAGCAGTAAATAGAGGAGAGGTAGGAATTATTGTTGTTAATTAGGAAACAATTCATGCTGCTGAAAAATTAAATCAGCAGCATGAAGAGGAACTGTATATCTCAGCTTAATGCAGAGCAGAGATCACCTTTATTGTTATGAGCACATGGTTGTGTCTGGCCTTTGCGTGTGTGTCTGTGTGTACAGTACTTTTATATGTTGCTATTTGTGTGGACATGCATTCAAATATTCCTCTACATGTGTGCACCCTTGATTTGCTGTGTGCACATGAGCTGTAGTGCAGTGTAAAATCAGTACAACCATGCAAGTGTGTGTTTAAGTATGTGTGTGTGTGTGTGTGTGTGTGTGTGTGTGTGTGTGTGTGTGTGTGTGTGTGTGTGTGTGTAAGAGAGAAAGAGAGAAAGAGAGCAGTGCGTGTGTTAACATTTTCTCATTTTACTCGTGAGGGATGAGCAACAGACTTGCTTGAATGACTGCGATTCTGGGACTTTCACAGCGTAAGAGAAAAGTACAGGCGGAGAAGAAAGAGAAGAGAGAAGCAGGGAAAAAAAGGGCCATTTTGAAAAGAGCAGAATAAACAAGAAGCAAAGGGGTGAATGAGTGGATGTGTTAAAGTCAGGAAACAAGAAAGAAAACATGATAGCACTCCTTGGGGACAGCCAGCCAGGGAAGGAGGAGAGGACAGGAGGGAGGGATGAGATGGAGTCATTGAGGGAGTAACAGGTTACAGGGTGGCTGTTATCGGCCAAGTGATTGCTGTTAAATTGACTTTTGTCCCCCTGGCTGCAATGAGACAGATTGGATGTCCCCACCCTCTATTCTTTCTCCTCCTCCTCCTCCTCTCTTACTCCTTTTCTCCTCCTCTTGCCTGAACATCTTCATCCTCCCCCTCCTCTTCCCCGTCTTCCTCCTCCTCCCCTGCTGTCGGTATTCTACATTAGGCCTTAGCCGAGGCCAGTCACTCATGCATGAAGACGACAGTTTGACTGATACCAGACCTTCAGCAGCCAATTCCTCTCTCTCTCTCTCTCTCTCTCTCTCTCACACACACACACACACCCACTGCACATTCTCCTCAGAATGCTAATGCTTCAATCCGGCCGCTAATGTTAGCATGTGCTAAAGAGGAAGAGGGCTGAGAGGGCCCAGAACAAGGCAAACTCCTGCTCAATATAATACCAGTGGAACTTTGTCCCCAGGTGATTTTGGCCCCACACAAACTACAATTGGGGGGAAAAGTCAGCTGGTAGGAATCGTGTGCTTTATCATCTTGATGGGTCAACCAAAGAGAAAAATTTCATTACAGCTTTTCACAAGGTTCGATTTCCGGCTACGCCACATCCACTCTGGTCAATACACGCAGGGAGAAGTTACTGCACAGGAAGCACACAACCACAGTGCTGTGCTAAAGCTTTAGTCTCTAACAGTAAAGTTCAGCAATGAAGCCATGAATAGTTTTACTCATTAATTAACATCATACAAAGTCTAGCAAGTCTTTATAGCAGCACCAGTTCTCCTCAGCACACCTGCACACAGTTCTTCAGGCACTTGGCAGGTAGGTTATAACATGGTCAAAGATGTGAGAGCTTTTAATTTTTCATAACGTATTTCTACCTGAGATTTTTATTATGTTAAAGGTTTTTATCTTATATTATTGACATTATTAGCGTCTGTTCTGATGTTATCATCACATCAGGACAGTCTGACAGACTTTTCTCTTATTACCCCACCTGAACTCCAGTACCACAAATGAGTGTTCTCCAGCTTTCCGGATGTAATGACAACTATGTTTTTAGTCAGTGTTATGGAATCTATCTGGCACTATTCACTTTCTGTTTTTAACAGTTCATTGTTGTCTGGTTGTGTCCTTGACTACTTTAAGACGGCTTCTGTGCAACCACTTTTAAGAGAACCTGCCCTGGATCCCAGACTGCAGGAGAATTATTGCTCCATCTCCAAGCTGCCTTTTATTTAAAATTTTAGAATGGATAGTGTCGAGCCAACTTCTCTCTTCTGTGGGAAACAATTCCACTTTTGAAAAGTTTCAGTCTGACTTTTGTAAACTCCACAGCAGAGAGAC
The DNA here is from genome assembly GCF_002814215.2 of Seriola lalandi dorsalis. Lineage (NCBI taxonomy): Eukaryota > Metazoa > Chordata > Actinopteri > Carangiformes > Carangidae > Seriola > Seriola lalandi. Next base: position 1,552,945 of record NW_019525107.1, on the reverse strand, counting down.
TGCTCTTCTGAAAGTTACCACTGATCTCATAATGGCTTTTGATGCGGATACGTGCTTCACACTGGTACTGCTGGACCTAAGTGCAGCCTTCGACACAGAGGACTACAGTGTTTTCAGTGGTTTCTCTCTCATCTTTCAAACAGGAAGTGATGTATGTGTAAGCAGTAACAACTGTACATCTCTTCATTTGCACAAATAAAATATGGTGTGCCTCAGGGATAAATTCTGGGTCCAATTTTATTTTCCTATACATGCTATCCCAGTGACACATCATTCCTAGTTATGGTATATCCTTTCATCGTTATGCTGATGACACACAGATGTACCTGGGACAGATCAGGCCTGTTGTATGAAATATTTGTGTTTTATTTGATAGTAATTTAAAGTTTTCAACAGCATGTAGCACAAAGTTGGTCCAGTCATGTCTTTATTATCTTAGAAGTCTTTTGAAAATATTCCATTAATAATTTTCTGCAGCCCAGACATTGAACTGTTAGCTGTGGGGCTACATCCATATCCAAGGAGTTCCCACACGTCATATTGGCTTTAGATTCACCCCTCCGTTAACTCATTCATCCCTCCATTAACCCGACAACCGTGTGTGGCATGATCCACTCTGTTACCATGAGACTCCAGGTTCTGCAGTCTATTTTTAATGAATTTCAACTGCACAAGATTGTCCCTGCTTTCTCTCAGATGTGGACTGCACTACCAGAGGAGACACGACCCTGTAAATGAGGTATCCTAATGTTAAAGAGGCTGGCAATACTACCTTACACACTACTTTTTGCACATTTGCATTCATACTTTTTCTGTTTATTTACTATTTGTTTATTATTATCACTATTTATAGTTGTTTTTACTTGTATGCTTATTTACTTCCTCTTTTCTAACTGTGTGCTGTTCAATTGTAACAAAGCAATTTCGCTGAAGAGGTCATTAAAGTTTTTCTGATTCTGATTTCATTGCTCTTAAAGACATAAACCAGGTGACTATATCAAGTAAAAACACTTAACAAAACAGTTTCACATTAAAATTCTGTGTTTCGCCAGCACTGTACGGCAGACACAAGACATCAGGGAGCAACTGGGAGCTGAGGTTGCAGCTAACCATTGTTTTGATTGTTTCTCTGATAACCTATGTTCCAGACGTTCAGGAGGTTTTTACCAGCATAGACTTACATGCTTTTATTTCCTCACACCTTGATTACTGCAAAAGCCTTTTTTTTTTTATCTTAGGCAAAAAGCTAGTGATGGACTCCAGACTGTCAGAACTGACAGAACTTTAACCAGAACCACGAGGCATGACCTCGCGACGTCACTTTACACTGGCTACCAGTACGTTGTAGAATTGAATTTGAGATCTTACTGATCACTTTTAAGGCTCTTTATGGCCTTTATGACCTTTAGCATATAAGTGAGCATGTAGTTTGATATCCTCAGGCAGAGGTCTTTCATCAGTTCAGGGACGTGGTTAAAGACTAAAGGGGTGACAGCAGTCAGGTGGTTTTATCTTTTATCTTATAATTTTGGGGTTCTTTTGCTGTTGTGTAAGATGCACTTTGTAACTTGAGTTTTGAAAAGTAACTTATAAATAAATCTATTATCATCATCATCATTATTATTATTACTGCCATTGGATACTCCCGCTTCTCTTGTGATTTTGTTTGTGTGTGAACTGGGGCCGTGAGGCACGCCTGACCTCGGTTCTTTTCCCTGCTCCAATGCTTGTCATTATTAACAACTTAATTAGAATTAATTTTTAATGAAGCATTTTATTTGTTTCTTTTTATGTTTGAAATTAAAGAGAGTTGGAGGGAGGAGGGAGACAGTCCTATTCAAGCATCCATTCAGCACATTCACAGAATGAGAAAATGACCAGCACACATTTACCTGAACACAAAATTACAGTTATGTTTAGTGTTACAATTATAGACAGTGTTGTCATAATTACCTCAGATACCAAATGTATTGTGATAATATAGATAACTACAAGAAAATCTCTCTACAGCTGTGTGAACAAGTGCAGCAACTGACCGTACAATCAGCACAAAAGACTGAGACAAACAGCAACAAAGACAAAAGAAATGCTGAGCGAGGAGGAAAAGTTTGCCAATTTGTGCTGTCACTTCAATCATCGCTCTATGAATCTGTGACTCATTTATAATCTTAGCTTCTCTGTTAATAATCACTGAGGGGGGACCGGAGCTGTAACGTTTCGTAAAGCACAAAGCAGATTTTGACGTCTGCGTCTCCACGAGATGAGGCGCTCGCACCAGGAGGCTGTACCCCCGCCAGTTGGGACAGATTTCCTGCAATGCAGTAAACAGCCAATGCAGATATATACTGCCCCTGTGGCACACGCGCACACACAATACAAGCACATGCACACAGCAGCATACGTTTAATCATGCTTATAACTGCAAGGCATGCATCATATCGGTCTACACACACCACTAGACCGCACATGCACATATTTCAAACACGTCTTTAAACAAAATAAAAGTTGTAAATGCAAACTATTCCTGACTAGGTTCAGCTGCATTCACAGTATGGCGGCCACAGCAGCTGCTGCCTGCCTCCACCAAACTCCACTGTAGTACTTCAACTAACTGAGCGGAGTTCATCTAAAAATGTAATCACAATATGATGCTGAAATTCCTTGCGTTTTAAAAAAATAAAAATGAAATGCTTGAAATAAATCGTTGAAATATAACTTGTGGTTTTTTTTTCAAAATAACATAATTATTCATTGCATGTGATTTTTTTCTGCAGGGAATAAATTAAAATCTTGTGACATTTTAATACTTTTTATGACTCCAATATTAATTTTTGTTCACAAATTGTTCCTGGTTTCTGTGCAGATTCAGAGTGACTGTGAAGTGAAGTGTGAGAGAGAGAGAGAGAGAGAGAGAGAGAGAGAGAGGGAGGGAGGTGTAGGAGGAAAGACCTTGGTGGGAAGCAGAGGGCGTCCAGGAAAACATCAATGAAACTCAACTGATGAGGGCTAAAACTGAGTGAGAGCGAAAAACCTTGACTTTGACGAAGAGTTGGGTAAAGATATAGAGGACTTCAAAAACACAGTGAGTGAGAGAGTGAGTGGGGTGAGAGAGTGAGAAAGTGACAGAGTGAGTTAGAGGGGGAGAGATGAGACAGACAGAGTGATAAAGACAGAGATAGATAGGTGACAGGCAGTGAGCATAAATAGATGGGCAGAGCGGTAGAGAGAGATTGACAGAGATGGATAGCTGACATGGAGAGAGAGATGTTCATTTGGATGGAGCGTATGTTGGTGTCGGGGTCAGTGGCTGTCATTACTGGCCACGGCCCAATGTTAGCACAGCTAAGTCAGGCACGATACCTGAGCCCCTAAGCATGGCCTCTCCACCCTCTCTGCATGTGTGTGTGTGTTATATGTGCAGATACCCATCAGTGTATGCCATCTCCACAGGCAGCTCTATATCTGCACTGGTGCATGGCGGACACACACATACAGTCGCATGCACACAAACACCACAGTTTACACACATCATGTCCTTTAGAGTCAGAATACTCTGAGCTGTGTGTGTGTGTGTGTGTGTGTGTGTGTGTGTGTGTGTGTGTGTGTGTGTGTGCAGTCATTTTTCTTCTTCCTTGTCAAAACCTGATGCCGACATTACCCACGATGCTGCTGGACTGCAAGCAGTCTGATTAGACATGTACATTTACATTTACTCATGGGGCAGATGCTTTTATCCAAAGCGACTTACAAGTGAGAGACATCACTAAAGCTTCAGTGCAGAAGGAGACCTAGGTGTAAGTACTAAGTATTACATCTACTCAATAATCAGGTAAGGAAGTGCACAAAAGGGCTTTGTAAGTGTCAGTCAGTCATGTTTGGATTTTGGAGGTGTGAGGAGAGGAGTCAGTCTCAGAGGAGATGAATCTTCAAGAGATTCTGGAACATAGAAAGGGACACCCTGCTCTGATAGCATTTGGTAGCTTAGACATTCAGGTGTGATACGCTAATAGTAGCTAATGCAGCCTTGAGCCTCTGTCCTCAAGCAGAGATGAGGAGTGGCTCACTTCTTTCTAACGTCACACCCCCTGATTTCTTTCTTTTCAAACTAGTAGTCTTCACCCAATGCTGTCTCAAGTCACATCACATGAGGATATTCATCAGACTACACAGAGCTCCCTCTGGAAACACTAAAGGCTTTTGACAGTTTTTTCCCCTTCACATACAGAAGTACTCCCCAGAAACTTGAAACAGACGTTAATGTGTAAAATTGATTTGATCTAATCATTAGACTGAGGAGTAAATTGAAGAATTATTCCATTGTCATTATCCTGCTAAAGCAATTTCTATTGTCCATATTCAAATAACAACTATTGCTAATATGACTAATGGTGTTAGGTTATGTCATAACATTAAAGAGCAACTTAAAACCAGGCTGAAAGTGTTTCTCTGTCCTCTCTCTTGAAAGTTTCAAGAGCAAATCCAAATCCAACATCATTGAGGGGTGTTGTTGTTGCAGTGATGTCACAGTGTCCTGGAGTACACCTGCACATCACTCCTGTAAGAGTATGAAACTAAGTAACTGGTATAAAGCGAAGACATGATTTTCAGGGGGAGTAAAGTTACCATTTGAAAGTAGTATACTGCATTAAAAATATCACTGAGAAAGTTGCCACAAATTTACTGCATTCACAAACCCAGTCTGTCACTTTGGCAACCAGCAAGAGGGTGCAAATACACCACCCGTTAAGCCCGTTAAGTAATTATTCAATATAGAGACCTGATTCATAGAGACTTATGGGCTATAGTAAAGGCCTATTACACTTATGTAGGAAGGGCAATCAGACATGGGAAGCTGGCACCCTGGGGACATGTCTGCTACTTTTTAATAAGATAGATATCCCATCCTTCATTTATTTATTTGAAAAAAAAAATGACTTCAGCAAACACATGTACAATATGAAAATCCATTAGACAACCCATGAGTTATTGTTATGAGATGACACACTGCAGACTTTTCAAATATGTGCTTATGTTGCCATACTAGGTAACTTTAATGTAACAGCGACAACAATTTATGTAGGTTCACTGTAATGGGACATACAACTCAAGAAAGGTTAAAGAGTCTGCTAATGGATTTTTATAATATACAGAAATGAATGAAAGCCAATGGCTGTCTGCAGTGAAAAACTGTATCAGCCTGAATCTCAATAATTTATAGTTAGGGAGCCCACATTTGCACTCGCACTGGTATAGTTCTTAAAAGGAGCTATTTCTAAGTTTTGCTATTACTACAAAGCAAACGTTAACATTAACAGCTGTTTACTTACTCATTGTGTTTACAATACAAGAGGTTATAATAAGCCCTCTGAGCAGCACTACTTCCTCAGGGCAGACTGGATGCCACAGTGACTCAGTATCGGAAAGTGATAAGATCGTGCATGCTACCTCTAATAGCAGAAAGGACGTGACAGAAATAGAAGCAAAACAAGAGTTAACATTGGTGCTGCTTTCCACCTCTGGAGCTCTTGGTGAGTAAAGGAATTAAGTTTGATGCTGAATGCACAATGTTCATTCTAGACTGGTAAGTAAACACCTGTTAACCCTAGTGTTAGTTATGTAACAATATCAAAACTTACAAATACCTCCTTCAAAGTGGTAATCTTGAAGATTTCAGTCTAGGTTGATTTGGCAGCACCTGGTAGTAACAGCTTATGCGGTTTAATACTACAGGCCAGAGAACTGTGGGGACAGCAAAAAAAAAAAACTACTGTCGATTTTATAAAGACGCCTGGCAATAATTGACCTTTCCCATCATTCTGTGAGCAGCTGTGATCTGATTTTATGCTGCACACGACATGAGTCTGCAAACAGCAGGGCACGGTGAGTAGAGTCGGTCACCTCGCTGAGAAGTCGGAGGTTTGCAGCCTGTCGCCTGCAGCTCTTCATCTAACAGCTCACAGTGGCTGGTCATTCTTGTTCTATTACTGCTTGCAATATTTCAGACTGATCCTCTGTCAGAAAAATGCCAAAAACCCAACCCTACCTAACCCATTGTTTAGTACATGCATTTTTGATGAACAATAGCAGTAAGCTTACAGACAAACATTGCATTTACTCAAACTACTTCATTATCAAAGTCACCTCATATTTCACCAGTTAAATGCAGAAATAGGAATCATTTGGTTTGTATGAGCAGCAACTTAAAACAAAATTTCCGGGAATGTCAAATGTTTCTATACTGCAAATACTTGCAATATGTGCAATGGTTCTTAAAACCACAAATATATTTTCTTATGGATATCAATACTTCAAATAAAACAAAGGAAAAGAGTAAAATATGGGAACTTTAAAGATTGCCAAAATGATGACCAAAATTGACAAAATATGGAATTTCAGATTGTGGTTATTTTTGGTATTACGAGGAATGGAGGTATATATTACACACAGCACTCCACTGCCCTGTTTGTGGAAAAAGCTGACCAATTACACATCATCGCTATGTAAAAACATATCAGACTAACATACATTAGAGTGCCCTTTTTTAAAAGCCTGGGCCAGGGTCCAGGCCTGAGTCGCAAAAAGATTTAAAACCATCCTCAAATTATTGTGAAATTAGTATCCAAAGCTATTAGCCATGTGTGACGTTGCCAAATCCTTCCTGAGACTCTCCAACAAATAACAGGATGAGGAAACACTGCGACACAGTAGGTCACTTCTCTGAAAAACAGCAGTGTAATATTATGTTACATTAGCTTATAATGTAGAATCTGCACTCTAGTCAGCAAAAGCAGTCGAGGGGAAACTTGGGGAGAAAATACTGTCCCCCTGAGAAAAAAAGTTTGAAAACCCCCCTGTAATAAAACCGAGGAGATGAGTTGATGGGGAGATGGAAATGCGAGAGGGGGAGGTGGGGAGAGGGTGAATGAATAGCAGAGAGTGATTATAGTGGATGTCTTATCACTCATATTCCTCAGTAGCTTTATTCCCACCCCCAGCCCTGTCTTAACACACAGGTCTATCCTTCATTGCCAAGCAGCCAAAGTGTGTTAAGTGTTTTTGTGTGGATGTATGTGTGCTTCCACTCTGCATGAATGTGCTTTTGCATATGTGCACAACTCTCTCTCTGTGTATGTGTGTGTGTGTGTGTGTGTTTGTGGCTTTGTTTTACTATATTTGTCGGGTCTGGCCGCTTTGTGAGGACCAAAATGCACTGGACCCCACAAGTTTAAGTCTAAGACTTGGTTCTAGGGTTAGGGTTGGGGTTGGGGTTGGGGTTAGGCATTCAGTTGTGATGGTTAAGGTTAGGGTAAGGGGCTATGGTTCCCACAAAGTGAGTAAGACAAGAATGTGTGTGCGTGTCATTCTGTGCATATGATCTGACGAGACTGTGAGTAATATGGACTATCCTGAAAATCACTTCATTAATCTAGAGTGCTGTACATTCATCTCCTGCTTCCTAGCTCCTGTTTAATACTTGGGGTGTGTGCAGGCTGTCAGGGCATCCTGCTTAAGTAGGGAGGCCACAATCAGTAGCTAAGGAAGAGAGAGAGAGAGAGAGAGAGAGAGCGAATGAGGGGGAGAGGAAAAGAGCAAAGGTCAGAGAAAGAGACAGAGTGAGCGTTAGAGAGGAAAGAAAGAAAAAGAAAACAAGAGTGCGGAATAGAAGTGAGCCAAGTAGACAGATGGATAAACAGACAGATTAATGTGGACAACCTAAAAAGACAGAACTTAGCAAGAGATGACAGAGACAGAAAGATAACACAGACAGAGCGAGCAGGCGAGTGAGAAAGAAAGAGAACACCGGTCAAGAGGAGAGAGACAGATGAGACGAGCTGAGAAAAGAGATGACATATTGCTGTATATAAAGGTGGCAACAGCTGGCATAGTCTGCTGTTGTCAGGGCCTTTGCAGCGCTGGAACAGTAAAGTTCCCTGCCAATGCATCCTTGAATAGCCAGGGCTAAAGACAGACTGCCAATATAGCCCACTGAACGGCTAGGGCTAAAGAAAGACCCAAACAGTGGAGCCATGCAGGGACACAGCCAGGGATTTTAAAGGGGAAAGCAGCTGGGATGGCAGTGGTACAGAGCCGGTATTGGGTGTGTGGGTAGAGGCCTCTGGGACACCCTGCCAGGGACAATGTCACCTTAATGTTAGCTAACAGCAGGATGGCAGCCTGTCACTGTACATATACTCCCCTCACACCTGTCCCACCCTACTGTCCTTCTCTGTTATTCTATGGATATCCTGTTCTGTATGTTTAACCTTAACCTAAAAGGATACAACCATGTGTACAGAAATGTTTTGAGGTACAAGTTAACTGCAACTCCCAAGGTTAATTTTGGGATGAAACATCCAATCACCAAGCTTAATTCTGTCATGTGTGTGTTGTACTCTGTAAAACATGGACAAATGACCACACAGTGATTTGGTGTTTCCTTGACCAGAGCTTTACTAGGAGTCAGTCAAATAAAATACATGACAACAACTCTGCTGAACTCGAACACATCTGCACATACTATATTGCATGTTCACATCCCAAATTAATTAACTAAACAAGATATAACTGTGCTACAAATGTAAACAATGAAGATACTTGGCGTAACAAGATGGCGGCAGCCTCGTTCGCCCACTTCCACTTTCAACTACTCCGAAAAACATAGTTTCATCCTACTCAAACATCTCACAACTCCCCTCCTGACAGTCAACATGTCCCACAAAAACTATCGGAACAATGTCATTGCTCGCCCCTTCAACCACATACCTGTAAAACATGGACAAATGACCACACAGTGATTTGGTGTTTCCTTGACCAGAGCTTTACTAGGAGTGAGGAAAACACCGCGAACAATCTCCCGTTTGTGGGCGTAGACCCAACTAATCGATCGCCGATCCTGCTAGATCTCGACCTACTCTGCCTTTAAATGAATTATTCCTTTTAACTATGAGCTTTTTAACTCAATTGCACTTTTAACCTCTTCAGAATAATATCGTCTTTTTTAACCTATTACATGTGCATGCAGGAACTGAAGACCTACATTCTTGGTCAGTGTGAGTCCAGCAGCTAGGGCAACGCAGTGTGCCAGGATGATGAACAAAACATGATTTCTCATAACCTATGTTGAAATTATTAAATCTGGTGGACATAACATAAACCTATATAATAATAAATAATACATTATCTGGGTGTGATATTAAAGCTACATTATGCACATTCTGGAAATCAAGCTAGCACGAGCGTGAGATGCAAAAGAAAACCACACTCCTCTCGCCTCTCCCTGCTCTGTTACACTCAACCCATGTCTTCATCTACATCGGTGCAAGGCTTCAAGTTAGTGCGCAAGTGTGTTAGGGGTGGGCAACCTCGCAATCCACAATCTGAATCACCATCTGCATCCTGTTTCCGCTTTGATTTTATAGTGAAAGTCGTAACTAGAAGTTGTAAGTCGTATCTTTCGACCGCTTTGATGCTTCTTTCTGATATTTGTCTGCTTGCCGCTATTCTTCACCCAAAATTCTGTTTACTGTTTGCAAATTGTGTCACAACCAATCTCACTTTTTCCTCAGTTCATATGGATTATTTGTTTGGGAAAGTGTTGTAATTCATTTATGAGGTGCTATATGTAAGTGTTTTGATTTGAAAGTTCAGTTGCTGCCCTGGCTTGTTGTGCTTCCAGTTTCCCTGCCTACAAGCAGGCCTCTGGTCCCACGGGCTGACTGCAACTCCACCATCTTGGACTGCAGCTGGTGACAGTAGTTCTTGTTCTGCTCAGGTACAGAACTTGTACATGTGCTGCTCCACCAACCTCAACCAACGACAGGACAAGGACTGTTGTCACCAACTGCAGTTACCGTGCTAGCTGTTAAACAGTTAACAATGGGCTGGTTAGCAGCGACTGAACTGAAATGAAATATCTCAATATAGCAATTTTTAATGACACGATCTGCACGATTCATCTGAAAAATAGATCATATCCCAAAGTAAGATCGCCCATGATATAAGATCGTCAGATCGCCCACCTTTAAAGTGTATTTATGTATTGGCTGACAGCAGTAACTCCCACCTCTGACTCTGGCTGTCTCTGATTGGTTACAAGGGTGAGGCTCACTAAAAGCTTGAGCTTAAAGAAAATAGGCTGTTCAATGAGTGAGTGAGATATGTTTTGGAGCATATTTTTAAAAAGAAGTTATGTACTGTAGCTTTAAATATACTGTTTAAAAAATGTTTTTAAATGGGAATACAGCATGGGGAAAAACACTTCCAGAACCGGTAGCCCCTCCCATTTTGCAACCCTATTACTTTAAGTTCATACCAACGCAGATATTGCACCATCAAATTAACAGCACTGACACTGTTAGTCAGAACCAAAGTTTCAAACCGGAGAATACTAATGTAGCAGGCGCTGGTCCCGCTCGTTAACAAGTACTGTGTACTTAACTAATGTGTTGTTGGTTCTGTGCCTTTAAATGTGTTAACAATAAGAAAAATGATCTTTTAAAAACTACCATATGGCTCCCTTCTTGTTTACTGGTCTTCCTGTTTCTGATTATATCAAACCGCAGAGCGACCCCCACCCTCACCTTATTCTCTAGTGCCAGTGAATATGACCAGCTGTGCTGACAACATTGCAATGATGGTAATTAATGTGGCTAATTTGGGAAGAAAATCAGGCCAGGTACAAGATGAGCCTGACCTGTATAGTCTCCTTTGAAGAAAAAAAAAAAACAAAAGCTGTCCACTGTCATCATCAAAATGCTCTAAATGATGCTGCTGAACTGGACAAAAGAAAAGTTCACACTCAGCATCACTAGTTTTCAGGTCCACTAACATCTACTTTCACTGTCAAGAACCTTTAAGTCTATTTAAAGAACTAATAAAGCCTATACAACCTTGTGCAAGCATTTTATAATGCCTGCTCACACTTGAGGTAAAACCGTGACAGTGTACCAGTTTAGATACAGTAGCTGCAGTTTCTAACGATGACTAATTCCCCAAGTCAAAAAGAGAGAGCGATGGAAAGCTAAATGTCCTACATGTAGAAAATGCACATCACAGGCACCAAACAGCAGAAGAACAAAGACCCACAGGGCAGAATGAAAGGACAATTTTTCTCACAAACTCCTGAGAGCTTCTACATCAAAGGAAGGTACGATTTTAGGATCTGATCCGTGCTGCAAACTGAGAGCAAGAACAGGGGAGGAGCGAGGATCAGATCTGTAGATAAGACCACTCAGTCGAGTCCGAGACATGTGAATCAAAGCAGATAACATTCAGAGATGCATGTGACATTTCTAAACCATTATATACCGCATACATGTAATTATTTTTCTGGTACTTTTGTGAAGCCTTTGACATTACATTGAGACCAACATGATGAAAGATAAAAAATTTGCTGAAAAATTTGCAAAAAATCAGTATTATATGTAGTTTAGTTTACTGTCAGTATAGAATATCATATTCTCTGATGGTTTATGTATCTAGAAAGTTGTAATAGTTAACCCATTTCTCAAGAAACCCAAACCTTACTCTCACTTTTAATAATTTTAAGTATATGTCCAAATTAAGTTTATTAAATTTAGTTTTAGAAAAACTAGTTTCATCTGAACTGATTTGATTTATGAAAAATTATATTATTTGCTTCCACTAGGTCACATAATTAACAAACACAACCTTCATTATCATCGTTATGCAGATGACACTGATGTATCTTCCATTTAAAAACATACACCAACAGTTGTCTTGGCTCCCTGATATTAAATGAATGATTTCCAAGAATCCTACAGCTAAATAAATCAGAAAAAAATTATGCCTTGTCCTCCTAACTCCATCCCCAGCAGAGTCTTGACCCCCAATCAACAAATATCAAACTAACACTTAGAAACCTGTGTGTAGTTTTTGGACAGTGACCTTACTTTTGACACACAAATCACAAGAGTTGTGCTATCATGCTTCCTCCAACCGAGGAGCATCTCTGAACTCAGGTCTTTCATTTCTCAGGCTGATTTTGAGAAGGTCATACATGTTACATGTCTTGATTACTACAGTTCCCAAAGCCCAAACTCAAAGTCACACCTTCAGCTGTTTCAAAACTCTGCTGCTCAGCTTTTAATTGATTCGAGAAGGCAAGACCACATAATTCCTGTTCTGGCCTTTTTTTCAACCTTTATTGGCTACCAGTCAGTTTTAGAGTTCATTTTAAGATTTAACTGATCACTTTTAAAGCACTTCATGGCTTGGCTCAGAGTTATATTGCTGAATTGTTGCAGCTTTGGAACAGTGCTGGCCCAAAATGAACAAACTGATCTCTCCTGCTAGTATTTTTGCAAGTTTGATACAAATTGAGTTTACACTATTATGCACACAGTATTTCATGGCAAGAGTTCCCACCCCACTTCTCTCAAAGAAGTCTTTCAACATGTCAGTTTAATAGAATACACCATATCTGCAGGTCAGATGAGCTTTATAATAAACATAGTCTTGGTGTGTTTGAAGGATTGAGGGATAGGCAGCATGAGGAAGGCTGGAGGAAGAATGTGTCAAAGTGAATGTCTCAACAAGAGAAAAACTGATTCAGACAGTGGAAAAACCCTCTACATCATATAAAACTCTCCTTTAGGAAAAGAATTTGAAGAATTTGTCCAGAGACACTGGCATATTTTGAATCAGACTTAAAGATCCCCCTGCATTGTCTAATACACATTTCACAGTTGGGAAAGCTACCAGAAGAGGGATGGACACACACTACAGGTACGGGAGCACGGAAAAACAGCGAGCCGACTCAAGTACTACAGCCCTGGTAAGGATGCGTCAATGTGTCCCCTGTCAAATGTGTGTTTCATCCAATTCCACAAGGTCCTACTAGGTCATGTTTCCCTGAACTTTCAAAAACCTAATCAGATACCCAGCATTCCTCACTAAAACAGAGCATGTTCTGTAAGATACGAAATGCCGGTGAGGGTTTCCGAACTGTCTGGAACTGACTCACAAAAGGTTCCTGAGAGCAGAAGAAAAGTAGGTACAGCAGTTTTCACACACAATATGTTTGGTCTATGAGCATCATGCAATTTACTGTAATGCATCCAACATGAGTTTAAATGCTGCCCATCTATGCATCCCGTCTCTCTCCCATAAATAACAAGGCCCATGCCACTGTAGCTGCTGTTACAGTATTATTTGTCCCACCATGTTTTCTTCTTTCCCTCCTGTCCTTTTTTTCTCCTTCACACACTTTTTAATTATTTTCCTGCCACATTTCCCTATAGCCAGCTATCAGATTAAATGGGACGTGTTGAGGAGAATGAGTGTGATGTGTTGAGTGGGACATCATAGTGTGTGTGTGTGTGTGTGTGTGTGTGCGTGTGTGTGTGCGTGTGTGTGTGTGTGTGTGTGTATGTGTGTGTCTGCCTCTATGTGTCTGTGCATACTGTAGATGTGTATGTGCTTCTGTGAGTTTATGTCTGTGTGCCTGTTCTTACTCTGTGTGTGTGTGTGTGTGTGTGTGTGTGTGTGTGTGTGTAGGTGCGTGTTTAGGTGTGTGTGTGTGTGTGTGTGTGTGTGTGTGCGGAAGGGATGTCCTAGTGCTCCTACTGAGAGTGATGAAAATGTCATTTTATCAACATTTTCTGACAGAACAGCTCAGTGAATACTGATGCATGGCTGCTCTGCACTGAGGGGCTCTTGTGGTGTGTATACAGAGCCGGTAAATGGTTGTGAAGGCTGATCTCTGCAGGTGCTGGAAGCCTGTGTGTCCTTTTGATGGAAACAGCATGGATGAGCTGTCATGTGTTTGGTCAAACCTGTCTTTCTGCATTTACAAAGAGAGTTTAGTGAGATGCCTTTTACAGTGAAGGCTATAGGCAGTAGGGCTCTGCATGGTGTGATTCAAAAACTGCCTTAAGGTCAATTGAAGAAAAGAGCCGGGCTTTATCGGCAACAAGTGACCCATAATCTTAATAATGACTGGACTGAACACAAACCAGCAAATAAAAAAACTCAAAATGTCTTACATAGCACAGTGTGTCAGTGCGTCTTTGATTTCACACATCAGGCTGAAGCTACATGTGCCAGGCAAAATGTCAGCATCCTCACCAGTTGACTATAAATTAGTTAAGATTAAGTTGGTTATTATAGTATAATATTGTTAATGAAATGTAATAAAAATTTAATTTTATCAAAATGTAACCCTGGATGGACGCTTAGTATGGAAAATTATACTTCACTGATAAAAATATCCTGCTTGATCTACTTAAAAAAATTAAGGCAACTTTTTGCATCGGATTATTACGTAGATCCAGCAAAGCTAGTCATAAAAAATGTATTTGCAAGTAAAGTCTACTTAATTTTAGCAATTTTCCCGGCGTATTTTCGAGTGTTTTATCTACTTAATTTCTTGAGTTACAAATATGCATTTTTAATTGAAATTTACTTATTTTTTTAATTTGATATTTCTTACTTGAAGTGGGATCTACATAGTTTTCCCAAATGTGCTAATGTCGTTTTAAAGTTACATTTACTCACATTTTCTAGTACACAATTCAAATAATTGGTTATTTTATTAGAAGGGTACACTCAGCAAATTACGTAGCACTCCATGCATTACATAAAGACGCGTTATGTACAAGTCAAAAGTTTGGCATGAGGATGGTACTAAAGACTTGTCATAAGGTCACCACAACCAAGAGGAATCTTCCTTTGAAAAGCATTAATGTACTACTGAAAACTGACATATTGGTCTTGAGATAAACTGACAAAATTGACATGGTTCACAGTGTAGAAAATATGAATGTGCTCATAGAAGGCCATAAAGTCACTAAAATGTAATGGATTTATTGACTAAACATCATGAATGTGTTTGCTAAATTCTACAACAATCCATTCATTACATCCATGAATATGACGCCATGTAGCTGAAGTGTTGAACACACGTATAAATGGACAAGGCCATCCCCTAGTCTGCCAACAGTATGTACTCTGAACAACACCCACAAGTCAATCATCGGGTATAAATATTTAACTTGTATTTCAAAAGATTCTGAAATGCAGTTCAACCAATGCACAACTTGAAGTAAGGTCTTATTTTGAATTATGAATACAATACATCCACATTGTATAGGATCTTCTCCATGAATCATGTGTTTCTCACTCCTGAACAGTTACGTTCCTTAAAATGCTCTTACAACCTTAAATTAACAACAACCCCATATGAAAAACCTAGGTGACAAGGATTTGTCTGAGCTGACCAGGGCTGAATTTTGTGGCATTAAAAGTACAGAGAACTGATGGAATTCGGACTATAATACAATACATACAATACATACCCCAGATAAGCAAACACTAGCGTCAAAATAGATCAGTGTAACCTGAATTATAATTGCTTATCTGCTAACCTGTATGCCTTTTAATAATTTGATAATATTTGAGTAGAATGTGTATACATGATACCATTCAGCAGCCAGCCTAGCTTGCACAATATTGTATACACAGTATATATATACACACAATATACACAGACAGGGCAAATGTATATTTTCTTTACCTGGTAGTCTTTGATTCACTCCTCCGTCTTCTCACCAAGGTAGAGAATGAGGCCTCTGATTACAACTTCTCTTCGGAACTCAATGCTGTGGTCCTATAAAAGTATAAAATAGGTCATTATGTTAAGTACAGAGAGTACAGTGCAATTTTGATACATAAAACTAACTTTTACACTGTTGTAAGTACATACCTCATTTAACATGTCGAGGGTCTCATCAAGTTTCTTCCCAGTGGCTCCCCCCTTCCTCCTGTAAAGGTACAACAGTTTGGGCGTATATTGGTCCAACTTCCCCAGGAATGTGGACTGTAATGGCTTCAGTGTGATCCTACAGAATTCCTCCTCGACCTGTGAGAAAGACCAAGAGTGAGATGAAGAAACATCACAAGATACAGAAAGAAAACAATTAGAAAGAGACAGGGCAAGAGAAAAATACACAGAGTATTCAGCTTGAACTGAATCGTGAGTGCACTAACAATGGAGCGCTTGCTATTACACAGGTAATCAGATAGACATAACATTTTCCCCCTCAAAGCTTCATCAGGTAAGAACACTGCTCATTTTCTCGAACAGGTGATCAGGTAAGTGTATTTTTTACTTTATTCTCACAACATAAGATAAACATACCTGGGAAAGTTCAAACAGGGCAGGCCATCGAGCTTTGAGGTCAATCACAGGTGGTTTCTTGAGGATTACATCATTACGACGCAGTGAGAAGGTTTTGGCCATTTTCTTATTGATGAGCTTGTTGTTATCTCTCTTCTTGTACTCATACAGAAGCACCACTTTCTCCTGTTCAAGGGTTGCATCAGTTTCACCTTGAGGATGAGTAGGGAGGTAGTTAACCTCAGATTTCTTTGCCTTTTTTAAGCCTTTTGCTGGAGTTCTATCTGCAGCTGATTTCCTCTTCAGACAGTTAACGTTTAGCTCTGGTAGTCCAAGGTGTCTCACCTTTGCTCTGTAATTGCCCAACTTGTACTTCAGACTGTTGTGCCAACTATATAAACCATTGAAGGACAGTGGGTCCCTCAAACACAGATGCTTCCTAACCAGGGCCTCAGTGACCTGCTCCCTTTGGGCTTGTGAAGGATAGGCAGTGTAGACAAAGATGCACTCTGCTACTTTGTTCAGGATGTCAAATTTTACTGCAGGATTGGTGAGTAGGGTTCTGTCCTTTTTGTAAGCTTCATTTGCAGCTTGTAGAACTTGTAGGTATCTCAAACTGAGCTGGCCAAGGCACAAAACGAAGGGAGGAAGCGCTCTCTGGAGAAGAAAGAATTATTGTATCACTAGACACAGTGATACTGGAACCATCATCTTCCTCAGCACAACTGCTATCAAAGCTCTCTTGGGACTGTTTAGCATTTAATGAATCCTCAAGCGTCAATGTGACCACTGGCTCAGCAAGAACCACCTTGACAGTGTCTTTGTCTTTTATTTCATTAGTTTCAAGGAGAGTAAAAAACTGACCATTAAAATCTTGGTCCTGGAACTGGATACTAAATTCTTGTTCGATTGCAAATGTCTTGTGTACAATATGCTTCAATTCCTCCACAGTCTGAGGGATTCCTGAGGGCAAGGAAAGCTTGCGGATTTCTTCCTGCAGTATGACACGAAGTTTGGCAGACATGTTGATGATCCTGTAGTAGGAAAAAAAAGACCTTTGTTATTTTGAATTTAGGCATGTAAAGAATCAAATTACATTCTTCAGTGGATAAAAGTGGATAAAAGTGCATTTTCTTTAAAATGCGTTCCATCATGAAATGACTCATATCGACCCTCATCAGTGTTGTATGAAGATTTGAAAGCTTTCTCCTGGATGTCTCTCAGACTTAATATGTGACAGTGATTCCAGAAGGGGAACATACTGTAAGGTGTGACCTTCCCTCTTGTCCAGAATGTATTCAACAGATTCAACCACATGAATATTCCTCTTAAAAAACTCCTGTCTTTTGTAAGATGTAGCAAGAGGACCATCAGCTTTTAAAGCTATGCTGATGATTTGACTAAATCAGAGACAACCAGGTCATCAAGTAAACAGTCATGTTTCCTTAAACATGAATTTACAGCCTTTCTTATGCTAGGACCTGACACTGAAGAGGTGAACTGGAGCTCCGATACTACTTCAGTAATGCATTTGCTTGGCACATTATATATGCTCTCCAATTTTAATCAAAGGTGGCCTAACTTCAGTTCAATTTCTTCTTCTTTCAATTCTTCAGTTTCATACTCTTCTGAACAGTCATATGTTCCTGAACATTCATTTGCCACAGAACAATGTGCCTCAGAAATATCCTCAGTAATATTTGACTGATCTATATACTTATGTACAATTTCTGCCTGGAAGTCACGTAAAGAATGTGCTGTGTGTTGTCGGGATCTGTGTGATGCAAAGGTTCCATAGACATTGGTGTAAAAACCACACTGCCTAAAGACGCAGTTCACAGTTTCATTTCTCTTGAGATGAACTCCAAGATGTTGGAAGTAATCCTTCTCAGTTGACAAACAAGCACGGAAAAGTTCACAAGTGAAACAAATAACTTCTGGTGTTGATTTGTTACCTGAATGTTTCCTTGACAAATGTGACTTTAGCGCACTCCAGGTTTTGAAGGAGCAGGGGCAATCAGGATGTAAACAAGGAACAAATTCGCTGTGGCTGTGTCTTAACTTGTAGTGCCTCAAAAGTTAATTTGTTTCTGGGGCAACGAAGTGACAGATCTTGCAAATCCATCCCATAAAAGCCAGATGCAAGATCCAAGTATGTCCGGTCCCTAAAGGACAAGCAAATTCTGTGGTCTCTCTGGGGGATGTTAGGATGGGACTCAGCCGCGAGATTTGTCACCTATGTGGTGCCAGGTAAGGGTCAGGAGCTTGGTTTTCTTTAAGTGCCGTTCACCTCTCTGTCCACTTGTCCATCCATCCTCAAAAATAAAGAAGTTACAAAAATTAAAACTTAAATTAGCTGATCAATCATTTACAACCTTAAAGTGTGAGTTCAGGTATTTGATGTGGGGTTGTGTCAGATGCGCATCCATAGTCAGTGTGTAACCTGGAGTAGATTCAGATCAGTGCAATGCTAGTTTAGAGAAGGAGCAAAGAGCACCAGCTCAAGTGATGAGCTGCTGTGCATGTTCCTTGGTGCCTCTCCTAACTGATCTGAATCCACTGCAGGTAATTCACTGGCTATGCATGACTACCTCACACCACTCCATGTTAAAGAACCCAAACTAGCACCTTAACCAACCCACACTACTGATTAAGGCAAGATCATAGTAAATTTCTTCCCTGTCTAGATGCCAATTAACCCTACTGCACCAAAACCTGGAATACATACATAGAGTATATGGCCAGGTATGTCTTTCAAATCTAAGCTTGTACATGTGATGTAACCTACTCCTCACCATAAATACACAAATGATATACCTCATCAGAGTGCATCCTGAGGATTTTTTTTTTTTCAGCATTCTAAATTGCACACATCTTTTTTCTGGAGCGGATGATATAACTAGCTAAGGAGAGAACCATCTCTTTCCTTCTCATCTCTGTTGAAAGTTGCAATGGTCAGGCTAGATGTACTGCATTGGAGTAATTTATCAAATGTTGTGGCTGACTTTAGTGAATCATAACATGGAGTTAATCTGCAGATGCTTTGAACCATGTTTTTAGGCTAGCCGACTGCCAGAAATGTTTTTAGCTAGGTGTAACGCTATTATATTGTTAAATAGCAAAAACTGCAGAAAATACAAAAGTCAAAGATATAGTTTTATCAAAATTTTTGATACACCGCAACCACAGGAGGACTTTGAGAATAGAGACCTACATATGCACAAAAATATTGGGCCGATGAGGTCAGTAGTATGCAAGATTACCTGCGGACACACACGACCAAATGTATGATGCCCTCCAGGCTTACACCTGGCGGGATAGCTATTTAGCCACACACCAAAGTTAGCTTAAATGTAATTTAGCTTTAGCACTGAGTTTACCCATGCCGACCAAATCTGCAATTTAAAACGGAGCCGTTAGTTTATAATAACGTGTTAACATTAGCTTCAAATTGGAAGAAACTTTTCAATCGCCACTTGCTAACTTTATTTTCAAGTTACAAGTGCCACTAGCATAAAGCCATTGCTACCGTCATCTTCATTCGAAAAGCCTCGTTTTTATTTGTTTTCCACAACAAGAAAACAAAAGGCCAGTATCTTACCAACTATTTTGCTAATGTATTTCTTACGTTCAAATTCAGTCCTCTTTGCTCCTCTTTTCTCCCCGCTTCACGTGTAACGTCTTCTGCCTGTGCCGAAGTGTGTTCCTGCAAGAGGAATATTCTGGAACTTGCGGCTCCTTCCACTTCACAATCAAATTTCAATGGCGTAAATAAAACAAGATCATTGTTTGTTGTAGGGCTGTATGTAAAAAGATTGCCCGGGATTATGTAAATACATCTTGTTAAGGAAAGAAATCCCAATGTCTCCTGTTTTGAGCAAAGCTTTTGAACTTAAAAACAAGATATATTCATGTAAAGATGCAAACTTTATTTTGTAATGTTAATATCACAGGTTTAATTATGCTACATTTACAGCTGCTCGAGTTAATTTTTTTTTTCAGTGTTGGACAAGCAACATTACAGTGGCCCTGAGAGCTAAACGCACTGTAAACACATGCAAATAGACAAAACACAAACAAATTCAGAAAACATCTGCATCTATTTCACAACACGTGCTGTGAAATTGATGAACAGTGAGTTTGGGAACGTAGACCTATGTCATGCAACGATTACCAGTGTCCATGAGGTTTTTCGAATGTAACCTGTAACCTGACAAAATAATGTAGTTTGCTAATGTTATGCTGTTTGGCTTTAGAGGTTACACAGGGGCTCCTCCTGTAGTCATTACACTAGTTAGTTTTGCATGCTAATGTTTGCAGCTCATGTGGGAGCAGATGGACTCTGTTTAATGCAGTCCTTACATTTTCACTCATTTTTAGCCTTTGAGAGAGAAAACATGGTCTAAACTCTTGAGACATCACAGCTCTGTGCTTCAACATGTGGCCTGCATACGGATGCAATGCTCAGACAAACAGGATGACTGGGGTAGTATGAGGAAGATTGCTATAAATATATATAAGTATTTGAGAATTTTCAAAGCAGACATTTTTCTTCCCAAACTTCTTGAACAAACTGCAGTTGCTGGCATGTTATCTGGATTGACAATATTGCTGAATCAAGCAGTAAGAGCCGCTTTACATTCCCTAATGAGCATCAGCAGCACCGCTCCTCCCGTCCATACCACCAAACACACACACATACAAAATGCAAACACAAACACATGACCGTTAAAGAGGTGAGCATATTGACTGAATAATTCCCATCTGTGTGACCCCTGGGGTCCGAGTCGATATGCAGCTGATGGTCAGGACTGGACCGGGCCTCAATTCAGCCTCTCCAGCTCATAAACCCACAGTGGAAACATCAGACTGCACAGACGTGAGAGAGTCATTTCAACGCCAGCCTACCCCCCTGATTCGATTTTAATAGGGTCATTATCTTTCAGATTTTTCACTTTAAAGTAGAGGGGCTACATCATTTCTTTCAAATGTTTCACTCTTGAGTAAAACCCTCCAGCAGTTGTTGAGAAGTGTCAAGCTTCCTCTCTTTAGTCACACTATAAATTAATATTAATAAACTGAAACTTCACTAATGTCACGGGTACATCAGAATATGTTTGGGCCTGAAGTCACACAGCCATGTGTAGCTTAGTATAGGCTCCTGAAACATTACACAAACATTAACTGAAATTAAAGCCAATATTTCACAATTATACATGATAATATCGTCTAAAATGCATCTCTGGATTTATGTTCAATGCCAATGCAGAAAATGACGTGCACCTGATACCGGGAACACACTGCCTGCATTGCGTGTGCGTTGCCGCTACATGTCTGCTACGTCGCCTCTACTGCCAGCTTTCTACATAGTTTGCTTTTCATAATGGCCATCAACAGGCTAATGTTGGATTTCTTTTTATTATGAATTCATTTCTGATTTAGTTTTGACAGAAAATGTCACTGTAATGCCACTGTCTCCACATGCAGCTGCTAAAATGATTTTAAAAAATTTAGTTTTTATATTGTTTCATGTCTGAGACATATTCAGATTCAGCCTAGACATTGACAACTATACTGAAAGGTGTCAGTTTTATGTAATGTTACTGGTATGATGTCAATATGACATAAAAACAAGAAAAATAGGCATAACACCGTTTACCTATTACTGTAACAAAAACCTGTGGGCCCGCCCACAGTCAATCTTAAGTGAACACCTATCTGCCAGTACTTATGTGGAGCAGCCAAGACTATGACTAACCATACCAGGATATAAGACCACACCCCCCATTCAAAACCTATACTTGGTAAAATACTTTTTGAAGATAAAAAGTACTTTATGACTCCTGTTGGGGAAGCTTTTATCATGTATATTTATAATTTCCTGTGGTATTCTTAAG
Source organism: Seriola lalandi dorsalis (assembly GCF_002814215.2). Classification (NCBI taxonomy): domain Eukaryota; kingdom Metazoa; phylum Chordata; class Actinopteri; order Carangiformes; family Carangidae; genus Seriola; species Seriola lalandi. The sequence goes on along the minus strand of NW_019525107.1, from coordinate 1,530,910 downwards.
TGTCAATCCAAACGTTATTACAGGCTCAAAGTGGTTCTCTTTTAACACATCTCTGTTTAAACACATATCTCCATAGAAACGTATTGCTCTTGCATTAAGAGCAGATTTCTATCTGTCCCCAAACAAAGACGACCGACCAGAGGTCTAGTGCCACCGCTGAGAGGATCTCTAAGTTCTAAATTGGTCCGGCAATTTCCCCTGTCGCATGTTGAGTGATAACAGTGAGGTCAGCCTCTGGTCAGCCAAATAGTTATGGGAGAATAGAGACGTTCCAATCTGTTTTACTGTTCCACCCCTATCAGCAAATTTCCACCATTTCAGTGAGACAGAGAACAAGAATAAGACAGAGAGGGAGCAAGAGAGAGAGGGAGGAAAGGAAGAAGGGGTGGTCTTCTCTGCACAACGAACAGTCGGCTCATTAAAATTAATTGTTTGGTAAAACGTTGAAAGTTTTGGCTAAGAGGATTCTCCATTCGATTTGTAATTTGGACAGTTTCCAGTTTGTCTTTCCGCTCCACCTATCAATTACGATGACACTTTTAACTGCAAAAAGCCCGAGGTGTATCACTCAAACCAGGCCTGTCCTGAACCTCCTGTGTATCTGTGTGTGTGTGTGTGTGTGTGTGTGTGTGTGTGTTTGAACCACACCAGTATAGCTGAGGGCTGCTGCCTCAGTGGTAATGAATGTCAAGAGGCGGGCGTTAATAAATTAGCCATGCGTGTATTTTACCTTATTAATGGTCTCAGAGGCAAATCACAACCTCTTTAATGCATTTCACTTAGTGCAGCTTATAGGTGCATTTCATAAAACATGGCAGCTTTTTAGACACTTATTCTGGGTGCAAATTTATCACCCTGTCTGCCTCCTTTCATGCTTCCCTCTTCTCCCTTTCATTTTCACATGCACCCTTCTGCTGTGTCTGCTGCTCCACACATTCGCTCCCTGGCTAAGATAACTGTCTGAAGGAAATGTGTTCGATCTACGGTTTAATCTGGAACACTTTTCCCTAATGGAAATTGTTCACAATGACAAAGAGGAGTAGAGCGGCACAGGCCACAAACTGTGCCGCTATCCCCAGAGAACACATCATTTGATCATTTGGTATCTCTCATGTTTTAAAGGTCCCATATTGTATAAAGTGAGATTTCCATGTCTTTTTTTATTATAAAGGTCCAGGGTCTATATTAATACTGTGAAAGTATCAAAGCGCTTAGTCCACAGAGAAATGCACACAGCCTGTATTCAGAAACTGAGCCTTAAAACCAGCCGTCAGAGCCACTGACATCATAACATCACATTGTTACTGCAGATTTGTCAGCTGCACATTCGTGCTGCCAATCTCCTATTCTACCACATCCCAAAGGTGTTCTACTGGTTTCAGGTATGAACTTCACTGTTCACTGAACTCACTGTCATGTTGAAGAAACCAGTTTGAGATGGCTTTTGCTTTGTGACATGGAGCAGTATCCTGCTGGAAATAGCCATTAGAAGATGGTAAACTGTGGCCACAGAGGCATGAACATGGTCAGCAACAATACTCAGATAGACTGTGGCATTCAAACCATGATTGATTGGGATTAAGGCTCAAGAAAACATTTCTCACACCATTACACCACCACCAGCCTGGACTGTTGACACAAGGCAGGTTGGGCCCATGGAATCATGCTGCTGCTGCCAAATTCATGTAACCATAACGCTTAGCTGCACAATAATGGTTGTTAGCATGAGCGTGCTAGCCACCAACATTAAAACCCATGGAAACAGCCGGCAGATACAGCCGGTCAAAGCAACAACAAAAACATAGCAAATGTGGGGGAAAAGGTAAAAATGTCCCTCTCTTGTTCACACAGACCCTCTGTTTCTCCCTAGAACACCTCTCTGCGCATCTATTCCTCTGTTACGGAGCAGCTTCATCTTTCCTCCCCTTTATGTCCCACCCACCTCAAGAGTGCCTCCCCTATCCCTCCCTCTCTTCCCCCAGATCCTGAAGGTCAGCTCCTGGTGAGTGATCTCCCATTCTGCTGAGTCCACCAAACACTGGAGCAGAGTCGCGCTGCGCTACGACCCGGCCGGCCACTGACGTTCATAAACCAAACTGGGAATGACAGGTGTCGCTGGGTCCCCTTTTCCTCCCCTCTGCCTCCCCTCCTCATCCAGTTTTCCTACTCCTTTTTTTTCCCCACCATGCGTTGCGTTACCCCCCACCACCCTCATTCCATGTTGATTTATGGTTTATTGTTCCTTGTCATGTTTCAAGGTCGCTGCTAACGTGGGCCAAACTAGGCCCAGGGGGGGTGTCTTTCAGCATACCTGCCAGGAAGCCACCATCATTGCTGCTGCTGCTGTCAGAGCTCCTTCTGCCAGGGAAAAGGCTAAAATGAGGCTGGGGATCCCACCGAGTCTCCCCAACATCTAACAACTATAGTTTAAGAACCACATCAACAGCATCAGAGGTGACGCTCATCAATAGCAAAAAATGTCAGAGGTTACAACAGCACTGCACCTTTTGAAAAACTCAAGGCACAGCCATACAGAAGCTTACTGTTCCCCCTGTGCTGTTGCCAGACCAGAATCATTTTCAGATAGACTTTTCTTTTTCTACAGTGTAGCCTCTTGATTTTTTGCAGTAGGGTTAATTGCCCTGGGAGATGGAGAGAATAGAGAGAGAAAAGGAGCATTAAAGGTAAAAACACATGCTTACTGCGGCAGACGTGGTTCCTCCCTGAACTGTAGTCAATGAAAGAAAGATCCATCATGGGGCTCCCAGGGGAGTCACAGACATCTAAATAGAAATTAGCAGGACAGTACCCCGCTGTATAGCTATCTCTGCTCCACCAGTGGTGGATGGTAGATGGTGGAAGAAGAATACCTGGTCTCAAACGGCTTAGAGCTTTTGGTGTGTCTGTGTGTGTGTGTGTGTGTGTGTGTGTGTGTGTGTGTGTGTGTGTGTGTGTGTGTGTGTGCATGTGTTGGTATGTGTGATGTGCTGGTGTCCTGTTTCCACAGGATCTTGGTTGTTTCCTGGTTGACTCTGGATCTCTCTGCTACTAAATGGAACCTGTCAGGACATTAGCATCTGTGAGGGGCATCGAGAGAAGAGTGTGTAGTGGAGGGGATTGTCTTTGTGTGTGCGTTTGTGTGTCCACCTAGACATGCATACAAATGTGCATTGCAGTCTTGTATTTGTGCAGAGAGCTGAGTGTGCAGGGGAATGTGTTACAGTTGCTCCACACTCAGTTAGGAGAAAGGGAGTAAATGAGTAGAAAAGTTCTACAGAACTACTGTGCAATAATCATAATATTAAATACACAGTAAGTGAAAGTAATGAGTGAGGTAGAATCAGAGTATGAACATTAGTGGAAAATGGAAATGTGCAAAGTAGATTAATAATGATTCAACAGTAGATTGATGTGCAAGTAAACTTATGAAGAGTGTAATCAGGTCATCAGTAAATGAACGGTAGTTTAACAGCAGAGAACTGATAGAAATGTGCAGAGAGGGGAGGAACTGTAAAACTTGATGGCCACAGGAAGGAAGGAGCTCCTGTGGCGTCTCTGGCTAACACAACGCTGTGCAGAGGCTGGGGACAGCATTCATGAAGGAGTGCAGTTTTGACAACATCCTTCACTCTGCAACTACATGTAGAGGTATACCCATGCATGCACATGAGGAACAGCCTCAGTATGTGGCACATAGTGCTTTGTGTAATGTATGTGCACTTGTGTGTCCCTGTATGTGTGACATTTGGACGTATGAAGCGTCATCAGTCACGGGCCAAATAGTGTTGTGATTCAAAGTTCAAATCTGGCTACTGTAACTAACAGAGGTCCAGATGACCAAATATTTTATCGAGGATGTTTTGGGAGCTGACTGGTGTGTGATCTTGCAACTTTCAACTTTCAGTATTTTATTTATTATCATCTATTTACATTTAAAGTTTAAATCTTGATTAAGTTAGGATTAACCGTGGGAGAACGCAAAAAATTAAAAGAGCTGAATCAGCAGCAGAGAAGAAGCTGCTGATTTCAGCTGTGACTTCTACATTCACTACTACCATCAGTGAGGTGCTCACCACTTTTTTGCTGTATCTGGTTGTTGGGACTCATCATTCAAGAGACCAGATGTTTCTTTGCTCCACTGGACAAAGGAACTCACACTCCACAGTTCCTCAATGTTCACACCTGGGGACGACCCTTCCCCCCACGGACCTCACTGGCCAGCCAGTGTAGGTCAACGTGTGACATGTGACCCCCAAGGGTGTCATCAAACAAAACCAGATCTCCTTCTTGGTTCTCTCTCTTCTCGCTTTCTTCTCTTCTTGGCTTGCTCTGGAGAGCAGCTCCTGCTCTCTCCTCTCGGTTCTTCAAAGGGCAACAAGGCCCCAGCCCAGGTCAGCTCTGCTACCTGAGAAACCAGCTGTCTCGCCGGCCTGCTCACAGCAGCCTGCAAACACTCTTCTCCTCAACAGCAGCGACTGCTTCGGATTAACTGTGAGTGAACCAAATCCTCTTCAGAATCAGCAGCTACGACACAAGGCCAGCTGATTTTCCAAGCAACAGGAGTCGTAGCAGAGTTAGCGTGGAACAGCTAACTCTGTGAGGAGAACAAAGGAGATAACAGCAAAGCAACTCAGCCAGACAGGACTTTACTCCACTAGGAAGCCATCCAACTCACTGGATTTTACAACACTGGAAAGGACCTCTTTGTGTGTTCCAAGGACTGGGTAACATTAACTGACTGGGCCTAACCTCTCCCAGCACAGCACAGCACAGCACAGCACAGCACAGCACAGCATAGCTAAGCAGCAGAAGTCTTAACTTTGTTAATGTACTTGTTGATTGATGTCTTGTTGTTGTAATGTTTGCTTAGGTTGTGGTCAGTCATACAGTTAATCGGCTAACAAAGAAACTCACACCCTCCCTCCCACACACACTCACCAGGTGGTCTCAGCGGCCATCTTGTGTAGTCTTCTTTGTTCAGGTCATGTGGTCACAGTGACCACTTTGAATCGGCCATCTTGCCTTTGTTTGTTTCCCCACAGACACATACACCTACACACACACATACACAAACCTGTATATACTAGACTAGACATTGTGTTTTACTATGCTCCATTGTAAATAAATGTCTCTAAGTATAACTACTGGTGTGTTTAATGTTGCAAAATGATGTTTAAGTGTGAATATTGCCAACCTCTACTTTGTAGAATTGCAATCCTTCAACTTTAATTTACTGTTGATATGGTCATTTGGTTATAGTTAGTAAACTCTAATTGTTAATCAGAGTTCCAGATTAATGGTAATAAATTGAGACTTTTGCCTATTAGTTTAGGCTGGTGCCCCGAGGACTTTAATTCATTTTAAAGTTATTGTTTAATATTAATATTTTTAATATTAATATTTTTCTTAATTTATGATAGCCAATAAATTGATAGACAACCGAAATCCAACATATTTGGTGTCCAGCTCATGAGGTAGAGCTCAGACCCAACACTGATGATCCCTGTTGTGACTGCAATGCTCATTCAGCTCAGGCTACGTCCACACTACTATGTTTCACTTTTTAAAATGCATCTCTTTTGTTGCGTTCACACCTGACATCCACTCTACTACTCTGGAGTTTTCGAGCCTCTAAAGCTGAGACTTGGAAATGCTACTGGGCCCTTTTTAGTTTGAAAACTCCAGGGTTGTGTTTTAGTCTGGACAGGCAGAAACAGAGACCTTCACATTGCCAACTGAAGCACCTGGGATTGAGAAGAAATGATGCAGCATGCAATCCAGTGTTGTGGAAAGTGGCTGGAAGCAGCAAAAAAGGCTGTAAGTGGACTTTGAGGTGGGATTATTTAGTCACAGAACAGGTGTACAGGTGTGTTGAAGTACCGGAGCCTGGTTGAGCTGCAAGAATGCTACTGTCCCAGTTGTAAATTAAGCGTACAACCTGTTCTACAGTGTCTCAAACTGAAGTTGCCCAGTTCAAACTTATATTCTTGGGAGTTTAAATACTTTGTGTTCAGAAAAGTCTTTGGTGGAGCGAACCAGCAGATCTAGTCGCCTCTGATCACTGTCTTTTTTTTTGGCACTCATCTTGTCTGTTTTTTACCCCTCTACCCACCTCCTGCCTGCACCCATCTCCCAAAGTCTTTTTCCCTTTCACCATCCCTTGCTTCCTGCATTTTCCCCGTATCACCTCAGCCCTCTCCACTTTTGTCTCATATTCCCCTCTTTCCTCTTGCTCTGATCTTGTTACCTCCTCTCCCACCTAACCCCTACCTTTTCCTCTCCTCCTGTCCCTTTAACCCACCCACATCACCCTCTTCAACTTTAGTTTTTTCATTTGTTAAACCTCCTTTGGACTGAGGGATGCTTCCTCCCCTCTCCCTCCTCCCCTGTTTGAAAAGTGCGTGTGAGAGGAGCAGCTCTGCAACCGTCTTTCCTGAGCTTTCCAGGTCACTCTCTCCCAACAGACAAATCAACCTCTGGCTCCCTCTCTTTTTCTCCTCCACCTCACTTTTACCCTTCATTCAGACTGATAGAAAATTTTATTTCACTTTTAGCGTGATTGCCTAACTTGTAAGGCTAAGAGAGTTAAATTATCAAATTGGTAAATCAATTTGATTACATCATATGAGAGAGAGGAGCCAAGATATTAGTCTGTACTTAGGTCTTGACTCTATTTTACAGTTTTACAGCCCTAAATTGGAGCAGCAGATGAATGTTTGATATATTTTTTTCTGTATTCACTGAGGAATTATGTAATGTGATATTAATAAGTGTACTCATCAACAAAATGTTTTCCCTCCCATATATTACTTTAGGCAACATTTTCTCAGAACTGTTTTCTAAAGAAAATCTTGGGATGGTGACATTTATTAACCAGTGGTGAATGTAACTATTAATGGATTTGGATCTCTCTTTGAGTTGCATGTCAGACTACGACACAGGGTTATTATACTGCTCTTGTCAGTCCGGAAGAATCACATAACTAGTACCTAGGACATCTATGATACCTAAAGTACTGTAGAAAATCAAATACTGTTGCATTTACAGAATTTTCGGCATCGTCATCATACCAAATACTCGCTTCTTGTTACACTGCTAATTCAGGGACTGCATCATTTGATGGCTGCATTTGAAGATTGATTGCATCACACAGCGTTGCAACCAGAACGTCATTTCGAAGAAAGATGGCAACGCAACGCAATGTATAGTCAAAATTCTTAGTAGATGTAAAAATGAAAAATGCATGATAAATACAAGACTAAACTGTCACTGACGAAAACCAGACTAGAATATCTTTGGTGTTTATCCACTAGTTTTGGGAATCAGCACAGCTAAGGTGTCATATTAGCCTGAAGCAAGTTGTGTAAACATAATGTGCAAATGTCATTTTGGAGTCTTATGGCTGAATTTGAATTTGTCCTCTGGACATTTAGGACCAGCTTCAAGTCGTCCTTCAAACTGACACTTTACTGCAGTGGTCAGATCCATTGCTCAGCAGGGAATTGTTTTGCCTGTGTAAATTTTATTTGTTTACATCATATATTTCAGCAAATAGATGAGCTGTGTACTAATGTGGGCTGATCTTGGGCTGTTACCGAATAAAACCCCTTTGACCTCCATTCACATGATGTATTGTAGATGTTTACATCCGCTCTCAGTACAAATGGTTTCGCTTTCATTTTAATGGCTCAGTAGCAGATATTTAGCTTGTTAGATACCAAAGAAAAATGTGGTTCTTTTGCCCACCAAAAACATAACCATAAACCAAGAGCAGTCCATCGTCTGCACTCAGACCTGCTGAAAACTCACTCAGCTTTAGATTTTGGTTGATCTGTTTGTCCCTGTTGTGCTCGCTAACATCTGTTTTTTTAACTAGTGGTCAAAATGTCATTATACATCATTAAAATGAGAAGCGGGAAATGGCACAGAATGTCTTTGTGCTCCTCTGTGACTGTGAGTGAGCGGATGACTGCTGCAGCACAAGGTTGAGCAAAGGCCACCTCGAATTTATGCTCTCTCCTCTCTCGCTCTCTCTCTCACCCCCACACACACACACATACACATACTCTTACACACACCAGTTGGAGGTTAAGCTCAAGCGCAGCGACTGAGGGGGAAACCCAAATGTCACGAGAGGAACAGGTCCACGTTAACATGAATGCACCCCTGCAGAAATAATTGATTTTCATTTTGGTGAGCCGCGGGGTGCATTGCTCCGGAGTCTGACGTTGAGTGTTTGTTGCCATCTACATATCAAGCCATGCACCAGTGGTGACTCAACTTAGTGCAAACATAACTGTAGAGCATCTAGCACATTTGAGAGTTTGCCAGGAACTGTTTTTTATATTCCCGCTGAATGCAGCACACCACCTACACCCTCCAGGTCTTAGTGTGGGGTGGAAATTTAAAGCAGCTGTGAATTATATTTAAATAGCAGGTTGTTTATACTGTTTCTCTCTCTCTTCTTTCTCTCAAAATGAGCTTGTTCAAGAAAAGTATTGAATGCTCATTTCAGAAATTTTATTTGATATTCTTGTGGTGTGAAATTAAATGCTCTGATTCTCTCTTCTGATTGGCTGACTGTTTTCTGAGTAATCAATAAAAATATAGCAGATTAGCAGGTAAACACACACAACCAAATCCCGCAAGGTTGGATGTTGGGTTCAGGTGGGCTGAGATTGGAGCATGGCTGAGAGGCTGTGACTACATTGTTGTGACATCACAAAGTTCCAGAAGTCCTGACGGCTCTTTTTAAGGCTCAGTTTCTGAATACATGTTGTGTGCAGTTCTCTGTGGACTGAGCACATTGATAGTGTCACAATATTAATATAGAACCTGAACCTGCTTTATAATCAAAAATGACATGGAAACCTCACTATATACAATATGGGACCTTAAACATAAAAGCTAGCACCTGTTATGATTTACTCTAACCATTTTAACTCTATTACACTATAACTTTAGCTCATTAAGATTCCCATGTAAACATTAGCAAGTTCTAAGTGTATTTGACTCAGACAGTCTCTGTCATTTCAATGCTGAGATATCCATAATTTCCTCTCTAGTTCATGGTCATTCACTCACAGGTTTGACTTTTATTCAAATGTTTTCTTTTCAACGTCCACGTAGCAGTAAAACCTCTGGACAGCTTAGTTCTGCAGCTTGAGATGGAGCCAAACTTTAACTCTTCTTCTAATCTGGACTTTTTTAATGTTTGTATATGACTGATCTTCACAGTAACATATGCAAAGGTTGGGTCAGTGTCTCCTTTCTCTGTCTTGCTCTAAAACACACAGAAGCAAACGCTGTTCTATGGGTTTGTGTGTGTGCACACTGCCACATCTCACTGACAGGCCTTGATCTGTAACAATCAATGGCCGTGGAACAGAGGCTGCCTTAGCTTGAGTCAGCACTCTCCTCTCTCGCACTGTCACTTGCTTCCTCTTTGTTTCCGCACACTCTCAAAATATGTCGCATGCACACGCACATGCACGCACAAGCACATGCACACGTACACTCACACACACACACACACACATACACACACACACACACACACTCATCATTTTAAAATCAGAGGTACTTGGACATGGTTTGGTGATCAGAGGAAAGACCTCCTCTGTGCTGACTTGGCTGTGGTGAAGGTGATTAGTTACAGTCTCCCTCTACTGCCACAGCAGCCTTACTGCAGCAAGTATGCCCTTTAAAATACCGCCTACTGCACTGGAGAAATGACACTGGAGGAGAGGGAGGAAGGATAATGAGAACCTTCATTACTCTATGTAAGTTACATTCAATAAAAGCATCATAGACCAGGCCATAAATTGCCAGGGGGATAGAACAACAGCAGATCAATGTACATGAGAATCCCCTGATTTCTGGAAGAAAGTGGACGTTTGATTTTTTTATCAGCACAGCAAACATACAAATTGCGGTGTTCTGGAAAAATCCACTAAAACCAAGTCTCATCTAGTGGCTGAAAGGACTTTTGGCTTTTTCAACTGAGGAAAAACAAACATTTCGATTAAAGGGAAAATCCAAAGACTTTGAAGAAATATGTGGACCATTCAAGGACTTCCAGAAAAAAACATTTTGTTTAAAAATTTTAAGTAATGACATCATGGGTTCTATGTATTTGTTAAATATTTTATCTCTTTAGTATATTTTGCACTTAAGATGCACCATACCATTTCCTCCCTGATCTCAGCATCATGGAGTCTGGGATCACATGAAGAGACTAAATCTATTAATGAACTGTAGCAGGTTCTCCAACATGTCTAGAACAACCTTCCTGCCAAGTACCTGAAGAACTGTGTGCAGGTGTACCAAGGAGAACTGGAGCTGTTTTAAAGACAAAGGGGGGTCACAACAAATACTGATCTGATTTAGTTTCTTTTCTTTACTGCACTTTGTATGAAATAACCTGATGAATAAAAAGTGCATGGCATATTTATAAATAAAAGAGCCTTTCTTCATATTAATGCCCTACTACTTTCTATTTCATTAACTTCTCAGCCTCTTCATGCAAATCACTTCAAGTTCCAAGATATTTTAGTCTTTCCATTTTCACTTTGACATTTGTATCCAGAGTTTGCATAGATTTAGTGGAATCCATTCCCTTCATCCATGCAGTGTTTGCTGTGCTAATGGCTGCCATTCGACCTCAAAGCTGAATGTTTATGCCCTCATGCTTAACAGGAGACAAAACGAGGGACTGTCCTCAGTAGGTACATTCCACAATTCCTCCTAATTCTTTTCTCTAAATTCAGGAAATAAAATGCAACAGTGCATTAGCATTGAAGAAAAGCTTCTTTTTCAGTCTGTTTGCTGCAGAGGTTGTGTATTTACTTCTTTTTACTTAAGGAAAATATTTCATTTGTGCCCAAACCTTTGCAAACAACATTGTCTGTGTGTATATATGCCCATATGTATTCTGTGGCGGTTCATCATATTTTGTATGCCTGACAGGTACATGACTATACATATGAATAATAAAAAAGGTGAAAATATGGTTTATGGAAAAGAAAGATAAAAGAGACTTAAAGTCATTTCAAGAATCAAAGCTGAAAGATGAGGAACAAAATGATCCAGAAAGCAAAAGAAAAATAGAAAAAAATGTGTAAATCTACAAAAATGAGAAAACATGAACCAGAGTCAAATCTGTCAAGTGAGAAGGACATGATATGCAGCCTGGCTGTCCTGAGCCTGAGCCAGCAGGACAGCCTATTTGTATTTTTAACCTGTACAGAGCATAGCTGGTTGAATCTTGTCATGTCAGGTCTCCATGTTCATGATAGATGTCTTGTCTCCCTCCGGCTCCAGGCATGTAGCCGAGGCTCAATGGAATTCCTCTGCCCGATATTCACAAGTCCTTTTTTGACGACATATCCATTTTCCTCCTGCACCCTTCGGCCCCGCCACACCTGTCTTTACAATGCTCCATCCATCCCCATTATCCACCCTAATGTGGCAGATACCTGCTGGCGTCTCTCCACGGAGAGAGAGAGAGAGAGAGAGGGTGGAAAGAGGTGTGTGAGTGAAGCCGCTAAGACTGGGATCTCAGAGGGCCTGAGGAGGAGATTTCTCTGTGAGTGACTCTGCAGTCCTCACACTGCAGGGTGGAACACTTGTCAGGTTAAAATGTAATAATAAATATAATTTATATTTATATATAACTAAAATTCTCTTGCCTTGATTCTCAAAATTAAAACTGTGTCTACACTGAAGTTGTAGCGTGAGCAGCATATTAGCAGAGCATTAGCTTCAGTGCTCTGTTTGTGTCCACACAGGAGGCTCCCAGGCACACTGTTGAGTTGGAAGCGTTCAGAGCCCAACACACAATTGCTGTAGTTACATGGTCTGGTATTTGATGGCGTGTAGCATGAGTGTAAAATGTGAGCCGATGCATGGCCTATGCAGACAGCTGGATTGATTAACATAGGAGCATGTCAACATGTTCTGTACGTCCTTTCACATTTCTCGTAAGTCCTGTTGCCTTCTGTGCTAACCTCAACTGGAAGACACAGCACACTTCCTGTTTAGTGACCATACAGCAATTTAGTGAATTTCTGGAGGATGATACACAGGGATTTAATATAGAGGTCATTTAAGAGGGCTCTCAGAAGTGACATTGTTTTCTTTATATTGAAAATAAGTTAATTAGTGCCACTGGTTGATGAGGAAACACTTCGTCATTGTTATGGTGTTTTGTGTACTGCTTTTGATGTTTTCACGTCCGTCTGTTAAGTTCTGTTCAAATGTGCTCTGTGTGTATGTGCCCATCTGCTTTAGATAGGCCAATGTGAAAGCTGCCAGTCAGAGTCTGGTGCAGACCATACAGTGTAAATAAAGATAGAAGTAGCCTCTGTGACATCACCCACTGGTTTCTGAGGAGCGGTTTTGAAGCTTGGAATGGGCTGCTCCGCTGTCACTATCTTGGCAGCGGCTGACCCAGACTAACTCCAGGCTAATCCAAAAATGGGCAAAGAGGTGGCGGTTTGTGGCAAGTATACGCTCAACCACCTGTCACTCAAAGTGGCCACACCCTAAATTATGCATAAGTTTAAGGCTCGATAAAATTTAAACAGGTGAGTTATACAAAAATTCACCCTCGTACAGTTGTCATAAAGGAGGAAATTAGCTATAGAGATCAAAACTTATGTTTATTGCTGCTTTAAAGTTGGACATTGTAAGATAGGCTTCTATGGGGATTGACAAATTTTTGTCACTATTTTATCTATTTTCCACTGCAGGAAACAAACAACCTTGAACCAGGAGCTTCCTTTAATGTGAATCTGTAAGACTATGATTTTCATTGTGTTTTACAAACCAGAACATTTTGATTATATGACTGAAAAGGCTACATATCGTATAGTGACAGCAGGACATTGTTATATGCTGTTTGTTTAGTGCAGTTGCCTATCTCATAATGTAGGTTGAATGAGTCACTGTGAATCAGTCAGTGTGAGCACAAACTGGACCAAAACTAAAGGTAACAATGTAACTTATTTTCCTTGGTTTGGAACAAATGAACCGATTACAAAGAGGTCTGATACGGAAAAAGACAGACAAGCAATCTCTAAAATTACAGCTAATAGATATGCTACAACTCTGGCACTTTCAAGGTAGGTCACTATGTGGGTAAGGCTGTACCCAAAATACAGCCCACACAGGGGGATGAGGTGCAAACAGGTTTATTAACTTAACAACTGCTGGTGAACCACAAAAGGAAACTGAAGCACGAGGCTTACACCAGAACTAAACCACAGGCCAAAACACGAGGAACCACAGGGGGATGACAACAGGCAACATGAACAGACTGAGGACAAACTGGACATGAACAGATCACGGAAAAACCATAGATGACCAGACCAAGGAAAACCCAGAGATCAAAAGAGGAACCGACGAAGACAAAGGGAAGCACAAAGACTATATAGACACAAGGGAGGCAAGGGTGATTGAACACAGGTGAAACACATTAGGGCGGGGCAGACAATCACCACACAGGACCAAGACAGGAAGTAAAAACATTGAGACACACAAGGAAACCAATTACAAAATAAAACAGGAAGTGACAAAAGTCCAAACAAACTAACAAAAGGTGTCTGCCATGGCAAACCATGACAAGCACTGGAGAAGACAGTGAAGATCAACTTTATCAGACTAAATTGTCCACGTTTTTCTTCTTATCCTAAAAAAAAGAAATAACAGAGGTTTATTTCTCTACAGTAATATTTATGTATTACGACTCCTCATTAACCACATTCATAACAACTTAATGCTCATTCGGTTCAATACAGCTCACATTAGAGAATCAGTGTGTTTATAACACAGAGAGAGGAGAAACCTTAGCAAATAAAGGCCCAGGTATAATACAGAGAGTGAAGGTTTGGGTTATTTGTTTTGTAACAAAGCACCAATCTAATCTAATAAGTGATTTGGTGCACTGGACTGCCACATCTTTTAACCCAGACACCAGCATCAGCAACTTAAAGAGGGATTTATGATGGCAAGAAGACAGAGGCATTACAGAGAGGTGAGCTTCGGTGTCTCTGTTTGAGGGAGGAGCTCATGGCAGTGTGAGTGGTAACATCTAGGTGAGTGAGGTGTGGCTCGGAGGGAGAGAGGGAAAGAAGGAAGAAAGGAGGAGTGGAAAAACACTTAGAGAGATTAACCACAGTAGCATGAGTGAGGACTGTTTTTATGTGCATGTGCCTGCAAATGTGCTGGCTTGTGTGTGTGTGTGTGTGTGTGTGTGTGTGTGTGTGTGTGTGTGTGTGTGTGTGTGTGTGTGTGTGTGGTACACAGGGTTTTGGATCAGTTTCAGGTCCTGCCTGGCAATCCATTATGGATTGGTAGTGGGTCGGCCCTGTTTTTATTACGTATGGAATCTATCATTAATGGACATCTAGAGGACTTCATAGGTATTCAATGAGAAAGACATCACTCCACTGTCAGCACTAACAGTGTTTGCCTCAGTGGCGCTCAGTGTTCTGGAACCAGGAAACGGTGTTAAACTACTATTATTGGGACAAAGAGTGATACTGGGCCTGGGTTATTCCATTCATCACACAGTGACATCAGTGGGAACACACACCCATCTACCAGGATGGGTGGAATTAAAAAGAGTGTGTCCGTGTGTGTATGCATATGACTGGACTAGCTCTAGCCCATGAGAGACAGGCTGAGCGCTGCATGCACAGTGAAATGAAAATGTAAAGGAAGGATTTCAGATTAGTTATAGGTATGATGGTAGTATCATTCATTTTCTCAACATACACACAGAATGCATAAACATGAACTAAGTCACTACACCAGAGACCAGCTTGTGATGAGATCACATCAGCCACAACTTCCGTCAACATGTGGACGTTCTGACAATAAATGCAAGAGTTGGTTGTCAACCTAGCCTCCAAAGACAGTAGCCTACTTCGGCAACAAGAGGGCAGTAAATTGATGAAGGCAAACGGGCCCAATGGATATTGCAGAAGGAGAGATATTGCGTCTATTTAAATATCGTTCTAATTGATGTCCATTTTTGTGTCCTGATGGGGCGCCACTGATCAGAGTGCTTCGCCTTTGTCCCACAATCTGGATTATCTGATCCCCCCTGAAGTCTTCAGATAGTCAACAGTAAACCTTGAAAAAACACAACGCCCTCATTGATTTCAATATGGCCGCAGTGTTGGTACAGCTGAAGCTGAACCAAGACAAACAGGCAGATTTACCCACAGGGCCCAGTGTGTCTATTTAAGTCCAATCATGATTAAAAAAAATTAGTCTTCAGCAAAAAAAATTTCTTATCCTGTATTTTTCAGGGGATAAATCATACATACATGAACCACTCCCTGACTTACACACATACCAAACAGCTTCAAAATTTGTCCCAGTCTGGAGTTGAATGCATGAATATTTCAATAGTGATACAAGAAAAGGACAATGGTGTGTGGAGAGTAGTAATTTTTATCATCATCTCCCATGAAGGAATTGAAAAAGAAAAGGATGACATCTCCAGAGAGGAGAGGTATGTGTGTGGAAATGCATGTGTAGGACCTGTGGTGGAGGTCCTTATATTCAGTGGTGGGAAGAAGAAAAACAAGATGAGTAGGTTTGGGAGAACTTATCGATTGCAGCACAGGCAAAGCAGAGTGGGGATAAAAACTATTAGAAAATACCATCAGGCTGTTTAAAAGAATGGGCTTGGCTAAAGTTTATCATGGCACATTGTTACCTTTGAGGCTATTGCATTTTGTGACAAGTCATATAGCGAAGACCAGGAGGTTTTTCAATTATTCCAACCAATTTTGAATAATGTTACTGTGACCTGAAGCCGTTTACGATGGAGGCGTTATTACAGGAGAAAGCAAAGACTGAGTGCAGACTGAGGCAAAATGCAGAGCAGGGTGTTTTTTTTACCCTTGAATTGCCCTAATTATACAGAGCATTGATTTTACAATGCATCCATGGATTGATTAGAAGGGCCCTGCACCTCCCCTAAGGAAGGAGGGCTTCGCTCCCTGGTCTCCTGCTCTCTGTTCTGCTCTCCTCTTGTCCTCTGCTCCCCCCTACTTTAATTGCACCTTTTTCTTTACATTCTCCTTGCTTTCACAATTATTGTATCCTTCATCTTCCTGTCCCTTTTTTCTCCCTTTCCTTTCTTTTCCTTTCTTTTCTTTTCCTTTCCTTTCCTTTCCTTTCCTTTCCTTTCCTTTCCTTTCCTTTCCTTTCCTTTGAGTTGTTCCCTTCACTTATACCTCTTCTGATACTTCCTGATTGCACAATTACTCCAAAAGAAAATCCACTGAAATCTGGACTTCGTTGACTTTTAAAGCTATAGTCGTATCAGAGGGTTGAAAATTTTTTTTTGAAAATTCAGTTTTTGCTGAACAGCAGCACCAGTGGCCTCTGCAGCTACAAGTGGTAATTACAGGGTGCTGACATTAAATTCTGTGGGGTTCCAAGTCTGAACGCTTAAGGGTACTGAAGGCAGCATACCCCTAGAAGCTAACAAGTCAGCATTCGGCTAATCTGATTGACCGAAAACATCTGAACCTTCAGCAGTTGTGCTAAAATGTAGATGCTGGGAGCTACTTGTGTCACCTCTGAGAATACTAAGCTAACGTCTTCTTATAGCTAGCCAAAGACCCATAGTTTGTGGTGTGTGACATAGTGCCAAAAAGTGACAAGCACTCCTAGTAGGAAACTGTACCCACTCAACCCAAGTCATGGCACAGAGAGGTATAAAAGAGACACTGTTCTTCCTTTTACAAGTCATTGTACCATGAAAATAATTATTTTGAAGCTGTTACTTTAAGGATAATGTTGCTTTAAAAGGAGATGATCACAAAGCCTTTTTTGAACTTGCTCTATGTTTTATCGCTTGAATCAATCTGTACCAGCATCAGAAACTTGTAGGAGTAACCACAATCAGCTCAGGCTGACCAATCACAGTTCTTACAGTCCCCATGTGGTACTTGCTACATTTTCCACTAGGCACACTGGCTACAGTGTAACTACTTCTATAGGCTCTGCAGCTATGACAACCCCTTAACGCACACCCAAATCAGCCTTCACTGCATTAGTATGTTTTGACTTTTCGGATGGTTGAACAGTGTCTGAATGATAGAGGATAGCAGGCTTTTCACGCTCATCTGTTCTCCAGAGAAAAACGACAGTATCAGTCATTTCAGCAAATGCCCCGAAAATGACTCTTGTCCGTTGAGAGTGAAGGAGAAAGTAGTTTGACATTTTTATACAGCCGCAAAGTCAGCAGAGGGAGGAGGTTGCAGTGGGTCAATAAAACACTGGACATTAACATGGGAGGTCGCTGTTCATTTCCAGTTTTCCACCTACCATCAGTGCTGGTTTTTAAACATGATCGTCTTCATTCCCTGACCTTAAGTAAGTTATTGTTCATTTAGCTATGATGAAGAAGATCTCCTAACCCAAAGTTGTAATTGCAACCTAAACTCCACCATGTGTATTTTGTTCCTAAAAATAACTGTAATTGCGGCATTGTCGCATCATAAATCTGATTTGTTCTTTAAACAGTGCATTCTGGAGGACTAGTTTTTCACCCTGCCCGCTGAATAGAACACACTCAGACTTTTTCATACAAGCTAGTTTGTTTTCAAACATACTCAAGCCTCTTTTATCAGCCAATTCTATCTGTCCCTTTTGTCTGTCATCCATCCACCACGGTCTTCCTCATCTGTGTTCACCCTTCTCTTTATTCACCCTTTCACTCCCATGGAAAGCCACGTTTCACTCTGTTTTCCCATCTACCTGTCCATCTTCGTTTGCTCCCACCCTCCCTCTGTGCAATAAGGTGTTCCTGTCCGACTGCAGGGAGGGGCTGAAGAGAAACCTAATATGTAATACATACTGTATAAATAATGAAACCGCATATATACAGAAATGCCGAGATGATGATGTTTATCTTATAATGAAGAGATGAATACAGGGTTAGACAGTCAGATTCATGATCAATTGCTGTGGGCAACCAGGGGAAAGTGGAAAAAATAGTAGTGCAGGAATAGAGAGAGACGAGTGTGTTTAAAAATCAATTACACAGTAAATATGACACGAGTCAGCAACGACGCCCTCGGGGGAACCCAGGAAATATGTTCCTGCCTGTGCGTCGGTAAATCTGCTCTCCCTACAAATGAATTACTAATTTTATGTACAGGAGTGCGAAAGAAAAAAAAATACCCACCCTGTGTGTGCTGCTTATGTACACAAGCTGTAACTCCCATGGGAGAGTATTATTAATTGATGGAGTAGAGTGAAGGAAGTTTTTTTTTTCTATTGAGGGAGAGGAGGCAAAAGCAGAGCGCAGACCCAGTGTTACCTCTGATCTTTTGGAGTGTCAGCAGGTCAGCGAGCCAAAGAAAAACACTGCAGCAGCCGGCGCTTTGAACCAGCCTCAAAGATTGACCTGAGGAGGTCTGAGAGAGGTGGATGAGAGGACAGGGAGGGGAGAGAGAGAGAGAGAGAGAGAGAGAGAGGGGGGGGGTGGGGGGGAGATGAGGGCATGGCCAGGAATAACTGTCCATGGAGAGACAAACGGATAAGGATGATGTGGAAACAGAGAGCATGATGGAAGATGGAATTAAAACCTGAGACAAAGGGATGAGAGGACATATTGAAGTATGGAGAAAGTTGCCAAGAGAAACTGCGACAAGAAAAGGAGAGAAAGAAAAAGGTTTTAAAAGATAAACATTTATGTTATTATATACTTTTCTCACTATCGACAAAACCTATCTCCATAGTGACACGTGTAAAATGGAAGAAGCCAAAATTACACTTTGGGTAAAGAGCAAGTAAAACATGACCCTTTACACAACCAGTTGACAGCTGTACTGCTTAAAACAGAAACTCTCTTTTCCGTCAGACAGATGAATGAAAAACATTGCTGAAGCGCCTCCTGTGTACACAAGCTGTTAGATGTGAAGATTGATGCCACTCATGTCTGTACATTAAATATGAAGCTAGAGCCAGGAGAGTCAGCTGAGGCACAGAAATTAAAAGAGCCAGTACATCAGGCTTTGGATACACAGACTATACCAAGCAGCAATCTCCGGGACCGGAAAATTAAACCAACACGGAAGTGACCAAAAGTGCAGTTCCTCAAATGATCACTTGAGGCTGGCTCCAAAAGTGAGTCAACCCCAACAGACTCCCATGTTAAAATGTCCAACTTTACCGCAGAAATAAAAGTGTTTACAGCCTGGTCCAAAAAAGGTTTTAATCTCTACAGCTAATTTCCTTCTTCATGACAACTGTATGGGGGGTTAGCCTACAAGCAAGACCTGTTTAAATTTCATTAAGTCCTAAAGTTATGCATAATTGAGGGTGTGCGTGTTGAGTGACAGGTGGGTGAGCGTATGCTTGCCACAAACTGGCATTCATGAAGTCTCAGCCCCCCCCAGTTGCCCATTTTTGGATTATCCAGGAGTTAGGCTGAGTCAGGCTATGCCAAGATGGCGACAGCAGAGCAGCCCACCTTCAGCTTCAAAAATCACGGACGTCACGGAGGCTATGTCCAATTTTATATACACTCTATGGACAATACTTGTTAGAAGGATCAATTCATGGTTGATTTGTGTTCACATATGATTTGTTGACAGTAAGAAAAGTACAGAATATCACCGGCCTTCTCCTTTAAACTGTCAGATGTGAGTCATTCAGATCATAGCAGCTCATATTCCCAAATCTAATTCATTAGTGATATAAAGCCAGATATTATACTAATGCTAAACTGAGTGCAGTATCACAGCATCTAAGATAAGCATGAGCAAAAATAGATTCTATAAAAATAGATGTATAAAACTATATGGTTTAAAGCTGCACTTTAAGGTCAGTTTAAAACTATATATCCAGCTCCTCATTAGCACCATCACTGCATCTTCTCATATTGATATATAAGGACCACTTCCTCCCCAAGAAACTATAGAATAAAAAGTGACACACACACAGAAACACACAAACACACTGCCAGTCACTTCTCTCTCTTTCTCTCTCTCTTTTTGCATTTTCACCAGCTCTGCATTTCCCCTATACTCTTCATTTGGGTGGCGAGGTTGGCTTGGCAGGGCAGCAGTATTTGGTCCAGCCCTAATGAAGAGCATTGATCCTTGTTGGGTTATGAGCAGGCTTTAGTGGCTGTGTTGAGATGTTAATAAGCCTGGCCTTATTCCGGAGGAGCTTTAATTAGCCTGTTGGAAATGTGCTTACGGGGCGCGCTGTCACTCTGTTGTGACACACAATGCTGAACACATACACACACTCACACACACACACATACAGAAGAGGTCGCACACAAGTAAATGTGTGCAAGGGCAGCTGCACACATTGACTCACATGCACACACACACACACACACACACACACACACACACACACACACACACACCCACACCCATCTTCATGTACCGTGGTGAATGTAGTCCCTGTTCTTTCATTCTTTGTCCTCCTCCTCATCATCATCATCATCCTCTCCTAACTGCTGTTGTAACACTGGGTTAAAAAAAACTAAGCACTGATCCTTGTTGGTCATAATCCAACAGGGATCTTCTAATTGATGCATCTTGCATTGTGACACAAGCAGCACCAGAAGATGGTGGTAGTGCATAAAAAACCTGTTTGCCAACCACCAGAAAAACCAAGAAGAACCATGTTTTTTTTTTTTTTTTTTACAGCGGCACGCAATGAAATACAGCACCCGTGGAGAATGGCATTTGTTTTCCGTATGTTAATTAGGTTCCACTGTCATATATTGTACCGTATTATCTTTTATCATATTTTTTGCCCCATTTTCTACCCAGAAATAAAAAGAAGGGAACAAAGACTCACAAAACTAGTATTTGGAAATGGGTGGCTGATTTAACCTGTCTTCACATGAGTAAAACACTAGCGTTGTGTTGTAGGACTGAATTTGCAGTGCATTTGTTTATTTGCATGTGTTGTGATTTTTTTTTGCAGCGCATGTGTTGTCAAATTGATGAAGATGTTTCCTGAATTTGCAGATTGTTTGTGTATTTGCATGTGTTTTCTTAGGTTGAAGTGCGTTGTGTCTTTTTCTGTGCTCCCGCTGGACAAGTTATAATTCCTGCGACAGTTAGAGAAAAAGCAATATTATTATTCTCCTACACAAGGGACTGTCATCTTACAAGTGCAGCCAATGGTCCAGGTCCAACAAGGAGAAGTTTAATGCTTTGACTCTCTGGCTTGAAAAGGTTTAATAGCTTTTAACACTTGTATGATCTTGTTTCTAAAGTATTTTTCCTGCTATCAACTCATCCTGAAAACTTGGCACCAGATATAAAACCCAAAATACAAGTCACCTGAGGCTTCATTTATATACAGTTAGAGTTATCACGGACTTTACTGCTGAATCCAATCATTTAAAAATATGGCACAGTCGCAGTTTACAGCGCCAACATTGATTTAATGATTGAATGTTGATTGAAATACATTGGCATTATCTGTTTGTTTCAATCTTATGGGAAAAGTATTACAAACACACACCCAGCAAAAAACGTAGTTTTACTAAGTTTTCTTTTTAGAAAATAAGCTACAGCACACGTGTGAAATCGCTAATCTATAGCCACGCTGGTTTCATTGCTCCAGGGATGGAGGGATGGTATTTCCCTTGTTTGGTCTTTCAGAGACTGTCCTCCTGTAAAAAATGAGCCAATAAATCATTTGTGCAGCAGGTTATCAAGACCCATAGTTAAGTTTTGTTGTTAAGCAACAACTAGCAGCCATAGTAATTATGACAGGAGCAAAGGGAAAAGTGCAGTGATGTAGTATAAAGAGAGACAAAGTCCATGTAAGTATGAGGTTGGGGTGGATGGATGAGTCAACAAAACACAGGAATATGACACAGGAGAGTGGTGTTCAATTCCCATGTGAAAGTAGAAGTTTATGTTGTTTCTATTAACCATGACCATGTGTTGTTATGATTGTAACCATGACAACAAAGATCATCAAAATTTGAGAAAGTACTTATTTCAACCCAAATCACGATCTTTTCCTAAACCTAACCAAGCCAATATTCTAAATATAGTAACCATAGCAACGAAGGTAGGTATGCCACTGTCTGTACAGTCCATGTGTTTATTATTGTAACTGTGAACACCAAGGTCTGGTACGCCTGCTGCCGTATGGGCACTATTTCAGGAGACACTACTATGGGTCATATCGGAGGTCTGAAAAAAATAACCTGTGTGGTTGTTCTGGATGGAGGACTTGTTGGACATTCATGATACCCAGACAGTGAATCCAAATGACTCTGGTGATCCCTTGACTTTTAATCTAGCACCACCAGAGGGTCAATGTCTTTGTATGTGCAATGCAATATTTCAATATTTATTGGATGGTCTGGACAGTCCCAGATGTTGAATCCTGTGGTCCTTGTGGTTTTAACTATATTGTCTCAGCAGCTATTTGATGAATTGTTAATTTGTCCATTACTTTAGTTAATGACAAAATACCTACAGAAGTAATGACATTACCATTAACCTGAGTTGTACTGTGCAATTGTACATTTAGCTCAAAGTGCAGCCACTATCATGGCTGCAGACTCTTCGAGTCATTTAACAGAGGACAATAACTTTGCGTAGAGAGTGTGTGCCTTTTTCCTTGAAATTCCCGCATTCACATTATTTCCTCATATATCATCACCCAGACTGTCAATACACTGGCCGTCACATTTTCAGCTGCTGTTACTTTGAACAATTGGTGTGGACACTGCAGCTTCACTGAGAGACACAACAGAAAGCTGCTGATGCTGCTGAAAACCCTTTGTCCATCACAGGAATGAGACACTTTAGAATATCTAGTGAGGTCCTCACAGGGATCATCTGGAGAGAGAGGGTACTACTCATGCCATGTCATGTCTGTCTCTCTCTCTTTTGCAAAGTGTGAAGTAAATCACGAATTACTTCTGGGCTCCCTATGTTTGTTCTTTGTTAAGTGGAGCTGAATGTTGCTGAAAACTAGCACAGCCAATAATAAGATATCAGTAAAATATTATTTATGTCACCCCATCTTCTAGGCACTTTGACATGCTCTGTATCTCTCTGTATAATTTTTTAAGGTGAACTGCCACCGGATTTTTGAGGTTAGTTGTATAAATACTGCACCAGTGTGCTGCAGAAAAACCAAATGAAGAAGCATGATCACTGAAATAAAGCAGAAGCTGAACCGTGTGCTTCAAACCTAGGCAGATTTCATCTGAAAGGCTGTGCTGAGAACGACTCCTGCAGGAAAAAGACAACCTGGAAAACCAAAAAGGACCCCGTGCAGAACTGTGACTGACCAGCTAGCCAGGATGAACCATAGAATGTATATAACGATAGACACAGCCTCCAATGTCACCTGTAGGTTTCTGAAGATTGTTTTTGAAGCTCAGAATGGGCTACTGTACTGTCGCCATCTTGGCAGTGCCTCACCTAACTCCCGGCTAATCCAAAATTGGAAGCCCAAAAGAGGTGGAGGTACTTAATGAGCTAAGCTAACAAGCCAAGTATGATGAGCACAGACACAGATACCTGCTAATTAACATGGTTAATTGCTAACATATAAATAAAATACTACTAGAATTTCCTTCACTTCAAAAAAGAGGAACACAGACTTCTGCACGGAGGTTGGCGCTTGGGATGAACTTAACTTGGATGGAGGCTTCACATGTTGCCAAAGACAGGGAACAAAGATTATTCCTTTTTCATAAACTGTTTTTTAGAATGGGATGACTGAAACAAGGACACTAACCCTAACCCAAGGACAATTTTAAGTATCACTGTGCACGGCCACATCTATTACTGCCAAGAGGGAGAGATGACAGGAAATGGACAGGTCTCCTCTTTTAAGATTTGTATCTGAAGCACCATATTTTCTAGCTGATCACCTGCTGACTTTTCTACAACCGTTTCAGATTAATGTGTTTTTTCAAATAATTCTGCTGAAGCTACTATTTAAAGAATATTTTGTTCTGTAATATTGAATGCCAACATGGTTGTACAGTAAATTCTCAATATCGTGCATGACTCCAATTAAAAGTCCATTTAGTTATATTGCCACAGAGTGAAACAGTTAAACAGTTTAGTAAAGCTCTTATAGGATTAAAGAGGTTTTCATTGAACAGCACCAACACACAGCAGAGCAGCCATCATCTCATCAGATAAAAGCCAGCAAAAGTCCCAACAGAGATCAATGAGTTGAGGCCTTTATTACTGAAAACACATGACTATAAAGGTCTCAACTGACTGACTGACTGACTGACTGACTGACTGACTGACTGACTGACTGATGGTCTGGTCAGGTCTAAAAACACAGATTAAGCAGTTTGGACAAAGAAGTGTGTGGCATTGTGTGCCTGAACCCATGTCTGTGCACATGTACAATATGTCTATGCCTGTTGGTGTGTGCAAGTATGAAAGTGTGTGTGTAAGGCGTCCGAGCCTTCCCCCTCAGGACAGGAGACAGACAGATGTTCTCCACTGCTGTTCGCTCACTGCAGACACTTTGTTATACAGAGGGCAGTGCTCTGTTCATCAGTGTGATAGACTGAGGCCATCGCTAACCTAAGCCCTGCTCATCCATGGTCATGGCATGTTGGCCCATTGCTGGGCAGGCAGTGCTGGTTTCATGTCAAACTGTCTAGAATCACCAGAAGCTCAGTGATGGGCTGTGTAACTCATCATATGTGCAACACAGAGGAACATATCCACACTGTGAGAAAGACCTCAAATACATTTTACTGTGGGCTGAGATAATTCTGTTTCTTTTTAAAGCAAATCAGCGGCTTTGTTTTTCTCTCACTTTCATTGGATCAAATTTTTTTGCCTCTATTCATGAAATTGTTTTCAAAAAAATATTTAACCAAGAAGGAACCTGGGTATTTCTCAGCAGTTGTAAGAATTGTTGCTGTGATCTAAAGCTGCACAGATCAATATTTTATACAAACAATGAAATAATGACAATTTGTGATGTGAAAGGTGTTGCTTGAAGTGAAGAATCCATCGTGAATTATCATTATCTGCAATTCCCCTCACTTTATACTTTTAGCTCAGCTTTTTGGTTTAATAGATCACAACTTTGCAGTTTTGATTCATTCGTCAGCATTGTTTCCAGCCGATTCCAGCCAAAACCATGACTCTAAATGAATGTGAATGTCACTCGGTGCCTGCTGGATGTGTAAATATGCGACAATGATGACACCTCTTCTGTGTACACGGCTACATATATCAATGTTCAAGATGAGCAGTCACAGAGAAAGTGAGACTAAAGGTTGTCTTCTTAACTTTACTGCCACAGCCCTCGACCCTTTGTTTTGTAAAAGCTTAGTTTAGGCCAGCGCTTTAAGACTTACACATTCTGAGGCTGTTTTGAAAAAGCTCAGTTGTGGGCAGTGACAATGTTTTAATCTAACAATGTACATACTGTTATTCTTACATAACAAAATTCTGCCTCTTTTTATGTTTTTGAATGTTAATATATAGGGTGGGGGGTGGGCACTGTTGAAATATTCAGGTATTTTTTAAGAACAGCTACGAATATTCAGATAAGAACATTTGGTAATCAATCAAAATAACAAAAAACAAACATCATCTCTGACATCCTCAACATGTGTAGCAGTAATGTTTAATGACCTGACATCTTCCCTCCCTCTCTGCTTTTCCATGAGTGATAAGCAGCAGAGTTATTACAGTGTGGGTCATTGGCCCATGAGTTGTTTGAAAAACAAACACAAATGGAAGTTTCCAGATGGTTTTGAGACTTGTTGAATCTGACCTGAAGCAAAGCTTTGCTGCAGAGCTGGAATAAGGACAGAGCCACAGAGTCTCAGGTTTTACAGCTGATAGTTGTTCCTCAGCTTTAGGACATGGTTTAGAGTTACTTTTAAGTTTAAGTTTCACGATTCACGTCAAAACTGATGTTTGGTATTTAAAAGCAAATGTGGGTGAAACTAACGGTTATCCTGCCATGTGATTGTGC
Source organism: Seriola lalandi dorsalis (assembly GCF_002814215.2). Lineage (NCBI taxonomy): Eukaryota > Metazoa > Chordata > Actinopteri > Carangiformes > Carangidae > Seriola > Seriola lalandi. The sequence continues at coordinate 1,504,909 of NW_019525107.1, read as the reverse complement.
TAAATTTCACCAGTTATCAGCAGCCTATTAACTATTAAACACAGACAACGAACGAGATCATGGACTCATCATATCAAATGAAACCTCCTGCATAAGACACAACAGCAAGTGTTAAGTGTTACTAGTAATGTGGTCACCCCACCGGAGACTCGTTGTGCATTTGATGACATCTGGCTAGTGTTTATATGTGTGATGATGCTACATGAATGGCACCACTTGTTTCTGTGCAGTGTGTGTGGCACTGGGGTTGCTGATAATTAAAACTCTGTCTCAGGTCACATTGTTCTGCATGAACTGCTGGGTCTGAAAAAGTTTGAGAGACACTGGTTTAGGCAAATGACTGTACCTCTACCAGGATCCTGCTCTGACCTCTGACCTTTCTAAAATTATTTCCCTCTAAAGAAAACTGACATTTTGTTTCTGTGCTTTATATTTAAAAGTATCAATTTGTAAATGAAAGACTCTGATATTTTCAGAAACAGACATGAAGTCCCTGCCTGCACAAGAGTGTGTTTTACAACTGTTGGTCTGGTCTCAGGTCTGTAAAGGTCTTATTTGTTGTTGATATGCTGACCTCAGTGCTGTCCAAGAATAGCTACCTGGTCAGGACCCCTAGAGCCACATTCTAATAAACAGCATGGGGATCTCTAGGACAACATGCATGCGAACCTCCTGTCTGTCTGCTCTCTCGCTCTCTCTCTCCCTCTCTCTGTCTTCATAACAAGCTCAAATTTCCCTCATGCAGAAACTCCCTGTAGTCAAAAACAGCTTTAGACAGCAAACCTGAACAGCCCAGGGCTGCAAGGACACGCTGCTCAAAATTCGATGAAGCATTTATTAATAGACAGTGAGTTTGTCTATGTATGCACTATATACCGCGCCTGTACATAAATTGCTTACAATTCTTGGAGGACTATAGATAGAAATCAAAGATACGATTACACAAAATAATAAATTTCATTTTGTTCTTAGTAGTAAATGCATTTCTTTCTGTCTCTCTCTCTCCCCATCTTTCCACCTTCCACACAAACACACCCACACACGTTTAAGTTGTCTCTCCATCACACACATGCACAGGTGCTCACACACACACACCTAAGCGGGGTGCCATGGTGCCTCAGAGACCCACTTAGCAGCAGTGTGGATTTGATGAGAAGGGCCTTTTGCTTTATTTAGTGAAGTGCTGCCTAATATGATTATGGTCAGCATGTCTCCTGTTCTCTCTCACATTGGAGAACACACTGGGAGCTATTACCCGAGTCCCCGATGACCGAGCCCTTCCTGGAGAGAGAGAGAGAGAGAGAGAGAGACAGGAGATGAGACACCTTAAAAGTCGCAGGTAACTCGAATATCTGCAGACATTCGCAGACAACACACACACAAAACATCTTTAAGGAGAAAGACACAGATACACTCGACCTCCTGGAGCATATCAAATAATCAAGCCTGCGTTGAGGCATAACTGATCATCTGTCGTTGTTTAATATGATACTGGCAGTCCGCAGGCTTTATGTCCGCAGCCAATAAGGAGAGAGCGTTATAAAAAAGAAAACGCTACAAAGCTCAGCGGTATGGTTTCTCACCATACACACTAGTGTTCATATTACACAGTAACAAATGGATCACACAGATTGATCTTACAAGTTTATGGCTTATGCTACAGCATAATTTAGCAGGGGGAAGCAGAGCTAAGTACGTCACAGCTGTTCTCAAATGGAGAGAACTACAACTGTATACTATAAATTAAAGTGTGCATAATGTGATATAATTTCACTAGATACTATATGCTAAAAAAAAAAAAAATGTCTAGTTTTTCCAACTGAGAAAACCTTTAAACAGTAATGACTCCACCTTCAGCGCCAGCTTCTTTTAGCAGAAACTTCAGTGTTTATATTGTGGATGTCTTCTTTCTGAATGATTCTCTCTTCATGTCTTTGCTCCAACAAAGGAACAATACACTCTGCAGAAAAACTGTGAGGGAGCAGCAGTTTAGTAGGAATTGTTTAAATGCACTGTTGGCCTACTGTAGCAGTAAATATATACAGTAGTGTTAGATCAGAACATTGAGTCCAGAGGAGCTACAGTGACTTGACTGCAGTCTCTAAGCCTATAGACGCAGTGCAGGGACCAGTCTCAGCTTCTGATGAGAATGTCGACACTGCCCTCTGCTGCTGGTCGTCAGTACAGCACCTCGTGCACACAGTGGGTGCAGGAAAAGCTCAACATCAGGTGACTTCAGGGTCAAAATTTATTCATTTATAAAGGTAAACAGCAGTAAAAACACTGTGAATACATCAAACCTCCATGGGCCCCAAAAGCTCCAGGCTCAGTGTGTCAGTTGCTTTTTGTCATTTGTTAGTAAATTTGCATTAAAAAAAAAATACATTAATCAAAATGCGCAAAACATTATTTTAGTTTATATCATGCTCACATAATGTATTTTCCCAAATAAAGTTGTGTTTAATCAAAATACCACAAACTCAAGACACATAGAAAGTGTGGGACAGAGAGTGTAGGAGTTCTGATTGGTTTCTGGTTCTCCATGCAAAACACAATAAAGCTGGCGTCTTCAGTATAGTGTGCTATATGCTCTGTACATGATGGGAACTTTGAGGCAACAGGGGCCAAAAAGAGGTTAATGCAACTAAAGTCTAGCATGGATCCAACTGAGTCAGCAGATCCCAACGCTGCCACAAGGACTGTAAAACAAAAACAACATGGTTCTAATATATGAAATACAAGTGTACAGACCTGTCACATAAAATATTATTTAATTGTATATTTCACTCTAAAAATAAGAATAAAAAGTTTTTATTTCTATTGTTAGTGCTCAATTTTCACTTTGAAAGGTGATGTATAAATGAAGCTTTATTATTATTATTATTATTATTATTCAGATAAAGTTGAGTAGTCTCTACAGAACAAGAAGTGTTAAATGTGTTAAGGATCGCAGTTTTAAAGATAATTACTGTAATTATATTATAATCTCATTGAATAATAATTGCTGTGTTTGTTTGTGTGTGTGTTTTCCATAAAGTCTGTGTGTGTGTGTGCAGATGATAAGAGAGGCAGACTGTCAGCAGACTTGCCCAGGTGAAGCAGATGCAGGTGATAGCTCTTGCATAACTTCAGCTAATGATAAGACACAAACAGGCCGAACAATGTCACAATGTGTTTTTCAGGTCTTACTCCCAATATTTTAGTTCTTTCTAAATTTCAGTTTTTGCTTTTGAAATTTACAATTTGTTCCTTTTCAGATGTAATAAATAAATGAATAATGAAATGTGACAGATACAGTAGAGGTCCACTGAGTGCTGCACTGGTCTGGTCTGGTGTTGTTGTGTGTGAGCTGAGTGTTTGTTCTACCTCAAGGTCAGTCAGGCTATTGCAAGTAATTCCCATTCTGCTATCAGCTTTGTTTGTTTGTGTGTGTGTGTGTGTGTGTGTGTGTGTGTGCATGTGTGTTCGTGGTGCCCGTCAGTCTTTCCATAAGTGAATTCACATGCAGTTGCATCGACGTCTTTGTATATGTGAACTGTACAAACACATTTATGACTTAATGCGTTGGTAAGTTTCTTGCATGTTTCTCTTGCTGATTACAGCCTCCAGTCTGAAAAGCTCCAGCACTGGAGAAGAGGAATGACAAAGAAAAAAAAAGTCAAGCAGGTAAGGAGAGATCCGAAAAAGAAAAGCGTTTAAACTCCTATACTTCCCTATAAAATCGAATATTAGTGAGTAAATACACAGCAATGAAATCAACACCTCTTTGTATTGTTTTGGTTATTAGGAATTTAACAAATGACTGTCTGGGTGTGGTGATCAGATTTGATTGGCAACGGCCTGGAAAGAGAAGTACACCAGTTTGAGCAGAGTTGTGAATGAATAACACATCACCTTTGCAGCCAGATATAGCTAATAAGCTACCTAGCCCTCTAGGACAGTATGGAGTTCTGAGGTCACAGATGGGGCTAATTAGCTGTATCCTGATGCAAAGCTCTGATTTATCAACTGTTTGTCTAACTGAAGAAAAGAGAAACAACACCGGACCTCTTTGAATCGCTGAAAAACTCTTTGACCAGTAACTCAGAGGTCAGGAACTAGGTGAATAGAAGCAAACAACTTCCTACAGAGGACAGGAGAGAATGAATAAAGATGGGAGGAGTGAGGAGGGAGTGTAACAGCAGAGGGAAGTGGCACTGGAAGAGAAAACAGAGGTACGAGTAAGAGGTAAGAGCCAGGTAAGGTGCTTTCTTGGGCATTCCAGCAGCTCTGCAGCAGCCAGGGAGACAGACAAATGTGTGGAGTGGCATTTACTCAAGCTAAGAGCAGGTCTGATAGCAACACCCCGGACATGAAGCCCTGCCTCGCTGTTTGTCTGCAAGGCACTTCAGCCAATGCAGGTGTGTGCTGTTATACAGTGCTTCAGCACAGCAGCCTGTCTGAAGTGCAGGTTGGGAATTGTGCCTCGACTCAGGCTCTATGGAACTAAAGCCTCCAAATGTTCTGCTGTGACTGACTGTCACTGCTTTCATCAGCAGTGTTTCAAGCAGTAGCAGAAAAAGTGAAAAACAGACTCAACATTGGACTTAAATTCATCAGGTCACCAGGACACAGCTCCGGGTCTGCTGGATGCGTAAATAAGCAACTAGTTTGCTAACTGATCATTTTATAAGGTGATAATGTGTTTATAGCTTGTTACACTACACTGGACAATAAAACGTGCTATTGCAGGTTTAATACTATATTTGACAACAGAATAATTACTATTAACAAGGGAAGAGTAGGATGCTGCCATCAATGCAAGGTTCAGCTGCAGAAATTCCAGGCTCTTGATAAACAGCAACATCTTATTTGTGATTCAAAACAAGGTTTATGGGAAATGTGGTCTGGATTTTTCAAACGCTAACAATACAGAAATGAGGTTATGAATTGTGAGTTATGGCCAAAAACGTGTTTTGGGAGGTCACAGTGACCTTGACCTTTGACCACCAAAATCTAATCAGTTCATCCTTGAGTCCAAGTGAATGTTTGTGCCACATTTGAAGACGTTTCCTCAAGGTGTTCACACCAATGGGATGGACGGACAACCCAAAGACATACTGCCTCTGGCCCTGGCTGTCAGACACATTAAAAGTGTTATATATCTTAATATGTTACAGCGCAATATATATTTATGGTTTGCACACACAGACAGAGGGTAAGTCCTGAGTCCTGTCTTGTTGCCTGATGAAGTCAAGTGTCTGAACAGTGTGAATGGTGGACTAGTTTACTCCAAAACAGCTCTCATTTATCGGCTCATACCCTCAGTGATCCAACGCTGTCAACTAGATGACTTTGAGGATGAAGTTGTGGAGTTCTGTTAAGTTTGTGATCAGAAGTATAATTCTTGAATTCCCTTATACTCTTTTCAATTTTTATCTGAACAATGTTGCAGCACAATATTGTTTCTATCTAACCTCTATCTAAAATGAGCCCATTACAATAGGAACAGACAGGATGATAGCTCATTTTAAAACATAAAAAAAAGTCATAAATCAACAACAAACTCTTAATAACCACTTACTGGGTTTTCCCTGCTCCATTAATCATAAGTGGCAGTTGAGCAGAATCCATCCGTATTTAAGATGCTGATAAAGCCCCCAGATATCATCATATCATCATCATTCGGTCAAACTACCATCTCCAAGTTCAAGACTTAACTTTCACACTCACCCTCAAGAGTCCTAAAGTCAGGAAATAAAAGTAAATGTAACACAGCGACATCCGTCTGAAGGTTTCTTATATTAGCCACAATAAGCTACTGGACAAGACTGTAGCAGCAAAAGCCCTGATTGTTCTGAAATGAGGAGTGTTTTACTGCTAATGAACCTAAAAAATAATGGGATATCAGTGAATGCTAAACATAGTGTAAATATGAACTGAAGGAGCCTCTTTGGTGGGAGATGAAACATGTAAGTCCAGTTGCCCTTGATTCAACCCTTGCTCTATAATAATGGCCAGGATGTCTGAGAATCATCACAGACATCAGCCCAAGTAAAGACGAGTCATAAAGTCAACGGACTGACTCAGAAATGTCAGTTAATGTAAACAACCGTGTCTATCTGAAGTTAGCTCACATTAGCAAACATTAGCCTTGCAAGCTAGTGGCCAATCTGGCTGTAGCAGAAAAGTATATTTTATGATTATGAATTTAATTAACACTTTGTAAGAGAAAGAATGTGTTATTTCATCATTCAAAAGTCCATCATTAATGTTATGACAGCATTGTCATGTGAGTGATCACATGCTCATCTATAGATAAACATAAATCAATGATCCTGGTCCCAAGTACACAAACACACATTATCACCGCTCCCTGTGTCTTCAGCCGAGTATTTGTGCTGTATGACCTTTAGATGCATCAATCCAGCTGTGGATGAGTAACTCCAGAGATCACCAGCACAAACGCTGAGAGAAACAGTCATTGCAAATACATGCAGATAACAACATTAGCAGCAAAAACACAAACAAATATGGGCACATCCTGAACAGCACCCTTGGGGAGGCAATCTCCTCCCACTGCTAGTGTAGCATGTTTGCCAGCAGCCTGTGTGACAGCTGGTTGTGATGCTCTGTGTTTTGCAGCTGAACCACAGCTAAATGATCCGTGTAAAATGGCTTTTTATGAGACTGTGGGGGAGTAGATGTTTCACAACCTATTTAACTCTTCATCATTGTTTGGTCAAAAAGAGCCTCAATCTGCAGAAGATTAAGTAGACTAATGATAAGTAAAAGTTGATTCATCCACCTACCACAGGACATAGCACAGAAAGACAACACTGAGCAGGCAGTCCGTCATGGAATTACATGACGTTGATCAAGTGATGTATTTTGAAAGCACAGGGGAAATTTCAGCAATTTTTAGTTGTAAAGATGTCAAAGATGTTGAGATGTTTCATTTGAGGCTACTTGGTCCAGTTAACCCTGAAAAGTCAAGTCAAAGTTTATTTATGTAAGACAAAAACATAAATGTTGCCTGAGAGGGTCTTACTACGGTGGCCCAGACAGGTCAACACAATGCAAAAGCCACAACACGAATGCAAATTAAGCCAACACTGAAGTTGCCCAAATGCCCAAAGCCCCTATTGTTCCAGGTTGCAGGTTTTTTGGGGACAGTAGTCCGATTTGGAATTGCTCTCATTGACATGAGAACAATTGGTAAGGCTTCAAGCCAATTAATTTTTCTTGATTGATGTAACTTTATCAATTTATCTTTAATTGTTCTATTTGTGCATTCCACTTGTCCGGAACTTTGTGGGTGATAAGGAATATGAAAAGTCCACTTAATTCCTATAGCTTATACACTAGCTAATAGCTTTGTAACCTTAGATGTAAAAGGTGTGCTATTATCTGAATCAATTTCCACAGGCACACCAAACCTCAGAATTATGTGTTCCATTAAACACTTAACCACTGTCTTCTGGCCACTTGGAAACCTATCCACAACTACCAAAAGATATGAATAACCCCTGAACTTTGGCATATGTGTAAAATCAATTTGTAATTGTTGGAAGGTTCCACTTGGCGGGGGCAAATGGTCGTGTTTTGGTGCATTAATATTTGGGTTACATCGAGCACAAATTAAACACCTGTGAACAAAATCTTTTGCCGGTTGTTCCAATCCAATTGTAAAGAAGAGTTTTGAAATATACTCTGATATTCCCTTATAATTTACATGAGTGTCCCCATGCACATAGGCAATTAATGGGCCATATGCTGTTTTCGGCAAAGCTATCCTTCCATCACTAAACTTCCATAACTCATCAATGTCTTTATAACATCCTTTTTTTTCTTCCACAATATCAATTCAACATCAGAAACTAGATTAGACTAGATTTTTTTTGGAAAGTGGCGGCCATTTTGAATGAGGGATAGAGTGCCTTGTTAAACTGAACTCTCCCCCGCCGGATTAGGCTGTGCTCTACCTCCCCCTACTCCCCCACTCTCCAAGACAATACTACTCACCTAAAACAAACAAACTCACCTAAACAGTCAAAGACACACTACAAACCAATTCAAGGCAATACAAACAAACCATACAGGCCAACTCACCTGAACTAACCGCATGGTCTCAAAGAGGCTCATACAGGCCACACCCCCCACTTAAAAACACTTCCTCTTCCTGGATTTCTTCCTTGCTTCTCCTAAGAGTCTGTCTATCCTAAGTGCTCCCCCTGCTGGGCCCCGAGCTACCATTACTTCTTCTCATCCAAATCCACTGACTGGATCTCACTGCCTCATCTGACATGTCCTTTACTATTTTCCTCACATTCTGTCCACTTCCTCCTAACTCCCTCACCAAAGAGACAACAGACCTCGCTACAAATCCTCTACATCCTACTTCCACTGGACAAATCCTAACTTTCCACCCTCGCTGCTCTGCTTCTGCCCCTAACTCTACATACCTAAGCTTTTTCCTTTCATATGCTTCTACAGCTGAAGCATCCCACGGAACAGTCAGCTCTATGAAATATACTCTCATTCTACTCCTAGACCACAAGAATATGTCTGGCCTTAGCTTTGTACTGGCTATTTCCTGGGGAACAACAAGCTTTCCTCCTAAATCTACCTGCATTTCCCAATCACAAGCATCCTCTAAGCTGCCTTGCCTCCTCGCTGTCTTACCAACTTTCTCTCCCTCTTGAACAAACTTGATTGCAACTCTCTTTATTTTAGACCCTCCTAAATTTGCCTGCCTCCGTAAATCTTCAATTCCTGCGGCTAAGCTTTTTAAAACCTGGTTATGTCGCCACATATACCGGCCTTGCGACAGACTAACCTTACAGCCTGACAAAATGTGCTTTAAAGTTGCAGTACCTGAACACAATGAACATAGCGGGTCTCCATTTACCCAGAGCTTTAGGTTCTGGGGAGTTGGCAATACATCATATGTTGCCCCTATCAAAAATCTAATACTACTTTCCTCCATACTCCACATTAATTTCCAGCTAAGCTTTTTCTTATCTACACCTTCCCAATTCAACCACTGTCCCTGCTTAGCCTGGGCCACTGCCTTTGCACCCCTTAATATTTCCTCCTGTCTACGAACCTGTTCCACAACTAGCTTTCTCTTCTCTTTGGGACCTGCTCTACTCCACACCGGTTTGCCTGGGCCAAGCCCCAAGCCTCCCCGGTTTATAATTACTACGTCTTTGACTAGTCATATATTACGTCGTGATGTTTAATAAAATAATATTTACTGCATGAGAAGTGTGAAGAATCATGGGATGTCCCAGTACAACAGTCTGCACCTTTTCTACCATTATTGCCGTCAGTGCTGGACTCGGTGTCTTTCAGAGCGGGCCTCTCGGCGGAGCGAATACAGGTTTTCAGAGCGTGTCTGGCACTCTTTCATCCAAATCTGTTCAATTAAGATCGTGTCTTCGACTACTGGGAATGATGTACTTCTGCCATCCTCGCAATCCGTCTCGGTCGCCTCCACATGAGGGCATTCCAGCGTTGGGTGGCTTCCCACAGACTGTATCCTGTGCGTCATGGCGCGCGGAGAATGTTGGTCACATTGGAATGCATTATGGCGCTCCGTCACTGGACAGTACCACATTTACTGAGCCGAGGCATGGCCGGTGGCTTTACCTCGGCAACCTGTCCCGGTTCCCCCTTCTTCTGTGTAGCGGAAGACCTTCGTTCAGGCTGATCCTCAGGTGCCACCTTTCAAAATCCCTAAACTAAAAAAACCCTAACCCTTAAAATGTAATTAAATTAAATTAAATGTCTGTGAGCTGCCTCTCTGATGCTCTTTCTATATGGGGTGAGTACCAGAGAACCCAGGACCCAACTTCAATGCAGGAAATACCGCTCATCTCTGACTTATGCCTCCATGTTCAACGTTCGCGGTCGAGGCCACGCGTAAAGTACTGGGAAGCATGGTCTTACAGGAACTCGTGCGGTGGCTTAACCTCGCCAACCTGTCTGAAAAAGACTCCCTCTCAAAGTCCCGGTTCCCCCCTCTCCTGTGCAGCGGAGTACCGGTCATCTCTGACTTATGCCTCCGTGTTCAACGTTCAGGCTGCTTCTCAGGTGCCGCCTTTAAAGGTCCCTAAACAGCCAAAATTAAAATTAAAATCAAATTAAAATCAAATAAAATAAAATTAAATTAAATTAAATTAAATTAAATTAAATATAATGTCTGATTGTTTGGTGCCCACACCGATTATTCCCCCCTCCCAAACGAAAAGCAGACAGAAACTGAAGGAGCATCTATACTGATATTTATTCAGCAAAGAAGATCGGGAGTAAAATCACATGATAAAGTCAATAAATCTAAAGGCTAATGAAATTAGCTAAAATAGGGGCTACCTAAAAAGAAGGGGATGAGAGTCCAATAAATCAGTTCGAGAGTCTTATCTCTGGGGGTGAAGGGGCTGCAGCACAAGTGCCGGATGCCGGCGGGAGCGGCTCCGGCAGTCCGAAGAGGCACATGGATCCCTCCTATAGTCGCTCAGCTTCTAATGGCAGCTACCGGCGTTGCACCCCTCTGGCTACGGCTACTCCTCCTCACTGCTTCCTAGCTCTCTGCTGCCTGCCAGTTCTACTGTCCCTTAAGTCCGCTCAATCACACCTCACAGGTGCGGTTAATTAACATTGGAGGGGAAGTCACCACCGAGTAAAAGGTTTCAACAATAAAAGCACAGCAACACGGCTCACAATAAAACATGCAACATGCAATAAAATTGACAATTCATGCCATACTCCACACTAAAATCATAAATACATTAACTAAAACATGCTGTGCACTAAGGCCCATATATATATATAAAAAAAAAACCATAGTCACAATTTACCCGTGTGACATCTCCGTCTCCCACGTCTTTCGTGTTTTCAGGTTGAAGGCAATTTCCCTCAACTGCCGATTGGATGGAGCGGCTTCGTTCTGGTCTTACATTGGTTGAATAAACTGTCCCTCAATAAAACAGAGCTACACAGGTCTACGTGATCTGATCATAAGTCACAGCCAGGGCAGGATGTGTACTCATAAGATTTCAACCTAACAGCGTGCAATAAATCCACGATCAATAATTAAAAAAAAAAAAAAAAAAAAAAAAAAAAAAAAAAAAAAAAAAAAAAAAAAAAAAAAAAAAAAAAACAACGATCAAAACACAGCAATAATACAAAGAAAATCATTAGAAATAAAATCATGCAAATAAATAAAACTAAGAAAATACATAAAAGCATGCATGTAAACTGTGGAATCAATAAATAACCATAAAATCCACTCCCGCCTCTTCAATACTGTAGCGAGAGTTAGGGGGATTCCCCCCAGTGAGTGACGTCAGGAGAGGGGACTCCTGTGTTTAATGAATGATTTGGTGCAGCTGTGACTGATGGCAACATGAGGAGAGACGAACAGTGAAAAGACGGACAGAGGGAGCATGACGGGGTTGGAGCAACACGTTCGGCGGCGCGGCACTCTGGTAGCGGGGGTGTCGTTCGCATTGATATAGAGCTGCTGGCGACGAAGACAGGTAGTCAGAGGGAAGCTGTTCCTGTGTTAGGGGGGGAGGCTGAGTGCCTCCTGTAGCCAAATTAGGGCCCACTTTAAAGAGTGTTGTGCTGCTACTGCTCCTTGTGTGCTACCTGGCATATTGTCTCCGCTTTCATCCGGCTGCCAACCGGTTTCTGTCTCGCCGTCCAGCGAAGCCGTTTCCCCGGGGAGTTGGACGGCGGCACAAGCTCAGACCCCGGGGGAGGGTCTCGCCGTGTTGGCGAGTTAAGTATATTTTACAAACTTTATTCTTATTTCCTTGCGTTGATTATTTGTTATGTATATGAATCGTGGGGGTCGGCCATTATTGTAGTTTTAATAGTGTGGAGTGGGAGGGCTGAGTAAAGGGGAAGTGACGAGTCGTGGGTGGGGCAGTGTCTTACCTGTAGTGCCTCCTAAAGGAGGGTGCCAGCATGTCAAATATTGCCTTATGCTAAAGCTTAGCCTCTGGATGGGTTTAGGGAAGGCAGACATGTTACATCTACTCCTCACATTCGTCCTGGGAGGGATAGTGCGGGTGCCGCTGCAGATGTTGGGGTGGATGGGGAGTCTGCACTTTCTGGTCAAGATGTCCATGTTCTCAGTGACCTAGTGAGACAGATAGGGACCAGTATACGTAAGAACATTGTTTCATGTCTTAAGTCCATTCCAGCTAATGATGCTAACATGACTCAGTCAACCACAGCTGATCTTTCTAAAGTTAACTTGACAATTACACATGACAATTATGAGCCTCATCCTTTCAGGGGGGATAACACTGATAGGATTTCAGTCCCTGCGTGGGAGGAAGCTATGAGGCTCTATCTGAGTAGGAGGGGCATTGAGCTGTGTTACCAGGTGGATGAAGTTTTGGGCAAGCTAAGGGGGAGGGCACGCGATGTAGTGACCATTGGGCTTTGCAGTCAACCCTCCTTAGACTTAAAGTCAGGCCCCTCAACCTGTATTTGACATACTTAAGCAGCACTTTGGTGACTCGGTGACCTCTTTCATGCCCCTTGCTGACTTTTATGACACAAAGCCTCAACCCACTAAGACAGCTGTTGACTATTGGATCCAGCTTAACAAAGCCATTGACACGGCTGTAGATGGACTGAAGAGACAGGGAAAGACTCTCGACAATCCTTCCCGTGAAGTCACAGTCAGATACTGAGCTGTCTCTAGTCTTCAGCTGCAAGCCACTGGAGGAGTGGACTGCTACTGATGTTCAGGTGAGGTTGGACGAACACCACTGGAAGAGGCGCCTCCAGCAGCGTCAGTTTTCACACCCAGCTGGAAACCTGCAATCCAACCAGGCTGCAAACGTTTTGCAGTGCCATTCCCAGTCTGCAAGGGGGGGCCCCTGCCCTTGAAACAGTTACAGCCAGCGGAACATCACAGTCTGAAGGGCAGTCGCTTGATCATGTTATCACTCTCCTTGAGCGGTTACTGCAGCGAGAGGCTTCCTGTCATTCCAGGTCGCCAAGGTCAGGTGCTGGCGGCCGCAGCAGGTCTCGAGGTCCGTGTTCCGTTTGTGGGGGGGACGACCATGACACCATGTCTCATTGCAGGAGAGAGCGGCTTTGTTTTCGCTGCTATGCTACTGGACATCAGGCTGTGACCTGTCATAGTGCTCCTCCTTCTGACTTACCTGCTGCTCAGTCTGGTGGTTCCAAACAGCAGGGAAACTAGTTGGTCCACACGAGCAGGGTAGTAGTGTAGGGCCAAATGACATGTCCCCACAAGATTCTGATGATGTTGATCTTGGGTCAGTATACTCACAGTTCTGCTCCTTAGCAGGTGATAACTCCAATGTGATTATTCAAAACACACAAAGGCTGTCTGCAACTGATAACCTGTTTCACACTGATGTGCTGATCCAAGCTACTGTAAAACTTCGAGCTATGCTTGACAGCGGCTCCATGGCCTGTTCCTTGAGCTCTCGGGTGCTCCCTTTCCTGATGCAGAACAATGTTGTTTCCCCTGACTCTGTTTCCCCCACTTCAGTTGTTCTTGTCGGATGTGGAGGTTCGAGAACCAACCCTGTCGGCGTGTGTGAGTTGCAGATGAGGGTGTTTGGCTGTTGCTTCTCGGTTCCAACGCTCATCGTGGAGGGCCAAAGTGATGATCTCATTCTTGGCAGCAATGTCATGAAACACCTCATTCGGGTGCTGAAGCACCCTGGAGACTTCGAGGAGAGGACGTCTCTTTCTGATCAGGTTCCTGTGGAGGAAAGGAGCTTGCTGCAGCTGTTGACCACTGTGGAGACATGGAGAGGCGATGAGTGTCCTGATAAGGTTGGGACTGTTAAACTCAAGCATGCAGTGACCCTGGAGCCGTTGACAGAACACTTAGTTTGGGGTCGCCTACCTGCTCATCTATGTCTCTCAGCTGGCAGCACGGTGGTTGTGGAGCCAAGTGAGTCAAGAACAGTGCCACGTTCAGTGATGGTGGGGCGTGTTGTGACACCACTGTGGGGTGACGGATGGGTTCCAGTCAAAGTCATTAACCCCTCCCCCAGATCAGTGACTTTGAGACGCAACTGCAAGATTGCTGACGTGTCACCATGTGTCGCACTGGAGGACTTTGACACTGACTACTTTTATGTAACTGACTCACCTGATGAAGTGAGATGTACTGTGACAAAGACAGCTGACAAATCTGACACAGCCAGTGAAAAGAGCTTGACTGTTGACTCAGACTGTAATGCCCGACCGACCCATAGCCCTATGCTCTCTGACCTTGGACTACAGGACATTGACGCTGATGCGACTCACCTGTCCCCCTTCTGGAAGGCGAAGCTTGTTGACCTGCTGGCTAAGTATGAGTCCGTCTTCTCTCGCCACAGGCTGGACTGTGGTAAAGCCAAAGACTTTGTCCACCGCATCCGACTGAGTGACAGCAAGCCCTTCAGACTCCCTTATCGCCGACTGTCCACATCGCACTATGAGAAGCTGAGGGTGGCTTTAAATGAGATGGAGGAGCGAGACATCATAAGGAAGTCTACAAGCGAGTACGCATCACCTCTTGTTCTTGTCTGGAAAAAGAACGGCGACCTGCGTCTCTGCACTGATTTTTGGTGGCTGAACGCACGCACTGTCCGTGACTCGCATCCCTTGCCTCATCAGGCTGATGCCTTGGCCGCCCTGGGGGGGAATGCGTTCTTCTCGACCATGGACCTGACCTCTGGGTATTATAACGTGGAAGTGCATGAGGAGGACAAGAAATTCACTGCGTTCACCTCTCCATTTAGGCTTTATGAGTACAACAGGCTCCCGCAGGGACTTTGCAACAGCCCAGCCACGTTCATGAGGATGATGATGGCTATCTTCGGTGATCAAAACTTTATGTGCCTCTTGTGTTATCTTGATGATATCCTGGTGTTTTCCCCCAATGAACAGCTGGCGTTACAGAGGTTGGAGATGGTGTTTGAGAGGTTAAAGGCGCACAACCTGAAACTAGCTCCGAAAAAGTGTCACTTCATGAGGCCTTCAGTGAAGTTTCTGGGGCATATTGTGACGAAGGAAGGCATTTCAACTGATCCGGAGAAAGTCAAAGCTATTGTGGACTTGCAGGAGAAGGACTTAATGGTGGAGGGCACTGACGTCCCATCCCCTACCAAGGTCAGATCCTTTCTTGGGATGGTTGGGTTTTATCAGCAGTTTTTTGAGGGCTACTCTGGTATTAGCAAGTCTTTGTTCGCGCTGACGTCTGGTGGAAAGAGGCTGCAACGTATCAAGAGTAAGAAGATCCAGCTTACATCTCGGGACCTCTCTTCTGCTGATTGGACACCTGGATGCAGTGAGGCTTTCAGGAAGCTAAAGCAGGCTTTGTTGAATAATGTCACTCTTGCTCACCCCGACTTCAGTAAGCCTTTCCTCCTGTCGGTTGATGCCTCATCCAATGGCCTCGGAGCAGTGCTTTCTCAGCTGGCTGATGGTGATGATGTTGCGAGGCCCATCGCATTTGCCAGCAAGTCGTTGAATTATGCCCAGTCTCGCTACCCAGCACACAGGCTGGAATTCCTCGCACTGAAGTGGGCTGTGTGCGACAAGTTCAGCCATTGGCTGAAAGATCACCAATTCACTGTATGGACCGACAATAACCCGCTCACTTACATTCTCAGTAAACCAAAGCTGGACGCCTGTGAGCAGAGGTGGGTGTCGAGACTGGCCCCATACGACTTTCACATCAGATACATTCCTGGTCCTAAAAATGTTGTGGCGGACGCCCTCAGCCGTGAGCCCTTTGTGCACCCCAGTGTGCTTCATCGACTCACTACAGGCCCCTATGGTGCACTTCTGGAGGCAGCTAAGGCCTTGGAACCTGATTGTGTGCAGGATGCTTTTCGGTTGTCATGTGATCCTCTCAGCCGCTTGCAGCATCATCCCTTGACTGTGGCCTCCAACAGTGCGGTGGCAGTGTCCCAACATCCACCTATCTCCTCAAAAGCTGTGTCAGCTGTTCTTGAACACTCCCTGGAGAACGACTGCTTGCCCCCTCATGCATTCTGCTTGCTGCAACTCACTCAGTCACTTCTGCCTTCCGACCTGTCTGATTTTCCCCCCTTTGCCCATAGACAAACTGACATCGTTGCAACGTGCTGATCCATGCTTGGGATGGGTGCTGTACTTTGTGGAACGTCAGAGAGACGCGAACGCCCACGTGAGCCAGCTGAAGCCTTGCGGTTTCTCCGGCATTGCAAACAACTTACCATCAAAGCAGGTGTTCTGTATCGCATGTCAAAGGATGCTGTGACAAAGAGAAAGACTTACCGGTATGTAGTGCCCACTCACCTGAAAAATAAGGTCCTGAAAGGTATCCACGATGAAGCAGGCCACCAAGGGCAGAAGAGAACGCTTTACTTGGCTAGACAGCGGTTTTACTGGATCGGGATGGAGAAGGATGTCAAGGACTATGTGCAGCGCTGTCGGCGTTGTTTGGTCAGTTAGTCTCCTGACCCGAGGCCAGGGCGCCACTCGAGAGTGTTAAGACCTCTAGACCTTTTGAGTTGGTCTGCATTGATTTTTGGTCAGCTGAAGACTCATCCAACAAGTCTCTTGACGTACTCGTTGTGACTGACCATTTCACTAAGCTGGCTCAGGCCTACCTCTGTCCCAACCAGTCCGCTAAGGCTGTCGCTCATCAACTCTGGAACAACTTTTTCTGTGTTTATGGCTTCCCAGAGCGAGTGCACTCAGACCAAGGTGCAAACTTTGAAAGCAGCCTAATTGCGGAGATGCTCCAAGTCGCTGGTGTTGAGAAGTCTCATACAACACCTTACCATCCCATGGGCAATGGGGCAGTCGAAAGGTTCAATCGCACCCTTGGGAACATGATCAGAGCTCTTCCACCCAGAGCCAAGCAGAAATGGCCCCAGCTCCTGCGTTCACTCACCTTCTCCTACAATGCGACAGTCCATGAAACCACAGGTTTTGCACCCTTTCTGCTCATGTTCGGCAGGGTTCCCAGATTGCCTGTGGACATGATGTTTCAGTCTGTGCTCATGGATGAGCAAGTGGTGGATTATGATGTCTATATGCAGTGTCTCCGATGTGACTTGGCAGAGGCTATCAGGATTGCTCAGATTTCAACCACAAAACAACAAGAGAAGCAGACTGAGCTGTACAACCGCAAGGTGAGGGGTGCCCCTGTGGAGGTTGGGGACAGAGTCTTGTTGGCTAACAAAGGAGAACGAGGTCGGAGGAAGCTGGCTGATCGCTGGGAGGGTCATCTGTACACTGTTGTGGAGAAACAGGATAACACTCACACCTTCAGACTCAGGAACTGTGCGACAAACCAGGAGAAAGTGGTACACAGGAACCTCATCATGCCTGTGAACTTCTTACCTGTTCCTGCTGATCCGGAAGATGGTGGCTCCTGTGTCAGTGACCTGACTGATAAGGCTGTGGATGAGTCTGTGATGGATGCTGAACATGATGGTTCAACTGTGCTTCCTGGATGTGGACCCGAGGACAGGACTGTCTATTGGATCTCTCAGCTCCCAGCCTCCACCGGAGATCAGTCGACCTCTATGGCCGATGAGGATGGATGTGACCAGACGGGATCTGATGCACCTGATCAAGTTGACCCTGACAGTCACAATGACAATAGACTTGACAGTCCAGACGAGAGCATTTCTGACAAACTGAAACAGTCTGACCCTTGTGGTTCTGCTGTTAATGCTGACTGTTCTGTTGACTTACTTGACTCTCAACCTTCTGTCTCTCTCGCTCTTCCAGTTGACTAGCTGTCTCCTGATGTTAGGTCTGTTACTGCATCAGAGGCAGGACAAGACCATTCCTATGATAGTTTGCAGAGAATGTGGACAAGATATGGGAGAGTTGTTAGGCCAGTCATCAGACTTATTCAGAACATGCGCCAGAAAGTTGTTGCTGGTCGCTAGTATTATTTCATGTAATGGCCTTGTGTAGTTGATTATTGGCTCAAATGTAGCCTATGAGTTCCTTCAATTTTGAAGAGGGTCTGGGTCTTATTTTTTTTTTTCTGTGATGGTTTGACACCTGTGTGTGACTACTAGATGGGTTTGTCCAGGTGGTAAATTTGTGTGCTGTTTTACTGACATGATATCTGAGTAATTTAACATGTATATGGGCATGTTTTTGCTATGGATGTCGGAAGGCTTTGCAACCCTTCCTCATTCTAATTCTTCAGGAATAGTCTCTTGACTGGAGTATTTGGTATGTGTGGTATTAGCAGCACTGACAAACTTTGTTTTTTATCCATTTCCTCCTCTTGATTTGTTGTTATTGATGCCTGGTATGGTTGTAGTTTGGGTAATGTACAGTCCGGTCTCATTTTTTTTTCTTTTGGTTTTTTTGTATGGGCAAGTAGAGATCAGTAGGGGGGAATGTAACGGAGTAGTAGGTGATTCCACTTGCCATAAAAAGTCATCTCACAACACGCAAACTTGTTTGTCCCATGGTCATTAAATGCAGCACCCCTGTGGTTTAGGGTCGTGCAACCCTGGGGGTAGCAACAGTCGGACCTTGCTATCCCCCTGGTAGGTGCATGAGCTATGAGCTCTGCATTGTGTCATATTAATTACTGTAATTTCCAATACTAAGGGGTGGTTTAAGTTGTATTATTTTAAACATATAGCTCCCGAACGGTCGAGCACGTCCTTTTTCATAAAAGTTGACAGTGTTTTTCTTTTAATTGGGTTTACAAAATGGCTAGTGCTACACTTTGCTCGCTAACCTGCACTTTCTTTTCATTTGACATTTTTCAGATGTGTGTGTGTGTGAGGAAAACCGGGTTCTGACTGTATTAATCCCTCTGCCAGGTATGCTTTGTGTGGGTTTGTTATGTACATTTTGAAACTAATTGGACAGTCGGACCTCGCTGTCCCCCTGATGTGTATGTGTGTGTGTGAGAGGAAAACCGGGTTCTGGCTGTATTAATCCCTCTGCCAGGTATGCTTTGTGTGGGTTTGTTATGTACATTTTGAAACTAATTGGACAGTCGGACCTCGCTGTCCCCCTGATGTGTATGTGTGTGTGTGAGAGGAAAACCGGGTTCTGGCTGTATTAATCCCTCTGCCAGGTATGCTTTGTGTGGGTTTGTTATGTACATTTTGAAACTAATTGGACAGTCGGACCTCGCTGTCCCCCTGATGTGTATGTGTGTGTGTGTGAGAGGAAAACCGGGTTCTGACTGTATTAATCCCTCTGCCAGGCCAGCCAAGGTTCGAAATAAACGGCAAGTGCCAACTGTGATGGTCATCTTCGTCTCTTAAATTACACAATGCAAAGAGAGAGAGTACAAAGACGCTACACATGCCCGGTGGCTTTACCTCGCCAACCTGTCCCGGTTCCCCCTTCTCCTGTGCACTGTAAACCCAGATTTTGATTCAACTCAAAGAAACTCAGTTCATATTACTTAAATATGTCCATTTTATTGACATTACTTACTAATTCTGATTAAGCTGAATGTTTTCATGTCCTCTCTTATTGTAATTGTATTTTTAAGTCCAATCAGTAGTTCTACTCAAACAAACCAAGTTCACATTACTTAAATGTGTCATTTCTTAAATCAATTATGAATTCTGAGTAAATTCTACTATATAATGGCCAGTCCTATTGTAATTATGTGTTTGAGCTCAAACAACTCATTATCATCCCTTTTTGCCTGTTATGCTGACGTCACCCATGCAGCCGCCAGAAATCAGGTTTATACCAGTTTGATAGAGTGGAATCGCTGAGCTCCGAACTTTTTCAGCAGCGAAGTTTTTGGACCACAATTTCTTCAGTGAATGACCAATGTCCAGCCTCAAAATGGTAAGTACCTGGCGCTAGTGCAATAGTTGATGTAATTTAACATTTTATTTTAAAAATCTAGTTATCATCAAGCTATTAATGTAGTTAACCAACTTTTCGTTTGAACATTTTATTGAATAATACAAAAAGACAAAGACTATACTATAAGCAATCAGCTACCGCTGTCCCACACTGAGCTGAGCCGGAGACCTGTGTTAGCTAAAATGCGGGCAACGGACCAGCGAACGTCTCGGTAAGTTAGCGCAGAGCTAACGCTTTTCGGCGACGTGTCTGATGACGAGCGTCCACTTTGGGTGCACTTCGAGTCCACCGCGGTGTCCAATCCCACACAGCCTGCGCGCGCACTCACAGCGGGCTCAAAGTGGGCTCACAGCGGACGTTCGTCGGTTACGTCAGCACCGACCTCAGTTTTGAGACAGCGCGGACTTGTCGAGTTTGATGACAGCGTTCGGCACTCAATTCGAAGAATTTCTTTGTTGCTTCCAGAAAACTCAAACTGAGCTGAGACGTGAAGCAGCTAGCCACGGACCCGCAGACATCTTTGCAGGTTGGTGCACACAAGGTCACATTATGAGTTGTGTAATTTCTTCATTACAGTGATTTAATTTTTGTTAGCTGGCTATTTGTCCCACTCTTTGCTGTCTTGCTAATTAAGTAATGTTAGCTTGTTGGCTATTGTGTTCATTTGGAAAGCCACTATCAAGGTCTTTTCTTAAAGGGGACATATTATGCAAAATGCACTTTTCCATGGTTTTCTATAAGTAGTATGTGTCCCTGGCATGTCTACGAACCCCCCCAAACATGAGAAAAGTCCATCCTCTCCGTCTTTTGCTTTCTCCACCTTTCAGGAAATGTGCTCAGACAGGCGAATTGGAGATTTTCCCTTGATATCGTCAAGAAGGGCGATGCCACCTCCCCCCGGGTGGGTGACACTCCCCGAGCTAGGTGTGTGTTCCGCCCACTGAGTCTGGCTTGCAGACGCTATGGTTACTTCCCTTGTGAACACTAGCTTTCGGTAGAACAATGTCGAAGGTACGAGCGAAACACGCTAGTTGCTTTGTTGTTGGCTGCACAAACCAACACAGAAGTCTTTATTTAACCCCTACGCCCGAGGATCTGAAGACCCAGTGGATTAATTTTATTTTTGATGGAAATGTACCCGCTCCAACTCTGAAAGTGTTGTACGTGTGTGCTAACCATTTCACCTCGGACTGCTTTCTCAACGAGGGCCAGTACAATGCAGGATTTGCTACAAGTCTCAAGATAAAGCTTGGATCAGTAACGACTGTCCGTGACCCAACTTTGAACTTGGGAACTGTAAGTTTTACCATTTTATGTTGCTTTACTGTATGTTCACAAGAGCCTGTTGTGTGTGTGTTGTTAGCATGGCAGCTAATGTGGCTAACGTTTTGCCTCGTCGACACGCAGCCGGGTATAGCCGGGTACAGATTGTATGCAATTCTTCTGCTTGGTATCGCCGTGTGACATTGATTAGAGCCACCCTGCTAAAGTATTATACTTCAAAGGTGTTTTAGCTGTCTGTAAAGTCAAGCCGGTAGTGATTAGCATAGGTGTCCGGGCTTGTTTATTAGTGCTGTGAAAGTTATTATTGAGAGTCATGCCTTATGATGGCCGTTTTAACATTTATATCATGTTTACAGATACAGTGCCTGTAGGGAATATCTAGATAAGCGCAGAGTTAAGGGGATATGTCCAAGGGTATAGTCTATAATACACATTTTTTGCATTTTGCACATATAGTGAGCTATTTGCAGTATTTACAAGCTATTGACAACCTAATTTACACATAATTGAGTGCATTTGTTGTTATCAAGGTAGCGTACATACGTGGTCTGGCATCAGTCACAAGCCATTAAGGAAGTTCATTATAAAGACATGCAGAGTTACGGACCCACAATTGACACTTTGCGACTCTTTCCACCATCAAACTATCAGATTGATAGGAAACAGAGACAAAGGACCCCTCTTCCACAAACAGACCATGCTTTTAGCATGTCCGAACGACACAGAACCAGACCAAAGGTCAAAGGGCCAGCTCCAGAGGATCAACCAATGGACACCAGACAACTGGAGAATATTGGCAAAATCTCCAGTTTGTAACAATAAGACTTTGTCTAAAGATATTTGATTGTTTCTTGTATAGGACAAGTAACAACAAAAGGACTGATTAACACTAAGGTGTGAATCCTGGCCTGTCTGTGCCATGCATGAACACACACACACACACACCCACACACCCACACACACCAACCTCCCTTCCTCTGTTCCTTTCTAGATAAGAGTCATAAACTACAACCCACATTCCAATCCTGGGTATTGACCTGCAGAACACTCTTCACAGACACAGATCTAAGGAAGAATGTAAAATTAAATATCTAACTGTTCCCTAACTCATGAGATTTTCCTATGCAATAGTTTAACCCCAAACTTCTATCCCATAGAATGTTTGAAATGTAACATGTAGATTTTAAGACAATGTTCTTCATGCGACCATACTGTTAGCATCCTTCACACAAGGTAACACACTACATGACATCCAGAATGTTCATATTATTATTATTACAGTCGAAGAACTGCTGTGTAATCCATATGTATAGACCATTAGCTTTGGGAAATGTTTATATTGTTGTTTGATCAATTAACCACTTGTATCATAATTAATTCCAGGTTTGAAGGATGTAATATGAAATCAACAATCCTATTACTCCTCTCTGCCATTATTAGTGCAAGTAGTTTTATTTTATTTCATTTAATGTTTTGTGGTCATGGTGGAAGAAGGATGTGCGAGTTTATAAGTAAACTCTAGATTTAAATTATTCTAAAGTTCAGTGGAAAATTACTCTCTTCTCCAAGTGGAAACACGGGAGAAGATGGGTGGTGCCCATGAAACATGCGCCACCCCCCAGGGGATAAAACAGTCGTGAACAATTCACACATTGCCAAAAACCAGGTCTAAGCCTAAGTCAGGTCAGATGGTCGGAAGCCCCGAAAATCAGTTCAGAGTTCAGTCCAGAAGAGAAAGAAAAGTCAGAGAAACCCAGATGACAAGAAGATGTGCAAAGTGAGAAACGATGCAGAAACTAGAAGCTGAGAACTTTGCTCAAAGCTCAGAGTCCCGGCTCAAAGCCCGGCTCTGTAGCCATGTAAACTCTTAGCTCTAAGCTGCTAGCCACAAACTCATGGCTCTTACTCATTTTTGCACTTCTCGCGTCTTTTATTTTTCTTTGCCACAAGCTACAAGTAACATGATTTTTATCTACATGCGCGATCTTTTATTTTTATAAGCCAAGTCAAGACCAACTGAACCAAAGCAACAGAAGTGCTTTAGAGTAATTTTGTAACTTTTAATCATCATCAAGTTTTCCCTTTTGAAGATTTTGACAACTTTAGAGTCATCTGGTCAATGCCAGTCTCCTCTAAAGTTATCCAACCAAAGTAAAGATTATTAGAGTTTATTTCGCATCAACCCGCAAGAGACACCAGCAGAGACACATCTGCACGACCGCCTGCAGAGAAGCCAAGCAGAAATCAAGAGTGCCCGAGACAGAAAGTCTACTGGCAAACTCCACCGGAGCTGAACCGCTGAGACACCGGCAGAATCCGTCATCATGATAACGGGACACGGCCTCCACGGGAATCCACCTAGATCCCGCGTCTCCAGGGTTACCACGGCAACCACAGCCACCTGGGTCCCAGCCGAGGGTCTCCAGCTACAGCGCAACTCACAGTAGGCCGGTCTTAACACTCTGCTCATGACTGGGTTGATGTCGAAATATAGCAATATTTAATCATCAAACCTAATTCATAGATGTAGTATCATTAGCTGTATAGCCATAGTGTATAGCCATAACATATCCTCTCCCACCATTGCCAACTCATCACACTGCTCATTTCATTATTATTTTCATCTTTATGATTATTACACCTTGCATTTACTCTGTAGATAGTAGTTTAGTTAAATAAACTCCTTTATTTATTTTAGCAGCCTCTCCCTCTGGGTCAGATTCTGGATAAAAGTCGTGTGGTTGAACCAAATTGCTACCGACGCCAGGTCGCCGGTCACGGTCACCGTAAACATTAGAGCATGGTGCCAGAAGCCCAAACGGCATCCCCTTCCGAAGAGGGGCGTGGTCAGGCACAGCTCATTTGCATTTAAAGCTACAGACACAGAAACAGCCTGTTCTGAACAGGGCTGAAAAAGAGGGGTTTACATTCATGCTGAAATATAGGATTGGAGAGGATTTTTTAGCAAGAAGTTTCAAAGACATGTTTTGGGGACCTCTGAGACTTATTCAAACTTGTTGAAAAGGAGCATAATATGTCCCCTTTAAACTTTGCACTGTTAGCAAATTGCCATTTTTCCTTTGCTAGCTGAGGATGGAGTGGAAGTGTAAGTATTGTGGTTTTATTTGTGGAAAGAGGGCGCAGCTTTTTAAACACTACAACAAAACATGGTAGTTACACAGGGACAGTACCATTTCCTGGTTTGCACCAGGACTGTTTGTGCACATTCAAGTCCTTAAACAGCCTTAAAGCACATATATCTCGTATACAATCTAAAACTCACAAAGAACAACTAACAGAAAACGAAACTGTAAAATTCTGCTGTCAGTTGTGTGATTTCATTGAGCCCTGCTCTGAATCAGAATTTTTCACCCACCTCCGAAGTAGACACTTGAAAGTTAACCAAAAGGTTCAGTGTCCATATGCAGGCTGCAGATTTGAGAGCAATGTGTATTCAACAAAGGAATGAAGTGGTAAAGGACAAGCCTGCCATCACCGAGATATGTCAGCGTTGGCCAGCTCTCTTACCTTAACAGCAGGTAGGCCTATAGATTTGTCTCATATGCTACAGTCAGCACGATTGCCTTAAAGAGTGCAGTCTGTGTCGTTGAATCAAAATATCACAACATGGTCAACTCATTTAAATATGAGCATGTTTTAATTTATTTATTTTTATTTTTTTTACATGTTTGAGGTGTGTCTGGAGTTCAGTAGGGTTGTTGGTAAAAGCCTGAAACAAGAGTTCTATGAGGCCCTTGATCAACACAGTCCCAGGCTCATTGAAATCTTCAAGGCAAAGAGGGGCCTCACAGGGCAGGTCTTGGCCGACCTGATGGAACAAACGAAGGTTAGTTTATTTTCAGTTCTATATCTTCAATGTCTTAGAAAACAGTCTGATACTTGATTGAGCTTGGTGGGGGCAGGCATACACAAATGTCTCTCTCTCCTGCACCTTCACCCAGCTCTCCCGCTGCTGTGCTCTGCTCTCCTCCACTTTGTTTAACAACTCCTCCCTGTCTAATGTTACTTGTCTAATAAGATTACATTAAAAGTGTGAGTAACGTAACGCTAACAGCGTTATATAGTTTACACTCACATCACATCTGTTAACCAGTGTGAACATTAAAATACTATTTTTTACCTAACCATCATCATTTACGAGTCAGTAAAAGGCTACCTGACTAGCGTCTTCTTCATCTGTTGTCTTTCTCTTCTTAGAGAAGTATCTGAACAAGCTCATCTGAAAATGCAGTCAGCAGTTAATACATAATGACGTGTAGATATTGGCTTAATGCTATCAATTAGTTTACCCAAGTTAGTGTCACTGAGTTGGCCAATAAGTCGACCTTTTCTCCGGTAATTCGCTGCCTTATTCCTCACGACTACACTTCTCTGACTCTGACCTGGTGCCTGATGTGATGTCACTTTCAAGGCCGCGCTCTCGCAAGTAATTAACTCCAATAGGATCCCCCAACCACCCCACTCCCTCCCTCCCCTCTCCTCCTCTCCCCCCGCTGTTGCGCTCATCATCACACAGGCTGTGCTGTGAAGGTGGAGAGATGTGGCGGTGGTGCATTTGCGACAATAAAAAAAAAAAAAGAAATTTGAAGGCGTGGCGGCTATGATGTAGCAGTGGCGGGCCACCACTGCTGAATGAATGTAGAGGAAACACTGAGTCATGCGCATGAATACACCCCATACCTATGTGTGCTCAAATTAGGGTTCAAATGATTTTGAGCTTGTGAAGTGATGTTCACAGACAATTCCAAAATATGTAATGGTAAATCAACCTTTTGTAAACCTGAAAAATAAATCTGCATGAGAAATTCAAGTTTGCATGTGAAAAAATTGTCCATGTAGAAGATTTAGGATTAAGGTAACAGATCACTTGTCCTGTGCCTGGGAGTTTCTGGAGGCAAGCTAACCACCTCGCCTTTTGTGTTTTTCACTGAAACCCCAATTTTGATATTTTTAACAAGAGATAGTGTATTGTATATGGCTCTAAAAGCCCTGTGATGTATGAATATTGATATCAAAAAAGGCTATATTCTTTAAATATGTGAAAATTTATTCTTAGTTTTTTGATATTTAAAACATATTGATGCTTTTTTCCACAGCACCTGAGGGAGCACAGAGACCAAGTCCATAAGGCAGAACACAATAGGAGAATATTCAGGTATACACCATTTATTATTTATGGATTTTAAAACCAACAGAAAGATAAAGGCGGTTGCAGAAGCAAAGTGCCAGTTCTGTATAGCAGTATACATATACATTGTTTGTATCTTTTTAATTCTTCTCTGTGTAATCTAAATTTATGATGTATTTGTATATCAGAGATTGAAGATTGAAAGCACTCAGTTTTAGTGTCAAGACAAACCTGAAACATAGACTAATCCACTATGATTGCAATCAAAAGCGCAATAAAAGTGCGCTGCATGGTTTAATATTTTACCAGATATTAAAGGGGAACTCCACCAGTTTTGCACATTCAAGCTCAGTTTATATGAAGCACAATGAGTTCTGTGGTTCTTGAGAGAATTTACATGTTTATCACAGCCTGGGCTTGAAAATCACAAATTCTTTATGGAAAAGTCTGTATTGAAAACTTGGTTGTGCCGTTTCAAACACATGGGAATGTAGTAGGCAGGGAGAGAGTAGCAAAAGA
Source organism: Seriola lalandi dorsalis (assembly GCF_002814215.2). NCBI lineage: Eukaryota > Metazoa > Chordata > Actinopteri > Carangiformes > Carangidae > Seriola > Seriola lalandi. The sequence continues at coordinate 1,478,118 of NW_019525107.1, read as the reverse complement.
TGCTATCAGGTTGCATTATGGGAGGTAGTAGGATACAGCTTTTGGCAATTGACTCGTATCAGGGATTAAAAGTCAGAATGTCTCAGATTCTTCTACTAGGTAGGTAGGTGCTACTGCTACTACATCTATGTACGTCTTTGAAATGCCTGTTTTTTGTCTAAAGAGGCTGCAGTTGTAAAATGTAGTCCGTCTGTTCACAGATAATAAAATCCTCTCAATACTCTCTCTTCACCTACTCAATTTCAGATCCAAATGACTGGTAAAACCTAATGTATGCTGACCTACATTTGTTGGTGAGTAACAGTCCCTTCCTTGGTGCCTCATTTTCACTCAGGCTTGTGAAGGACATGGATATTATTGAACATACTTTTGAATTCAGTAATGAAATAGTTTTTGTCCTCAAGATGAAAGAGGCACAAGCTTTGGTGAGGGTGGCGCGGCAGATGACCAGGTGGATGCCATTCTGAGTAACTGTCTGAGCATGTCTGACGACCTGAATGCCAGGACCATGCTGCTCACCCTTAGTGACACTCTGGTGTTCTCAACTTTTCCCTGTGTGTTTTTCTTTCTGAACGTGTGTGTGCGTGTGCATTGCATTCACACATGAGTGTTTATTTTGGTCAATGATGGCACAGTCCTTCAGATGCAGGTCAGAGATATAGATAGTCTTGACTTGCTTTGTATGTCTTCCTAATGTCCTAATGCTTGTTTTGACTCTGTGACAAACACGGGCCACGTGTCTTGGAGAGACACTCAGTCTGGCTCCTGTTATGTCGAGACACTGGACTCGTTATGTAAAACTATTGCTTCCAATGATGGTTAGCACTTTTGATGCCTCTGCGCCGGCGACAGCCAGGACTGGAGCATTATGTTTTCAGGTTGTCCCTTGGCCCCATTCCCTTTTTGAGAGACTTTCTTCAAGAATGTCACACACATTCACTTGGACTCAAGGATGCACTCATAAGATTTTGGTGGACAAAGGTCACAGTGACCTCACCAAACACATTTTTTTACCTCTTGAATCAAGACTGCCTTGAGGGCATTTCTTCAGATTTGGCAGAAATATGGATGAACTGATTAGTCAAAGGTCAAGGTCACTGTGACCTCACAAACACGTTTTCAACCATAACGTTTAAGAAATTCATACATTTTAACACAAATATCTAACAGGATAGAATAATGAAGTCATGACATTTTATATCCCAAAGGTCAACTTCATTGTGACATCATAATGTACAAAATCACTTCTGGCCATTATTCAACACTGTAACTGAGGAAGGGGAGATTGTGACCATATTTCCTGCAATTTGGCTGGTTGGCAGAGGCATACAACTGCGAGGCGGTAATTCTAGTTATTTTATGCACTGCCACATCTGATTATTGAATTTTCATTATTGACCTGGAAATTAGCAATCTGCCAAAACAATCTGCAAGCAAATGCCTGGTTCCTTTAACTTCCTGCGGGAACTTTCGGACCAAAACACCGGGGTAAAGCTTGAATACTTGGTTGCACCTTCAGTAAATCTATTTTAACACCATATGTCCTGACTGTATATTTTCTTGGGTTTTTAGTAGTTAACATCTTTTCTAAATTAACCTTTTTAACGATGGGGATCATCTTGAAGAGGAAATATTTAGCTACGGTGTTAGGTTAACTTTTTTTCAGTGTCACATAGCACCTGTCAGTTCTTAAGAGGAGACGATCAATGTAATGTTCAGTGTGTCCTGCAAAGTGGTTTTAAAAGACATATCCTTTGCTGACTGTTATTTCAAGTTACTTAAATATATTCTGAACAAAATGTTATGTGGAGTTATTTGGGGAGAATGAGGGTGGAGGCAAGGAAAGACATGACCCACAGTGTTAAATGAAATAAAAGGGGGGTTGGGGGGTCCTTTGTGTTCTTTTCCAGTAAAAGTTAATGTGCATCTGATTCAAAATGTCCCCACTGAGAGCGGAAGCATCTCTTCGTTGTCACAGCTGTTTTCTGCAGCTGCACAGTCCAGCTCCATTTGGCAACATACACTGTTCTAAAGTTAATCTAATGTAGTACACAAGAGCTGGCCTGTGCAAGCCTGTGTGAGTCATTTGACATCCTCCCCCCCATACCTCATGCCTGTATACAATAATGTGTACACAGAGTGCAAGCACAGCAACAAAACCGGGAGTCAATCAGATTTGGCTTGAGCCTGAAGACCGCTCTTAAACTTTGTAACTTTGTGAAGAGGCTGCTGCAGCCTGATAAAGTCTTCTCAGTAGTGAAATAAAGGAATTAAATTAGCCTGAAGCTAACTTCTGGGGTTTGGTTATTTGCTTATACACTTCATTCAGCACTCCACCTCAGCATAAATCTCGATTTCCCAGCTGTGTTAGCGCTTTAGTATCTCTGGAAGCCAGAAGAAAATTAGACATGTAACTTCTGTATTACGTTATGTTGTTCTAAGCATTGATTTGGTGTCTTTGGGCATAATATACTATGAACATGCTAGTTAAAGTGTAATGTACTTTAATCTCCAAACATCAATAGATAGTGTTTGTGAGTCACAGAGCATTTGGTCCACATTGGCAAGGCACAAGTCGAGGATACCAAAGTATCCTAAACAGATTGTTGCAGGGTGTATTGGTTTCTAAACCTATAATAATGTGCTGAGATAGTTTTTTTGCTAAATATGTTTGACATGATTTTTCCAGTACTTTCCTGCTGACAGGATGCAAGGGAGGAGTCCCTTAAATCACACCACTGTGGTCAGTGAGATGCTTGCAGTCTGCATTCACAGTAAAATAACACAAATGACCCTTCTCTGGTGTTGAGGAAGAGTCTGGAGAGCACAGAAGCGAGTTTCTGCTCAGCAGCCAATCTTTAAGATGGAGATATAGCACATCGTTTTTATCTGTGTTCTTAAATATCTTATCACTAAAACAGGTCAAAAGTCAAATAATAAAGATTGCAAATGTTGATTATTGGACACCCTGCAGGAATGGCAACCCTTAAAATAAAACAGGATGAAATCCCTCATTACGCTTGCATGTGCCTGCATGAAGAATTGAGTAATTTGCTTAAGTGGACATCTAAAATATCCTTTAATTCACATCAAAAAAGCAAAAGTTTAAGTAGCAGATCTTTTTTTTGTGTGTGCTGTCCACTCTTGTTGATCATTTTGCAACTCCTTGCAGGGGTCCCTATCCCTAGGTTGAGCACCACTGTCCTACTGTGGGTCCTGTCGTATATCCGACTTTCCTATGGTTTCTCTGTATGTCTAATAATTACACGTCCCACTCATCTATCCAGGATGTTATCCCCCCCACATCTGTATGAATTGCATTTTAATTTAGCGTTTTAAGCCCCTTTCAATTTAAAAATGTGTATTATTACTTCACATGGATGTCTGACCTTCACTGTGCAGAATAAATTATGAGTGGAGTTTGACACTAGACAGCTGTTTTCACATTCATCTGCTTCAGGGCGAAAGTTTGTGTCTCACCTTAAAACTCAGTTTGACACACATATATGGCCATGAGGACATCACAACTAATTTGGAAGCTGGTCTTGGTCCAGTATTAACTTGCAACTTACCTACACATGTAACTTATACATGTGTAGTGTGGAAACCTAAAGCCTCTGGTGCACTTAACACTCAGATTATTTGTGTTTTGTAAGAATGTCTGACCATTTAATTTTGGAACAAAAACATCACAAATTATGATTGAAACTACAGCACTTTCATGTGTCCAACAATATGTTTAAAGGGAATCTTTATTTGTTTTTTAACATAAATTTGTAATGTAATTGGACTGTAAAAACATTGTGAATGTTGCTCTGTTCATCTCCCTTTTTAGCCTATTTTGGTGAGCAAATGAGAGCAGCTCCTCTCCTCTTCTATTCAGGGTTCAGCTTTTAATGGGCAACAGCTGTTCTCTCACATCTCTGAGTGATACAGTGTGCTCTTTACACCAGTTACATGAATGGACACAAACATGCAGCCCTCCACACAACTACTGACTTCAGCCCTGACAAGTACTTCCCATGAACATTTGTGTTTATATTTAGGACGTGCCTCTGATGGGACAGCAACACAGGGACACTTAATTTTGTCTCTATTTTTGCTTGATGCTTGAGTTGGTCGTTTGTATCCACCGCATGGGGAAGTCTTCTTAGTCTTTCGTGTGTCGCCTCCTCTAACTCCAGTAGAGGGCGCTTAATGTTCAAGTATAGGGTGTTTAGCTGGAGACATCTATTTTATTAAGGTCTGCAACAGTAGTTTCATTTACATCAGATATGAAACAGTCTCAATCTTTTAGTGATCACAAGCTTTATATAATCAAATTTCATTGCCATTAACTTAAGTAAAATGCTGATTGAGAGGTTTAGTTCCAGGGAGCATTTAAGTACTGTGAAAAATATGCGTCCTGAGGGCATAAAAAGTGCACTACAGGTGTGGAGCAGGTTTATTGCACAATCAAGGAGAAATATCAGATCTCCTCAGATTAAGTTTAGTCTTTTTTTTGTTAACTTTTTTGAGTAAATAAGTTTTATAACTTGAGGGTTTTTTAGATGTCACTGGAATATCCTTATGCCACACATACAGTAAAAAGTAGGATATTTCTGTAATGTTTAAAGATTTCTAAAGAAAAGCCCCTGTGTGAAAATGTTGGAGGAGTATTATACTAACATTATAACTACTGTATGACTTGCATGTACTTTATCTAGTCCACTACATTTCAGAGTTAATATTGTACTTGTCATTCTGCTACATTTATTTCATATGTTATAGTTACCTCTTTATCTGGTTAATACCATGGCCTTTAATCCTCACAGACATATAGTTACTGGATACTTTGCAGATGAAGATATTGCAAATAAACTAAACAATTAATGTAGAAAATAAGATACACTGATATAGATTAAACGGCCCAGCAGAATAGGCTCCACCATCATCAACATTAAAGTGCAGTTTATATGTAAATGCATTTTAGACTATATACATATAGTAAAATAATTTTGATACTTTAAGTAAATGTTGCTGCAAATAATTTCGTGCTTTATTCAAGTGGAAATTTAAGTTCAGGATTTTTACAGAGTGGAGTTTTTTGTGGTAGGCCTACTGCTGCTTTGATTTAAGTGAAATATCTCAATACTTGTGTCACTGCTGTAATAAACTCAGTATTTAGTGACAAAGGGAGACTTCATGTCCATGTGGGGGTCATATAATAAGACTATTACAGCATTTTCCCAGGATGGGACACATGTGAGGAGTGTGTGGTCATGCGCGGAGCTAACACTGGTCTACTAGGTGGCGTCTCCGCACACAAGGATTAGCCGTCTTCCCACTCAGCACTCCCTGAATTCCACTCCGCCTTTTACTTTTTCGGC
>NW_019525107.1:1444054-1472729 GCF_002814215.2 Seriola lalandi dorsalis | reverse complement strand
TCCCTCTCTCCCTCCCTCTCTCTCCCTCTCTGTGCACAGGACTTCCCAGTGACTTTGCGAGATTGCATTTAGCCCCACAACAGAGTCCCAAGTTTCGTAGCGCACGGGCAGAAGAAGCGAGTCTGGATCCCCTTCGAGTCGATATTTTGCGTTCCCCTCCATTTAAAAAAAAACAACAAAACAAACTAAAACACACACACACTCAAACGCGCGCGAAAAAGGATCCTTTTTACCTGTTGATGAAGTCCCACCGGGTGTGGGACGCAGAGGAGCAGTCGGGTTTCTCCACACAGAAGAAAAGTCTAAAAGAGGTGCAGGCAACACACCGCTCCAGTGGCCAGGAGGAGTGAAGGACCTCGGGTTTTCCTTTTTCCCCAGCATTACAGCCTATGCTGGGTTGGTGGAAAATGGGCACTCCGACCACTAAGATCTGTGGACTTATCCTCTCCTTGATACTCACATGCCAGCTGGTCACTGTAAGTCAGCTCAAACTTTACTCTTTCTTTTTACACTCCTCTCTACTCTTTTTCTCTTCACTGAGGAATTCATGTTTCATTCACCAACAGAACTGACCTATAAAAACCTTTTTAAACCCCCCGGAGGTCAAGTCAAACTTACAAACCACTGCCTTTTATGTCCTATTAAAGGAAGAAGAAGAAAAAAAACAGGCATGTGTTGATGTTACTATTTATATTAAGTAAATAGTGTGGTCTGCTGGTGCAGGGCTGCTCGCTTGCAGGTGGGCTGTGGAGCAGATTCCAGTACACAGTCATATCGGCATGAACTGTAAAGATGCTGTTAAAATTAATATGACAAACTAGAATTTCCTGTTGAGTGAACCCAGGCTAAGTTTGTCCATAGAAACAAGCTATTCATAGTCTCCCTGGAGTCCTCATCTCCTAAACCTTCTCAAACTTTGTCAGGCTGCACTTTGGCATCGCCTTCACTGTCTGCCAGTTATAACGTGTGTGAGGCCAACTTTATTTTATGTCAGTGTGATCACAATAGATGAAAATGTGCATCTATTACCAGTACATTTAGATCTTTTCTTTGTCTTTCTTATTAATGAATTGGTCCTGGAAAACTTGGAATCCTTCAGAATAAAAGTTGGAGTTATTTTCACATAAGAAATGGGCTTGTAGGTTGTTTAAAAAAAGGAAGAAAAAAAAAACTTGAATCCATTTGTCTAGAGCCATTCTCCTCCATCCAGGGTCTACTACAACGGGAGCCAGTGCACAATTTTGGGAATGTCCTACTAAGTTGCATCCTCTGGTTTTCTTCATTCAGCTCTCACTATTGTGTAGTGCACTGAAGCGTTGCAACTAACACTTATTTTCATTGCGGATTATTTTCTAAATTATTCGCTAAATTCTTTAGTCTGTAAATTGTCCAAGAACAATTCATGGGGCCCAAGATTATGTCTATTAAATTATTCAATTTGTCCAAACAATAGCCCCAAAAACCCAAACATATTTTATTTAAAGGAAGAAAGAGCCGCAAATCCTCATATCTGAGAAGCTGGAACCAGAGAACGTTTGGCATTTGGCATGCCTGATAAATGACTGTAATCAGAAATCCCTTAATCAGAATTGTTGCAGATGACTTTTCTATTGATTGACTTATCAATTTATCAGTAAATTGTGTGACCAGCCCATGCACCTTTGGGTATTTAGTCAAGGGTAATTCATGATGTGCAACTCTTAAGTTTGATTTACTTTGCTATAATTGTGGTGTGAATCATATAGAGGATGACTGTGGCTCTGCTGCTGAGAATAGACCCCCCCCCATCCCTTCCACCCCTCCCCCCCACCCTCTAGAAATCCCGTCTGGTCGCTCACCTTTATGCCCTCCAATAAACAGAGCTGTCACGGTTGAGATATCTGTGACTCCTTTCTGTTGATTTGATCTGAAGCAAAGCGAAGCCTCTTTGAATGATGGGACATAGTTGAGGCGACCGACAGACACAAATGTTTCACCTGCTGGATATAGATTATATGAGCAGTGATATCCCTGACATTTGAAAATCTATAGTGTTAAAACTTTCATGACTTCAAGGTGTATTTTGAATCCGGCGGTGACATGCTATTGATCGCTGTGCCTTTTCCCATGGATGACAGGATCTATCACTTTGTGTCAGTGCACAAAGGTGAGAAAAGAACTTTTCATTACCTGCGTCTTCAAAAGCAAACGCAATGTTATTTGTCTTCAGTATCATCGATCCACAAAAAGCGATCCCGTCCCTGGAGGGCTATCATCATCTGTTGACGTTCTGACACTGGAACCGGTAATAGGAGATGGCCTCTACACTTTTACCACAGATTTGATTGACTACCAGGCCAACAATACCAACATAATTGAATTATGTGGAACCACAAGCATCTGTTTCTTGCATTATGACTTTGAACTGCAGCAGGCCGACTGCCTCTTGATTCAATTAAGCACGCGTACTGGTGTTACTACGGGCCTTCCTCTCTCCCCGCTGGAATGTCAGCATCATGCGCATAAACCTGGACAATCAAAGTCAATAAAAACTCTCGATGGGTAAGAGCTCTCCATCACAAATGAGTACCCATATCCTGCTGTGAACCACCAGCAGCAATAGTGTGAGAAATTATCCAGGTCAAGCAGTTGAAGAGCTTAATATTGAATCAGTAGAAACAGCTACTCCCAAATCCGCTCGTGACTAGTATTTTACGAGCGAAAATAGATTGATATGGTCAGTGGCGTTTGATTCTGGTCTAACTCAATCAAGTAAAAGTGAGGGGGGGCCACTTTGTTTTCTGGTGTGTGACATCAGACCAACGGTGAGCACTACTTGCTGACAGTTTTTGGGCACGGAGATCTCTCCCAGTATAGACTGTCACCAATGTCCCTTGACTTCATTGGGGGTTGGACTGTGGTTGGGGGAAGGGCGGCCTGGATTCCTATGACTATACAGTCTGCAGAGCTTGTGGCGTTGGCGTAAATTGCTCTCTGTCTCTGCCGTGTGTAACTCAGCCCCATCGTTCCTGTGCTAAACATTGTGCAGCAACAGTTTGATCTGATGATTTTGTTTAGTTTGCGCTGGGTAATGTATTGACTGGGCGAGGCGGTTGGTCTCTGAGTGGTGCTTTGGCGTGTCAGCTTCGGCTACCTGGTGTTTAATTTCCATTCAGACTCGATGGAGTTGCAAAGCACAGCAGTGCAAACACCAGCGTCACTCCACAGTTTGAACAGTAGGGAAGGTCTGCCCCCTCCAGACCCATTCACATAATTGCTTGAAGACTGGGTTCAGTAAACATTGCATTGTTGAATTATAGCCCCTGGGGGTGGGGGGTGGGAGGAGGCCATCCTGGGATGATGGGACAATGCTGAAGTGAAGTATTCCCCCCCCCCCCCAACGCATTGGCACATATGGAGTGCAGGCTGCTCTGGCTGGCATTTGTTGACTCTGCAGTGAGGTGTGACTTGGGCCGGTATAGAGGTCAGAGAGGTGAGGACTCTGAACCTGACTCTGTTTTTCAGTTCAGTGGTGTTTCTCATGATTTATTCACAGACCAAGATTAACTCCCCTACACAAGTTTCCCAATGTTTTCACAGCATTTACTCAGTTTTTTTTTTTTTTTTTTTAGCATTTCTACTGTACTACAATAATTCCATTGGATGCAGATGCTGAATAATTTCCTTTATAGTTGTGCTTTGCCCCCCTACAGAGAAGTGAGCGGCTTTCAATTCAACCTGTAGCTTGGTATGTGCCTGACTTAAAGGACCATTGCATAGTTTTACATCACTACTGTTAGAATATAATCAAATCAGACATTTTCTTGAAAGAACCATATTTTCCTCAACCATAGAGATCAGTGTGATTTCTGCGTTGTAATGCAAGTTAGGAATCTAGATTACAGAGAAGCATCAAGGCTTTACAGATGGATGGATGTCTGGGAAACACCCTCATAACCACACACACACACACACACACACACGCACACAAACTAACGTCTTCTCACAATGATGTATGCTGTGTAGCTTGGGGTAGCGTTGTCATGCCCAACGTTGCGTCCGTGTCGGCCAGAGGAGTCGACTCCAAACACAGCTGCGCCTCAGCTGGTGCTGCAGCAGCAGTAGAGACGCTGTGCATGTGCCGACATGAGCACACATTCTCTTGAGTACCGCCTATTGTAACTAGAGTCCCACTCTTTCCATTCGCACTTCTTCACACATTTACATTCCCCCTTACCTGAAGCGCTCCTCTGTGGATGGCTTTTGTTTCAAACCACAGCTTATCACACTCACAGTTATGTATCATCCTCAAATCAGTGCGAAGCTTCTGCCAGGTGAAGTGTCATTCTGTAATGAAATCCTCAAAGCTTTATGTGGGATAAAGTTTAAGTTTGAATGCGTTCGCAACCCCTCGGCCCCTCCTGTCTCAGTGAAACATATATCTCTCTTCATTCCTGGGTTATGGAGCTACAGGTGCAATAAAAACCCAACAGTGGTCATGGAGAGGTCACAGGATTTCCTGAGGACACAACAGTCTACACCATGAGCAATAAAAAACAGCTAATGGTCAGGGGCTTTTTGAGAGCAGCAAATCACACATGTCTGCTTTCTTTCCCCTTCAGTTTGGGAAAGGATTAATATGGCGCAAACTCACTTCCTTTATGTTTTTGTTAAACAAGTGACTAGCTTGTCTTCAACTTGATGTACTTTCATGCCAATGGTCACACTGCTCGTCCTGGAAATATTGAGCTTTAAATCTAACATGAGTCATTCAGCTTGATAAAAAAGAACAAAAGACTGTAATAGACTGGTACAGAGTCTGACTCATTCCCCCATCTTAATCAGTCTTCTGCAATCCTCTCACATTGTATTACCGGCCTTTTTTCCCAGGCTGTACCCAGGCTTGCTCTTATTAGAGATTCATTGAAATGCTAAGTTAACTGTATTGCACTTTCCCTTTGAAGGTGCTCTATAGCCGCCTGTGCCCTATTGAATCTGCCATTGTCTTTGCTAGTGGCACTGATGTGAAGTCACTTGGGTATTCTCCTTTTTTTCTCTCAAGGGAGCTGCTGCATTGTCTTGTATGGTCCCTCCCAACTCATACAACTACTCAAATGGGGGTTGCTGCCCTTTTCACCAAAGGCGTTTTTGTGTATTGTGAGCGGAAAAGATTTTTTTTTTTCCTTGGTACTTAAATTTGCTAAAGGAATGCTATCAGTCTTTTTTTTTTTCTCCATTGTCTTTTAAAACCAGATTTGACCCTGACATCCCGTGAAGTGTTTATGAAAAATCCCACCCTGGTGTCTTATCAGAGTTGATGATTTCTCACTCCCTGAACACAGATTAGTATAGTGCCCTGCCTCCACTTCCTTTTTACTGTACAAGTCTCTACCTGTTAAACAGAAAGCCTGCCATCTTTGCAAGACTTTATTGTAAACCTTAAGAAGATGCAAATTTGCCTAAGCTGCTTTTAAACCCAGTAGTGTTCACAGAGGGAGGTCGGAAAGTGGAATTTTGCAGGCTTCAGGGTGTAATGGCTCAGTGAAAATTAAATACAGGGAGAAAACAATAGGTAAATACAGGGCTTTTCTCCCCTTTATGTGCACTTTTATTTAATTCAGGAGCATGTTTTCTAGGCAGTCGTAAAGGTCTGCCGCTCTCTAGGAGCCTAATTACCCAATGACTTCACAAATTGTTTGTTTTGAACACCAAAGCTGATTTACCTTTTATTTAAAATGTTGAATTACAGCAAATCTGAAAAGTACAAAAAATCAGCCTGACAAAAAATCAACTCAATTCAATTATTGTTTATCTGAGATAATAACATAACTATATGCAGTTAAACGTATATCTTTGTATGATAAGGGGAAGTTATAATAACGGCTAAAGTTATTATCTGAAATAGCATTACATTTGCCAAAGCCGTCACTCTTGTTTTCAACTGACTCAATCAGAGGCACTCATACTACAACCTTTGACTGGTAAATCTGCCTCCATTATCATTTTAAATGTGCCATGCTTGAATGGGATAAACAGGACTTAGCTAAGAGTCAATTCAGGTATAAGATAACTTTTGACCAAGTACTGGTACTGACTTAACACATGGTATAGCAACAGGTAAACCTCAAATTGTCAGCCACTGTGTCAGGTTTATGGAAAAGCTCAGTTTTCATGTTTTTGGGCCTTTGCTGTGCCCCTCGCTGAGGCTGCAGAGGGCCTCAGGAGAGACAGGAGGAGAACTTCACCAGTCTGGTCTGTGTTATCATGTCAGCTGTCGTCCCACGAGACATAACAACTCCTTCTCTTGTTATACACACATCTGCACACACACATACGCACATGTACGCGCGTTTGCTTCTCAGAGGAATTTTTGGTGCCGTTTTTACCCTCCATCCTCTCCACTTTCTTCTCACCCTTGCTTGTAGCTTTTACTGTTGATGTCTCTGAATCCTTGCACATTGTAAACAAGTGGTAAACCAGTATTTATATCATAGCTGTCGAAGAGAACTCATTTCTACACGCCTGACCACCTATTGCTTCACTAGTGAATACATTTGCTCCATGATGAGATATCTTTAGAGCCTTCTTAAAGCGTATTGGTTTGTGGTTGAGAGGTTTGCCAGCAGCCCATTGTTTTGGCACAGTGGTTTGCAATGGTCTGATACTTTTTGTCCCTTGCTGAGTCGCCATCCTGTTGGGGAAATGAAACCTGGAATTATCTACAGGACAAGAGGACCCCACTTGCCCTGAAGCAAAGTTTATTCAGGCTTTCCTGTGCACAGTTCAGATGCCCTGCTCTATAAATGCTGAAAGACACAACCCAGTGTATTTGTTGTTTTTCCAAACCACATACCCATTTTTTTTTCAACTTAAATCTATTTTCTCTCTGAAGTGTGTTTATATTTGAAAATCCCCATAATCTTTACTCATATCGCAACAAGCAAGTCTTATTTAAACATCTCCCCCGGTTTTTATTTCTTTCTCAGTGAGATCGACTTCATTTTTAGTGTCTTTCAACTGGTCGCAGAGTGTAACTGCAAAGCTGCACAGAAGTTTTCACAAGTTTTTCATAACTTGGCAAGTAACACACTAGAACTAAAGATTGATGAATTCCCCTGGATCTAATTATGCAAAAGTATAAGCCCTTGATGTTTGTATTTTTCTCTCTCAGCTTGAATGTGATACTTGAATTTCCATCACAGTGTGTTTCAACCGAGTAGAGGTGCTTGGTTGGAAATATTTTTCCTTTGAAGATGCGTGTTCCATGCCATGAGCCAAACTGTGTTGTAATGGAAAAAGTATTTGATTGAAAAACACACATGCTAATTCACATACTGTATTTTTAATGAAAAGTAAACAGTACTCAATCCAGTCTGCTTGTTATAATAAATCAAATGATATAATACCTTATTTGTATATTAAGACATAGCATAAAGATGACCTGTTGCTACTATTGCAACTTGCTAAACCTTGCCTCCCGTAGACAGCACAGAGTTTACTATGACAATGGTGAAAGATTTAATACTTGAAATTCTTAGCAGTTTGTCAAACAGTGGGTCTGTAATGTCAGTCAAAGGCAGGCTTCTCATTTCTAGCTAGCGATTTTGCCATTTGAAATGAAAGTACGATACTGAAAAATGTCCAAACTATTATTTTTTTTCTATCGGCTACCCCTGTTTGGTTGCTATCCTATATACTCGTTCCTATTACTATTTTTACTTCAACATTAAAAGAAAAAAGGCTTTTAGTATGAGGACTAACCTGTGTTTTTTTTCAAATGCTTGCTGGGGTAATGGTAATGTAAAGTTAGCTGGTGGTTGCTGGAGTGTAAACCTCTCCAATCCCGAGAAAAATGAGGATAGAGCCGCTAATGTTAGCTTAAACCATAATAGCATCTAGGACTGAATTCCACACAATACTACACAGTGAATGGGCTAGTTTAAAAAAAACATAACCTTTAAACCCCATAAACTACTGTAGTTTGTTAATTATGTACTCCTTGGCCATGAAAGTAAGGCTGCGTTAAAATTAAGCTAGTTAGCCACACATGCTAATAATCGCAACACATGTTAGAGTTGACAGATGTTATTTAATCTCTTCCTTACAGTTTTGCTCTTGTGTCTTTTGTTTTAGAAAGGCTTAAAAAAGACACCACCTCCCAAACTCTATATACAAAGTATCACTTTTACTACAGCCCCATGTGCACTCCCTTGGTATGTGGACTAATCTTAAGCTTGACAGGCCTGCTACAATTGTTAAGCTATGAGTGGCCTGTGGCTACATGGGGAAGCTATTTCCTATACCACCACACAACCTTTGCATACAGTGTATATATATATATATATATATATATATATATATAATTATTATTTTATCTTTTTTCAAAACACTGGATGTGGCTTTCACCTGATATGGTCTCCATGACAGTTTTGCTACAAAGATATGCATGTTTTTAGTTAACCAGGATTGGAGGTGTAAGAGCTTCCCACTAGACAGTCACTTCTTTGTGAGAAATGGAAGTCAAGGTATTGATAAGAGTGGAATGTGGACCCTGTTTGTTTAGGAGTGTTTCCCTAGATTGAAATCACAGCTTCTTGCATCACCATTGAGCCTTCTGATCATTTTTCAAATACGCTTATCATTTTATTTATATAATGATAAAAAAAAAACATTATTCAGGTAGAGTACTGCTAACTAAATACAAAGAAACACAAAGACCCCTTAATCACCATGCTGACTAAAGTAGCTTAGCATCCATCATGTGCCCAGAAGCTTGACAGTATGTGAGACTACCCAGTACCTGGCAGGCCTGTTGAAACTGATGGCTGGCCTTGTAGCACAGTTGGTAAGGCAAAGGGAATTTCTGTGGTTGTAGACTAAAGTGGCTGTGTATAATTTTCTCTCCACCCAGACCATCTGTTGATTCCATGGGATGAGGAGTCATTTACATACTTAGTTTAAAGGCTTGTTTATGCACTTTTGAATGTTTCAGTGTACTGCTTGATCAGAGATAGCATAGAGACACCTACAGAGGAGGAAATCTATTGGATAAGATACTGTTTTAAAACCAACCTAGTTCATCACTCTGTATCTGTCACATTTCTTCTATAGAAATGTATTATTTCTGCGGAGGCATGAGTCAGCCTACCACCAACAGTGTCTTTACAACACCACATCACTCAACTGAATTATGGGAACAGCAGATGTTAAGGGTTGCAGATTATTTCTTCTTACATCAGTGCACAGCTGGTGTGATATGTGATTAAATGTGACAACAAGAAGTCAATTTCAGATTTCTTTTCTTCATCTCCTTTTTTTTTTTTTTTTTTTTTTTTACAACCATGTGAGATACATGTATTGGATGTGCTAATCTAAATTACAGATCCTGGTCGCCCTTGATGTTCTTTCCGTAGTCATCAGAGACAGTGAAGGCCTCACTTTTCTGTTCGTCTTCACGCAAGCAGAACCTCCAGCCAAGTCAGGCAATTATTGCTTTAAAAGGGGTAATTAAATGGTTCTTCCACTGAACTGTGTGATTTATGTGGACTGCGAGCACATAGAGAAGACTCTTTCAGCTGTGCCAGGATGAAGAGGCCCTGTCTTCCCCACCAGGCTCCACCTGCTGAGGCTCTATTATGACCCTGTCATGGGTACAAGGGGTGGAGATGGGGGCACATGGGGGCTAAAATTTGGCACAAACACCAGACTGCAGGGTGCAGTCAGATTCCCTGGCACAGACATCAGCCTTGCCTGTGGGCACATAGTTAACTTCTCTCTCGTCTGTTGTTTCATCAGGGCTTTCCCCATGCAGGAGTAATGGAAAACAAGATTTGAGGGAGATAATAGAAGAACAAGAACAGAGTTGTTTTTTGTGCCCATTTGTTTTGTAGAACAGGCCGGCCAGACGGGCAGAGATTAGGGTCTGATCAGCCCTGGGTGCTGCATCTCTTGAGGGCTAGTCAGCACTATTGCTGCAGCCCAGAGGTGGAGTTAGTCCTCCTGATGTCATATACCCGCCCAAACCACTGTAAAGTTCACTGTCCTGCTGCAGACCTGTTCTGTCCCTCCTCCTGTTTCTGGTAGCTGTTAAATGCCCCCTGTAAATACATTTCAAAAGAGAAAAACTTTATTTTACACTTTCCTTTGCACAGACATCCACAGAATCTTCATTGTAAAATATTTTTAGGGAGGTTGGCACTTAAAATCTGATTGGCACTTTCAAAGTGTGTTTGAAATACGAGCCGTTGCACACCCTTAGCATTGAAAAATAAACAAATAGCTGTTCATACCATTTAATCAAAAGACCAGTATAAATGATATTTCAAACATAAACATTTATTATATCATAAGGGATAGCACACATTGTCAGTCATGGCTTGTCCTGTCCTCATTCAGCCCCTTAGGCAGAAATATTTGGATTTGAGCTGAGGAATGTGTGTTTGCTGATGAGAATACTTTAAGGATCACCTGGAAAAAATGCAAGAAAAAGATTATTCATTATTTAATTTTGAAGGTTTTTTTTATTCATGTAAAAATGCTGTTATTTTATTGCTCATTATCCGAGACAGCAAACTTTTACTGTAAAGAACAGTTGGCACGGTGAGTGATGTAACCTCACAGGTGAAAGCTGAGTCTTAAATTATCCTAATTCTGCTCTTTTTTTCCGTGAAGGTCATGAACTGGCTTGTGCTGGCTTGTCCATTAGCACCGTGATAAATCACACACAGAGCAGACTGCAGTTAGTTTCACTGCCTCCTCTCGTATACCTAACGGGTTCACTTCGCTGATTAACCACCGGAGCTCGGTGTATTTTCACACGGACACACAGGGCCCCTTGCCTATAATTACCTCTTATTATAGTAGGAAATGGATCCCTCACATCTGCTTCCAATGAATGGGCAGGTTAGCCCTCCTGCTTTCTTAAATTATTGCATAAACTCCTGGCAAACAGATGTCTTTGTAGGTGTGAGCACACCTTCAAATTAAGGCCTGTTGTTGAATTATGAGGACAGGTGAAATTCGTCTGTCAACTGTTGAGAGGAAGATACTCCCAGACTTTGTTTATGGTTGTCAGATGTCTGCCCTTGGGTTTGTTGTGTAGTTGATACAAAGCCAAAGGCATCCTTCAAAGTTTCTGCAGGACTTAAAAGTAGAGTGTTAAAAAAGTGAATAATTTGGTAACCTCTGCAGCACGTGTTTAAAACCGCTCTCTCCAGAAAGGACGAAATCACAAATAAATCCTTTAGGTACGAGGTAAATTAGTGCAGCGTCCATGTGGTCCTCATTACAATTGTAGACCCCCCATGTATAGTCAGAAACATTGGGTTGCAATAGGGATGCAGACCATGCAGAAGGTGGTGTTTGGGGCCTTAAATAATGACCATTTTTATACTTTGCTATGCTCCATGATAATGCTTTGCAATATAACGAGTCAGGAATGTTTCTCTCATGTATAATAAACCATTCAAGAGCAGAATATTACATTACATTTTCTGATTTAGCAGACACTTTATCCAAAGCCACTTGCAAGTGAGGGACAACACTAAAGCTTCAGTACATAAGGAGACTTTGTAAGTACTAAATACTACATCTATTTATTAAGTGCAAGGAGATCAGGTAAAGAATTGCGCGGAAAGTGCTAGTTAGGCATGTTAGGGTATTATAGGTGTTAGGGGAGGAGGTGCTCTCGGAAGAGTCGAGTGTCCAAGAGATTCTTGAAGATAGAGAGGGACGCCCCTGCTCTAATAGCATTTGGTAGCTTGTTCCACCATCAGGGAACCACAGATGAGAACAGTCTGGACTTGTGTGCACTGATGGCAACGCCAGAAGACATTCCTTGGAGAAACGCAGTGGCCGAGAAGTGCTGAAACATACCAAATGTGTTAACAGTAAAATTGATGGAATAAGAGCTCCTGTTCAGCTGGCCCACCTTTATTTTTTTATTTTTTTAGGTTAACTGCTGACTTTTATATCCTGCTCCTGGCTAATTGTAATGGGAGCTTTTTACAAAGCACAGGATCAGGATCGTTAAAAAGCCTCTGCTTATAAGGTAAATGTCTGCAGTGAATGGCCTCAGTAATGGTTTGTGGTTCCAATTAGCTACCCAATGGTGGGATTATTACTCATTAGTTCAGACAAAAGAATATTATGGGGTATTTCCATTTCAGCCACTTTGAGAAAATTAAATTTAATTGCAAACTGTTTTTTTCTTGATTAAGGTAACAGTTTACTCAGCAACCTAATTGCAGAATATGTGGACACAGTGTTTCTGCTACAAATACAAACTTAAAGTAATACTTTGGGTTATTTGAAGTTGGGTTGTACGAGGTACTTATTGATAGTCAGTGTATTACCTGCAGTAGGTCTGGCTCAGTGCACTCCCAGTTTGGAGAAACAGGCAGGAGTATCGGCACAGAAGCTGAGCCATTCAGGAAAAAGGTATTTTAGCCATGTAAAAAATGCCATCCTAAAAAACAAAACAAAAAAATCAGTTTAAGTGTATGCTTCATTTTCAATATTTTCATTTTTTCGTAGGAATATGGATCTGTCTGTATAGTATAGGTTTGTACATAGTTACATGCCTCTGTTTTATTGTTTTATGATAGAAATCTATGATAGAACGAGTGCAGTAGTAGAGATATGCCATATTTGCTGACGTACAGTGAACTCACAATTATTCAGGGTGGCCCAGACTGTTTTTGTCTGTTTTACACTAGTGAATGTTATGGCTGCATTTAGGTATTGTTCTACTCTGAACATGCAGGCAGTTTATTTTTGGGACTATCTTGTGGGGGAAGGGTAAGAGAAGTAAAGGAAGTGTTTAATTTGGCTTAGGGATTTTATCTCGTTCTCAAAGCGTAAGATCCAGCAGGCGTGGTCCTGTCTGGGGGAATTCCTCCTTCTAAGTTCATCAGTGAAAAGGGGATAGATGTCAGGCTTACTGAAATGCTCTGTTGTCAAATTTACTGTCCAGATTTACTTTATTTATTTTATACCTGTTTCCAGTTGTCAGCTGTGTGCTATCCGAGGCACATTCATTGTAAACCAGATGTGCTTTAAATTTTTAATATTTATTGACTGAGTCTGTTACTTCAGAGGGGATCATTTTGCTGCCTTCAATCAATATATGAATCATTGCAATTTATATTGAAACCACATCACAACCTGCTAAATCTGTGTGATATGCTGGTGAATGATCCCTGCAGGGAAACTGTCTAGACAGGAAGATTCCCAAGTCTAGGTGAGTTAATAAACTGCAAGTTATTCTGCTGATGCAGTCAGTTACTAAATAGAGAAAGTCACAGCTTTTAAGCATGAATCATACTGAAATGTTTTATCTAAAGTTAAACAGGATGTTACTGCTGTTAAAAAGCAATAACAGGGTTATTATCCATTCCATCGGCCATTGTATTTAATGGGACTATAGGGGATATACTGCATAAAATTAAAAAATACCTGTGACTTTGTTGATATATTTGAATATTTTAACAGGTTTAACTCGAAACTGTGCGAGACATCAGACCTTTAAAAGTGTAAATGATGCAGGAAAAGTCAGAGACGTCTCAAGAGGCTCTTTCAAAGCTCCTTGTTGACCTTGGACAAAAGTAATGAGGGGACTACTGTTTATCTCCCATCCAACAGCTTTTCCCCCGACCCTCATTCATAACCATATCTTCATCCTGCACTCTCTGTTTGCTTATCCAAAGTCTGCTCAGAGACTGACTTAGGTTTTGGCTGGCTTTGATTTCCATACTTGTTTCTAAAGTTGGATACTTTGCAACAGTATAAGACAAAAACTTCTTGTGCAAGTGTTTAACCGTTAAAACAACAACTGCCAAAACCTGTTAAGAGTTTAAAGGCAAGTATTTTTCCTCACAAATTCTTCCCATTAACAACTTCTTCAGTCCTACCATATTAGGATGAAATTCAGAAGGCACATAGGCACATGGGCTTATAAAGAGAAATTGAAATTGTATAATACAGAAAATGAAAATGAAACATGAGCCTAATGAAACGGCCCTGAGTAATACAGGTAAAGTAATCCTATCTATAGGGTTTGGCTTGTCTGACCAGCCAAAACAAAAGGGCTTCACACCCGGAGAAATCCAACCTTCACATCACTCAGTTTCCCAAGATCCCTCTCCTTGAACCAGCCTCCAGAAGATAATCCGCTTCTTTGCAAGTGTCCCTGCCCCTTGATCCTTTGTTGAGGGGTGACGGAGGGAGTCTGAAGCAAGGGTTTAAAACTGTGACGGGAGAAGACGAGAACCAATCAGAATGGCTCGACAAAGTGGGTACCTGATCCCCTCTCACATGCTGAACCCAATAATTGGCCTCAGGAATGTTCGCATTTCTGTGCTTTAGGGTTTCGTTAAAAGAAGTAACGCACACTGGGTTTTTTTTTTTTTTTTTGTTTTTTTTTTTGGAAGGTGGCTAAGATTCGCTTTGATCCTTGGATTGGGGGGGGAAATAAATGGCTTCCTTCACTGAACACAGAGGACAACCTGCAGGAAAGTCCCTTGTTAGGCTGAAGCTTAAGGTCACATCTCTGCTAACCAGAGTGTGGGCGGATTTGCTTCAGAACATTCTTGTCTATTTTTGGTCATTAAAAATTGCACCCTGTCAAAACAAAATTGCTAAATCACTCCATTCTAGAAGGCAAGAACAAAGAAAAAGAAAAACAGCAACAAGCAATGAAGAATAAACAGAAAACTGTGTTCTGTGTGTCTCATTCCCATAGG
Source organism: Seriola lalandi dorsalis (assembly GCF_002814215.2). Lineage (NCBI taxonomy): Eukaryota > Metazoa > Chordata > Actinopteri > Carangiformes > Carangidae > Seriola > Seriola lalandi. The sequence continues at coordinate 1,458,009 of NW_019525107.1, read as the reverse complement.
CTGCGAGGTGCACATGCATTCTTGCTGTCTGGAGCTGACCGATTTGATCTTCTTGTGCTGCACAGATGTGGGTGTGCCAGTGTGCTGAGCAACAGTTGGCTGTGCCTGCTACCACTCAGAGCGTTCTCTGAAAACATGGCTTTCTTCAGTGTTTATTGGTTCTTGTCCAGGCCTAACCTCAAATGGGGAGGTGAGGCCAACCGCAGCAGCAGACTGCCTACTGTGCTGAACCTCTGTGACGATAGCTCTGGAAAATGCATGTATAGAGTTTTACATTAGGGGAGAGACTTGAATACAAAGCATCTTTGAAAATGCTGGCCAAATATAATTCAGGTTACATTAAACTCGTGACAGTTTTGAAAATGACTGTAATATTTAGAAGCTGTGGGGAATGTGCAGTGATTTAACGAGTATCTTGGCAGGTGATGTCCCCTTACTAGACCTTATACACCCTGTTCTGTTCAGCACCCTCTCTGGCTGCAGGGCCTCTGGAGGAGAGTGTAATAACACCTGCAGCTACTCAGCTCCTGAGATATTTTTATCCCTCCAGGGAATTCCACCTCTCTTCTGTTCTCCTCATAGGTCTCCTGTCTCAATGCATGGGAACTCGACATAGATGTCACCTGCCTCGCTGCATTTCCTTCACTCTCGCTGGTGTGCCGTGGAACCTTTTAAGAACTGTTAGTTGTGTTAACAAGCATACCCACAACTTTCCATTATAGAAATGAGAGCAGAGTTTTTGTATCAGGGATGACGTAAGCCACCAGCAGCTGCGGCAAAACCCGCCTCTTGAACTGAATTTTCAGCCCTTCACTGTAGTCCTCCTGACAGCACGGGCAGTGTGCTCTTCCCATCATCGTTCAGAATGAAATCCAACAAAACAAGCGCAGATGACTTGGAAAATATGCCGGCATTTGGAACAGAAATGCAATGTCAAATCAAAAATGGCTTTGCATTTGTTGCTGTGGAATTGGTTTATAGGTACATTCTGCCAGAACATACTCTATCTAATGTGACAACAGCTGAAGGCATTCATAATAGTGTTATTTATAATGATCCATAACTGTGACCATTCTTCAAATGAGGGCTCAGCCATAGTTCTTTCCCATTTGGTGTTTTTTTTTTTTTTCTTTTGCAAATAAATTATTTTTATCTGCAAGTGAAAGAGGAGCCAGTGTACTGGGGGATAGGTAACTTAGCTGAGGCACAGATGGTTCATATCCTTCATATGTTACTTCCATGTTAGTTTGGTCCACTGGACCATGTTACACCAGGACTGATGGCAAGCCAAGTTAAGACTGAGCTTGGAAGAACTCGTTTATACTCTTGTTCATTTTAGATTCTTAATCTCTAACCTTTTAATTTCTGTTTGCACCTGTTTTAATTGATTCTTGTCATTACATTATTTATGAATTGACATCATTGTAAATTAGCTTTGCCCTCAGTGATTTTTGAGTTTAAAACAAGCCATCAACACATAACTTTCTGTCCTTCCTATCTTACTCTAGGTCTTTGCGGTTAATAGCGCTTTCATGCTTTCTCTGTCATCCCATTTTGAAGGATGTGAGATTGTTTTTGGCTGTAAATTGTCTATTTTAGGGGCCTGTAGATGTGGACGTTAAACAGGAAGACTCATTTATTTTTATTCAAGTTGCGTTCCCTGATTTAATGCATAATCAGAGCAGAAGCAACCTTCCAAGCATTATTAGGATAAAAAAAAAAAAAACGACAGCAACAGTGAATGGTGTTGTTTATGCCTGGAGACAAAAAAGGAATCCATCATGTTTTTCATACTGTAGTATCAGATGATCCTCCAGAGCAAAGTACCCATTGTCACTGTCTTTGCGTACCGTGTAAATATGTTTCAGATTTCCTCTTAATCGTTGACTAAGGGCACCTAGCCCGTGATACTCACATGGATACGTTTTTTTTTTTTTATCTGGATGTTTGAGATTGTTAAAGATTAGAGAAGCGTTTTCATGCTTGTCTGTGTGGGCTGTGATGAAAGTTGACCTCTTCTATTTGCCCATGGAAATTATGTGCTGTTCCGAGGCCAGGTCTGATTTCTCCTCCTACCATTTTTTCTTGTCTAATTCCCACCTTCGGCTTTCTCATGGTGCACACGTTAGCAGAAACAGCTGTCCTGTAATTTCCAATGGGGAGGACGGAGGGGATTCTTGAAAGACAAGGATAACCACTGAATACCTTCTCTCCTTCCTCCCTTTGATTTTCGTCAACATCAGACTGCCTGCCATCTGACTGTCCTGTTTGCTCTTGAGCGCAGACCATCTGGAGAGGAGCAAAGCCATCTTTTGTGCTACAGCCCTATTATGTTTATATTAATGGCATAAGCAGCTGAGAAAGAATATTTTCACTCTCCGTCACTTCTGTGGACTTTTTTAAGTCTTGGCAGAGCTAACAGGGAGTATTATTGAAAAAGTTGAAAAAAAAAGGAAAGATACTTTGATGTGCAGATGGCGCCCAAAGAAGAGTTCAGTTCAGCTCACTGCAGGTTTTGTTGTGATGTTATAAGCTCAAAGTGCATCTCGGGTTACCAAACAAACAGTAAGTTCAAAACTCATGGTTTGAGACGCTCAACATGTTGGAAGTGCTTTGCGTTCCAAAAGCTTCACCATGGTTCCCTGCCAAAACCCCAGTTAATTGTGAGATCGCCATCCCAAATAGCATGACTTTGGGAACTGGTGGAAAGTGGCTTTACCAACATGAAATTATTCCATCCAGCCAGGACGCCTGGAGGGTATTCTCTTCCTGGCCAAAGAGCCTGGAGGCTATTCTTTTCTCACAAAGTCAGGCCTTCATGAGCGATGTATTATTGCAAAGATGCAAATGTTTCATTTTTCTGCACCTCAATGGAAAGCTTTACATACTGTCCGTTGCTGCTCTGAAGGCCCAATTTGTACCATAAATTGTTGCATAAGCTGCATACTTGAAAAGATTTTGTCGACTTAGCCTACTTTTCCCACACAGTGTAATGATGAACTAATCGAGTATGATACACAGGGGGGGAAGTGAGTTGACAGACTGAGCTAGTTCTGGCCTGTGATTATGTGGGACAATACGAGTGTGGCCAAGTCAACAGGTGGTGTCAGATTAGTTGGTCTTGAGGCGAGAATGAGCAAGAGAGAAAAAGAGGGGGGGGGGGGGGGGGGGGGGTAAATCTAACACTGCCACCACCATGAGAGTAGAAGAACCAGAGCATTATCACAGAGCCATCAAACAGCTGCTGCTACTTCCTCTGTAAAGCTGAGCTGGCCCACAAACCTTTAAATCATCTCAGAGGAATCTGTTATATTAAAATAAAAATAAAAACTTTTCACACGCACACCATTTTTAACCAAACTCACAACATGGCTGTAAGAATGGTTATATTGGTCTGTTGATACTTTGGTCCAGACTTAAATATCTCAATAACTGGCAGATTGATTGGCATGAAATTCTGAACAAACATTCCTGGTCCCCAGAGGATGAACCCTACTGATCTCTGTGATCCCCTGACTTTGTTTCTAATGACTCCACGTTGACATTTTTGTTTTTTTTGTGAAAGTTATTACAAGCTGTTGCATGGATAACCTTACAATTTCCTGATCCCCAGATGATGAATCCTAATGTCTTCGGGGATCTCCTGATCTCGTGAAATGGTTTTAAGTGAAATATCTCAACAACTGTAAGATAGACTTTCATATCCCCATCAGGATGAACTGCAATGCCTTCATAGCCATCATCAGGCACTACCACCATACAATATTTTGGTTTATTACCAAGTAGCTACAAAACTAATGAAATTCCAGCCTCAGCTCTACTGCTAATTAGCAAAAGTTAGCATGCTGACATGCTAAACTCGGACTGTGAACATGGTAAACATTATACCTGCCAATCATCAGCATTGTTAGCATGAGCAGGTTAGCGTGCTTACTTAGCATTTAGCTCAAAGCGCCGCTGTATCAATGTACAGCCTCACAGAGCTGCTGGCCTGGCTGTAGATGCTCAGTGTTGATATAGTATGGCTAAAATGCAAATAAAAGTTTTGGTTAAGAATCAAAAATACTTCAGTTTCTGCTCTGCATTGTGGATTATACTTGTGTTATATGCTTTTATTAGATGTTTTTATTAATATAATTTGAATATGTACAACTGAGTGTGAAGTTATGAAGTATCATGAGGGTTTAGCTTCAGTGCTGGGAGCTCTGTACAGAAACGGCTGTGTGTGTGTGACTCCCTCTGCAAAAAGTAAATAACTCTTCTTGTAGACGGAAATCCACAGTTCTTATGCATCAATTTATTGCAGCTGAAGCTCAAGTCGGTCTTTGTCCTGAGGTGCTGCTGTGCTGCAGCGTCAGCTTAATGTTAGGACACCTCAGATCCTTGATCCCTCTTGAGTTCTCCAGTGGGAAGGAAAGAAGACATCTTAAATGACACAGCAGCGCTTTCAAAGGGACTCTTTCTGTTATAAATAAACAGGCCTGGGCGGGCCAAGCCGGAGCTGCTCTTCCCCTCAGCCTCAGCACCTCGTCCTGTCAGCTGTCGTCTGGAGGGGAACTGGAGCTGGCCCCTCGGTCCCCTCTACCCGGCAGGTCACTCTCTCAGAAATGTTACCGGAAACACGCGCTATTTATAAACGCTACGAATTATTCTCACGGTGTTTATGTTTGATGTCACATGTAGTTCAGGTGAGATAGGGTATGATTGTATTTTTCCAGTGACACTCTGATATCTTTTTCTTTTTTTTGTATTTGCTGTAAGTTAAACATTTTAGCTCTGCCTTGTCTTAGTCTCAGAGCATAAACATTCATTGGGATATGTTTCTCACAATAAGAGCCCCAGTAGTTTTAAGAGCTAAAGCTCCAATCCAATAAATTCCCTTTCCCACAAACCACAGAGCCTTATTAAAACAGAATAGCTTCACTCCTAACTGATAATTGTTTTCCTGTTAACAAGTTGTGTTCCCAGTGTTTGTGTGCATCCATCCATGTGCGCATGTGTGCATTTCTTAATACCTGCATGTGTAAATAAAGGGTGTGGCTTCAGGTCTTTTGTTCATTGATGGTGGGGGCCTTTAAGGTTGCACCATTGGACAAACTGTGGTCATGATTCTTGGTGGACTGTTGACGCAGGGTCCTGCTGGGGCCCCTGCTGGGGTTGTAATTGAAAAGGACAAGGCTTTCTGAGGGTGTCAATTGGGTCTTCACGCCTAGGGACGTTTGGGTGGAATGTGTTAAACCTCTATTATCCCACCCACAGTGAAAATGCAATACAGTATAGCTTTTAAAAAACACTTTCTGCTACCTGTGAAGTAGCTTTTAAGAATATTTAGTTTGGGAAAACCCATATACTGTAGCTAGAAAAAAAACCCATACTTTTGGCAATTGAATATAAACTCATCTGCTGTCTTTTTTTCTTTTAAACTTCTAAAATCATAAGAGAAAAATAAATGAAGGGACTTGTTAGGCTTGACTCCACTGCACATATTTCAAGTCTTGTGATTGTGCTATCACTGAGGCTGAAAAAAGCCCATCAGAGATAGTATTTTGGTTATAGCGTTATGCTGGGGTGTCTGGTTTCACACCGTGCTTACGATCTCTGCTCTCTGTCTGGTCGTGGTGTCGCCAGGCTGTGACCTTTGGCCTAAAATACATCATGGTGACTCACCCACAGTTTGCAAATTGTGACGTTTTGGAGTTGATTCAGACACATGTAAAGCACTGAATAATACATTAATGAGTCCTTGCGTTTTGTCATTTTAATCTATTTGGAGTATCGAATAAAGGTTTATTAGTATAATCATTTAGTGTCAGTCACAGAAATGTGTGCTGATGATTTCCATTTCTTTTTTCTTTGGAACTTTTATTCAATTTATCTATTTATTTCAGTAAATAAATAGAGACACACTTTAAAGGGAGTCATTTGCAGCATAACAGCATCCGTTATAGTGGAATATTTTTAGTGACAGTCCTTTATAACAACAAAGTTTTGTTACAACAATCCATCTCACTCAGTTAAACACCTAGGTATTGTGTAACACAAGTCCACCTTTGTGTAAAGTTGTAGCCTCGCAGTCATTCCTTCCATGATATAGACCTGCTTCAGTCTCTGCACCCGCTCAGTTATGACCGGTGGTTTTGTATCTTTCCAATTCACCGTTATCATTTTCGCTGCAATCAGTAGAAGTATCCACATTATACAGTAAACCTCTGATCTGCTTCATAGGATTTCAGTTTCTTTCTTGCTGCAAATTTAATTGTGCAAAATTTATTTAATTCTGCAAATTTAATTGTGCACCCTGCGTCAACAGTCCACCAAGAATCATGACCACAGTTTGTCCAATGGTGCAACCTTAAAGGCCCCCACCATGCTGCAAATTTAATTGTGCAGCAAGTACCCACCATTTGATACAGTAAGGTTGGCTACAGTAAAACCTAAGGCCTGTCTTAAAATAGGCGTGGCATTAAGGTTTTACAAGCATGTACAAGTGTACACGTGCACTGGTTCACCCTCCTGTTCCTTTGATCTCAGCAAAGCAAGAAAGGAAGAAAAAAAAAACTCATCAACCAATTACTTTTTTTTTTTTTTCTCCAACTATAATTGTAGCTGTGTAGAAATCCTTTTTTTCCCCTCTGTGTTGCTGCACCACGTACACAAGTCCGAACAGGCTGGATGCTTATTTTGTGATGTTCGTGTAAAGAGAGGCAGTGTGTGAGGTGGTGTGTCAGATGCCGATTATAGCTGGAAGGCAGTGCTCTCTCGCCATGGACAACTTTTTGAATCTGGCTGTACCTCACATGAAGACATGGAGCAGATACGAAAACAACCAAAGACTATCTTATATCTTTTTGTTGAATATGTTTGATCATATCAAGGCATGGCGGCTATGATTTTTTTTTCCCATGCATTTCCAGGATACATCTCCATGGTTTCAACTTTTACCTTGTAAAGAGGAACGCCATCGACTTTTCACATCAAAGTCTTATTCCTGGTCTTGGGGGGTCCTGCTGCATGTGTGGGGAAAAAAACTGAATAAAGCCTTGTGTGGCTCCAGAGGAAGCACTCAAGTGATGTCATTTGAAGTAGCATTGGTTGGGGCTGAACACTACAAGTTTGAAAATGGGGGCGGAGAAAAAGTGTAGAGTTAGAAAGAAGTGAGCTTACCAGACTTCTGTAGTTTCCTCCTTGAGGCAACATTAGCTGCTACCAGCATAACACACCCGAAACTCTGACGGGAAGTGGCATTGTGGGTAGCGTAGGCAAAAGAGGAATGTGTAAAACTCTATATCATGAATTTGACAGTGTTATGTTCTGCAGTGCTATAAACCGGTGGAGTGCTCTCTTCCTCAGCCCATTGCACTCTGCTGCATCACCTTGCAATACCAACATATATCTGAAAGGGCATCATGCGTGTCCAGAGAGCGCGGGCTCCAGTGCCTATTTCCAGTGGGAGAACCGAGCTTATTGTAAAATGCATGGCATGGCCGTTGTGTGGGAGAGAGAATAAATGACCTGGGGGAAGATGGTCAGGCAGGCACTCCAAGCATTTGTTCAAAAATGCGGACTTATTCTTCACTTTTTACTCCCTGCTGTCCCCCCTCCTTCCCTCTTCTCCACAAGTCCCTGTTTCTGAGAAAAATCCAGTGTGTTTGTTGCACCCACAGTATTAGTCATGGAACACTTTTGCGAAGACAATCCGTGCACGTTGTCAAAGAGTGTTTGTCTGTTGAATGAAGAGCCTCCTTTCCACTTCCTCCCGGCCCGATCACTTTGGATTAAACCCTGTGGAAATGTCAAAAGAGCTGCAGAGAGCAGGAGGGCTTCACTCATCAGGCCCTTTATGCAGCAGGGGCCCAAGCGGAGGTTTTAGTGTCAGAAGTGGCAGTTTGTCAGTTCACCCACCTCACTCCAAGCAAGGGTTAAACATATGGAAAAATATGTGTCTCTCTCTCACACAAGCCAAAACAATTTCAGAGCTTCTCTGGTGCCACAATTTTGTTGTCTCGAGACGTCTGTCTCTCTTGCACCTGCGGAAAAAGGAAAATTTCTCCTCAGCTGATCCTCTTTCCTCCTTCTCTTTCATCGTTCTTCCACAACACGAGGCCGAGCATGTCGCAAAGAAAAAGGAAAAAAAAAAAAAACCCTCCGCATGTGCAGTTAGGAATTTAATGCACCTTTATCCCCGTGTGATGCTTTGGGGATGTGAACGTGAAGCCATAATTTATTTTTACATTATCGAGGTTCTGTAATGGACCTGATTTATTGAAACCCTGCTGTTACTCCCACACCTACTCCGCAGATTGCAGCGTGTCAAGTAAAGGGAGTGCTGGAGTTGTTCATCTAAGTGTTGCTGGTGCCTGGTGGTGCTTGGTGGGCTCCTTCTTTTCAGCCTACTCTACCTAAAGAGAAGAGTACTGTATGTGTCAAGCTTTCATCCACTTAATGCCCTCTGCAGTTTACATTCCATTCCTGTTTAGTACATGCTGCTACTTCAAGTCTAAGCAGATATTGTTGGTCTTAAAAAGGGAGAGCGAAAAAAGGGAGGGAGAGGGGAGGGAAGTTGGGGAGAGGTGGAAGGTCAAGGAGATTGGGAAATTCATCTTGTGGAGATTTTCTGTGAGTGCCTGCCCCCCGCTTGCATGAAAGGTCGCTCGCCATTTGAATCAATTGATTGGTATGAGCAAAATGGTGCGCTGCCTTTTCGGCTTTCATCTTTCTATGTTTTCCTATCATACGCTCTGGTGGGGACAAATGCGGACAGGTCGTTCGAGCTCAGGAGATACCTTTTTAAAATGCTATACCTGGGCCGCTGCTGCTGGCGGGAAATAGTGTCACATATTTCCACGAGAGAGCGTCACCCCCACGTCCAGTACGAGCTCAGTCCAGTTTCGTTAGTTTCTGCAACACATTGACCATGTCTTTTTTTTAAGATGTTTCTCACAGATTGTCCTGCAGCTGCATCAGTGGGTTTATTAGCAGAGTGGGCGAATCGAGTCCCCCTGAAGAATTCTTCTCACGCTGCCTCTGACAGGCTTTGGCTGTCACAGAGAGATGTAACCGGGATGGGAATGCCCAAGTGTGGGTGTATGATAGTGTCTGTCTGTTTGTGTCTGTGTGCATGCAGAGTGTGGGCGTATGTTTGCAGGTGCTACTGCATGTCAGTCCATTTGTGGTTTTTGGATGTCTTAATACATCATCTGCAAATCTGCTGACAAGTTTTCACTTTAGCTTCACTTTGTTTCATCAACTTCCAGTAACTTGCCTTGTTCAACTTTTTGCCATTTTTAATGTTTGGTAGAGCCGGGTGATATGACTGAAAATCAATATCACTATTACAAACTTTCAATGAATTAATAAAATGATTACTTTGGTGCTTTTTTGAGCCATGCACAGTGATTAAAAAAATTGATTGCGTTACCTTTAGGTTACAGTTTGAAAACTGACCAGAGTATTGGGTTGCAAAAACTGAAACGTGTTAATGTGGACGTAGCCTGAGGCACATATTTAAAGAGCACGGTTCATGAATGCGCACATTGGGGAAAGTATTAACCGCACTAACCGACATTAGCAAGATTGAGTTGGTAAGAAGTTCTAAATGTCGGTTTTGGTACTCTTTCAGTTAAGTGCCCACCCTTAGCTTCTATATCATATGGTAATGTAGTTGCAAGAAACATTCATTTGGAAAAGCCCAATTGGGAAAGTCTTCTTTGTTGGTGTATTACAGCAAACTCTGACATTTGTGATTCCGATACCTTGCTATTCTCTAACATCTGGAAAAGCAAGAAACTACCAAACCCAGTCTCGTGCATTCTGGGTTCGATTTCCTCACAAAGTTGTTTGCGAATTCTATCCAGTAGCTGAATCTAAAATTTATGATGTCAGAACTTTTGCCTGGTGTAGCTTATCCCTCTGTACCATAGAGCCCTATTCTTTTCCAGTAAAACACATAAGTCTGCACTGAGATACATGTTCCTTCATACTGACCCACGCCAGTTTCCCCATAAGCACAGACGTCGCTCTGCTGACTCTGCTTAACAGCCACGAAACAGCTCATGCTTCTTGGATTTTAGTCCAGCTTTTAGCCTAGTGAAGATGCACAGTGGGTTAGTTCTCTGGATTACAGATTTTCTTTCCTACCGCCCGCAGAGAGTCTGTGGGAGCAAGTCAGACGTGCTCAGTGTGAGCATTGACTGTGCGCAAGGTTGAGTTCCTTCCCCTGTTGTGCTATTCTCCCCTACAAATGAATTTATGATAATTGAGCAATATTTTACTTTGCTTCAGAATGAGGAAATTGCCCTAGTTGGCCTTGTACAGAAAACAGATCCATTATGTGAGGCTGCTTATATAGACCACACTAAGGCTCTGGTCAGCAAATTTTTAGAACTGGTGTACAAAACTCTTGCTGAGAGTGTTTTTTGCTTTTCATCTTCCTGCCTGACATTGTCACCAAATTGTAGCCTCAAGAATAAACTCTCCAGGATTCTCCTCATGGCCATCTGAGTAGTTGCTAAACCTCAGAAATTTGAGCCTTTGAGCTGTGAAAGGCTCTATAGAGTGTCTTTGGCAACTAAAAATGTATTAAGTAATTTTCAGTCTCAAGTGCCATCGGTATTCTTACCTCTGCAAAGTGACATGAGATTTAAGCCACAGAAATGAACTGTTTGTAATGTGTAATGTAACCTTGCCTCTGTTTGTTAGCACCAACTGCTTCGCCGTTCTTGTTCAGTTCAGTTCTCCAAACTTAATAACCATGTCATGTTCACTGTGATTGATGGAAAATCTCAAACAGATTTCAAGTCTCTGCAGAAATTAATGCAAACTATTGGTATTCTGAAAGGTAGGGCATCTTTCTAAATACTTGTATGTTTTTCAAACAGTCAACACTAATAGGCTAAACTCTATAGTCCATTTTACCGTGCATTCACTGCGAGTGACTTGGTTGAGGATTTGCTCTTCTGGCAAACTGAGTGGTGCAAAAGGTTGGATCTGTGTCGTTGTGTGAAACGTGTATGGACTGGAATCCTGTGCTTAAATTGCCCCCTATCATTTTGTGTATTTTATATGAAGTCAGCATACAGTAGGCACCAAACAAGTAGGTTAAGGAGCATTAAAGTCCGGTAGGAGTGGTGAATCTGGAAAAATGAATGCCACATTAGCCACCACCGCATTATCTCAGCATCTATGTTGAAATACTAAATCCCCATGATGAAACTTTGAACTTAGTTTCATCCCTCTAACTCAGATGAAACATTTGTTCTCGTTGTATTACAAATAGAAGCTGTGGAGAATTGGGAGGCTTGTTATCCATTTTTGGGAAATGAAGAAGCATGAAAATCTGATTAGCTGTTAATAGCCAGTGAAAATGTACATGCTGACAAGCCAGCCTTTTGTTTGAAAATGGAGTTGACAGCAGGTCTCCAGCTGCAAGGCTCAACGACAGCTGACGGTAGTGCTGTCTTGAAAGGATCTTGGCTCGGTCGTCAATCTTTTTCCAGAATGTTCAGCTTCCTGTCATGTTGCTTATCTATTGTTCATGGACCAAAATGCAGTTACTTCCCTCGGTCCTTCCACACAACAGCTGGGCAAACTTAAGTCCCATCCTTAAGGCTTCTTCTGTAAAGTGTCACCTGTCTCTCATTATCTGTGGATTCTGTTATTCCCCCTTTTTTTTTTTCTAGAGCCGCCATCGCTTCGTCTTGCAGGGCAAACATTGTGCATTGTGAGCAGAGTAATTCATAAGTAAACAGTGGAATTCCTTTTGGCTGGAATGTGTGTGCTGGTGTGTGTCTGTGTTGCATGTGTGCACGATACTTGTGCGTATGTGCGGTGCCTGCTTTTTAAAAAAAAAAAGTTTATTCCAGCGTATAGCTGGTGGCCATGTGTCCCATTGTAAATTGCGGCAAGTTACCGGAGCAAGGAGAGCTTCTGAGGCCGATGTCCTCTTAGGTTGGGGTGGAGTTCAAATAATTGAGCGGGTCAAGACCTTTTTCCTGAGGGAGCGATAACCTCAACACAACGGGTGTCTCAACTCCTAGGCTGAGAGTAAAGGTTGCGCTAGCTTTTTGAAACTGGAACACAGTAGCATAGTGAGAAAGTAAATTCATATGTGGTTCCCAACTTTCCCTAAGATTAGACCGGGCTGACATTCTCAAACAAGTGTAGCTTAGCATGTTAGCTATAAGATCAGATGCAAATATGGACTCATCCATCAAAGGCTAATCTGTAAGTTTGTGGAGGTTGTTTTTGCCCAGATGGCATCCAGTGTGACCAGATGATACCTCATCCCAAGGGAGTGGGAAGCAGGAGATGATCACACCAATGGTTGGCTGGTCGGCACAACTGAAAAGAATCTGGTTAGTCAGCAGTTTCCTTTTGAAAATGGCCCGGGATTGTTGTTGTAAGGGTGTTCAGTCAGGGGAGGAGAGGATTTGGGGGGATAGATCGAGTTATTTATTAGCTGGAGCCATTTAAATGGGAAAACTACCATGACAGAGATCGGTGGAAATAGGAACTGGCGGGCCATGCCAACTGGAAATGCCAGGCGTGGCATCCTGCCAGAGTCGTAACTAAACTTATAGCTGAAGTCTGGGCAGTCTGAATGCTGAGATGAGGTGAGAGCAGAGATAATAAAACCCACGCTGTGCTCCACTTGGGCAGGCACAGCGAACTTTATCAAGATGATCAGATACGAGAGTGGCTGCCTAAGCTTTGTGTCTCCTCATTGAGAGAACGTATGGGTCTATGAGGTGGACTGGAAGAGGAGGGAGTTCTTGTCTTTTTATTTATGTGACTTTGAGTAGTTTTGCCTCAGGCTAGCTTTCTGCGCTGAAGAACACAGTAAAAAAATGTCTCACTCCAAAACCCTTTTTTAGCCATACACTTGCTCTAGGAATGGCAATGTTGGCATTTATAGCTAGACAAGAACTTTTCTGAACTAAAACAGTCTAGAATTTAGTTAAGAAAAGTACAGATCTGAGCTAGCATCCAGTGCCATCTTACAGAACGTGAAATCAATACTTGGTGGTACAAACATATTTCGGTTGGTATCAAAAGAGAATCAGAGGTATCTTAACAGTGTTTCTCCTCAGTTCGGTGCCCTCACTGTAGCCTTGGGCTGGGCACTGCTTTTTCAGTTTCCACTCCCGTCCTTCAGTTACACCCCCTGCTATTGTTCCATTCATATAACCTGCTGAATGAATGACGGATTTTGAAGCAACCTGCCCTTCGAGGTGTTGCATTTATCTGAGGTGTTTTTACTGCGGCTGGAGATGACATAATGTTTCCGTGATAGATTCCTTCCTGATTCCTGGGTGAGGAGCTGGTTGTAAAAGAACTGGTCGTGGTATGCTGGATTTTTTTTTTTTTCCCTGGGGGGCCATGTTTAAAGCATACTTAGATAGATTTGTGTCATTCTATTCTGAATGTCAGCTGCTTTCCCAGGATTTGTTCAGTGTGTACTTGCATGTGTGTATTCACATGTGTGTCATTGCAGTCAGCTGTGATTATCTGTTGCCAACTTTAGATTTAGATTAGAAATACCCACATAGCAAGTAGGGATAATTTCTTTGGACATTAGTGCTATTAAGAACCTTTTGAGCTCTAAGCATGAACTCTTGAGAAGCCCTCTAAGAGATAATGAATGGTAAAAGTAAACATATCACAATGCCCTGTTTCCCGTCACAGCTTTTGTTTTCCCTCCACCCTTCCAGGGTCCATGTATAGCACTGGGTGTAACCTTTCTCTGCCTTCAACTGAGACTTCAACCCCTATAAATCTCTCTTGTGTTTGCTGCAGGTGACTCAGGCCTCCAAGGTGTGGGGAGAGGTCCCTCTGCCAGAGGACCTGGAGGCGGAGAAAGACGTCAAGGCATCTCAGAGCTTGCTTGACGACGATGAGGACTTTGCTGCTGATGAAGCTTCCGGAGGTATGACCCACCCCCACCCCCGCCCCCATCC
>NW_019525107.1:1426028-1444034 GCF_002814215.2 Seriola lalandi dorsalis | reverse complement strand
ACCACAGCAACAGCTGCCCTTAATTCATGGGAGTTATGTTTTTCATAATGCATTCCTTAGCTTGCTAACTCGTCCCAAAACTGACACCAAGGGAATGTTACGCATTTGGATGAACAAAAACTTGCAGGATGCATGTTCTTCAAGGGGTCTCCTCCAGATTTTATTGTTACATAAGTAAAAAAAAAAAGAAAAGGAAAAAAAAGCATGTGTTCTCCTGACCTTGAACCTGCGCACTGACCAAATCCATTTACTTCTGTCTCTCTCTCCAAAGATCTGCCCAGTGGAGAAGATGATGGGAGCACACCGTGGCCTCCAGTCACTGAGAGCACAAGTAAGGGTCCAGAAAATCTAGTGGATCTAACAATTCCATATGACAGATTTTATTTATGTGTGGAAGATCATTCAGCCCTCTAAAGCTCCCCCATCTGTGACTCAAGTGGCGGCATGCAGCAATATGTGTGTCTGTGCGCATGCGTGTGTGCATTTGTGCAAGATGTCTGTCTGTGCCTGAATGATGATGCCGACACATCCTGCTGCACCCTCTCCTTACTCCTCGCCAACTTGCCAGAGCCTGGTCATAACACAGGGGCTTCGGCTTTTGTCTTCCGAGACATAAACATCTCCTCTCCTCTTTCATCCTTTTAACCAGTGCAGAGGTGACAGCGCTATAAGATACATGAAAGCTCGATGAAGAATAAAAAACTGCTGCAGAGAATCTCTGTTTGGCATTCCATTCACAACTGCACTTTTTTTTTTTTTTCCAGCCCCCTTATTTTTATGTGGACTTGAAAAGTATTTATATGCAGGGACCCCATTATATCACATGGCACTGTAGCAGCAGAAAGTAAATAACGTATTAAACTTTGCATGATGTCTCCCACTCTTTAATCATGCCTGTGGTTTGCTGCTGCTCGTTACGCTTCTGTTCTCGTTGCATTTTTCTTGTTTATGCCATCTCTAAATATCTTTTCATTGCAGACAGAGAAAAAAGTTTCTACCAGTTCACTTTTCCATTAAATACTGTATATCTTCATGCTACTTGGCATTACCCAAGGATGCCTCAAAAATATCAGTTTGGACAGCAAAATGAAACTTCTGACCCAACATACGCCTGGCTCGTCGGTCCGAGTTTGGCCCATATACTTACCATATTCTGGCTGTTATCCTCCAGTGTTGTCTGACACCCGATTTTCTGTGTATGCACCAGAATTGGTCCAGATGTGGGAGTAGCACCTGATAATCATGCTGTATATGGGCCATATTCGGTCCATGGAACCAGGGCATACACTGGGCCAGAGGACACATGAGCATGTGGCCTAAGTGTGGGCCGGATGTATTTTGCCATCTTAATGCTGCAGTATTATTCTGCCACTCACTTGAATAGAAAGCAATGAGCTCTGTCTGATTAAGTCTTATTCTCAGCCTGCGTTAAACTGTATGATATCAGGTTGAGGCATGTCAGATTGTACAGCGAATGCATGGTGAAGCATGGCTTTATGAAAGGTTAGTGTTAACAGAAAAAAACTATATGAAAGCAGTGGTACATTCATCAGCATGTGTCATCCATCTGCGCCTCTCTTGTTTTCTGAAAATGCAGCTCTGCAAGGTTTTCTTCTTTGCCAGAGTCCCAAACTTCTTTTTTTGTCGTTCATCTCCATTGTTTTTGTTTTTTGTGTGTGTGTGTTTCTTTTCAAAAGATTATTAAAAAATGCTGTGTACGGCAGGTCACGCCAGCCACCGCATTTTGTGCCACTTCGTGTTGTAATTCTGATTGGTTGGTTTGTAGAGGTCGTGGGACGTGGCAGCAGTCACATTGTGAGAATCTGCTCGTAAATTTCTGACACTGACACTGAATTTTCTTCGGTTGCCAAAGCTCCAAATCAGCCACTGGTGGATGTGTCTCACAGTGCGATGTAGGATCCGCTGTTTTAGATTGACGACCGCAGATTTTACCATATGTTACCATGATGTTTACATCACAGACAGACCAAAATAGATCTTTAGTCGTCATAGACCCGACGTGTAGTTAGTTGTTTTTTGAAGAAGTGCAGCAAAGCTACTGACACAACTGCTGAGGTTACTTCATAACCCCTTAATGCATATCCAAAAATCCAGCTTATCACTTAACAGCAAGTCCTACTTCTATTGAGTTTACATTCTGTGTATGCCAATGTCAATATCCTAACACATCAGACCATTTCCCTCCTTATTCAAGACAAAGGCCTGATAGCTGCTCCGTCTTACTTTGTCCTTGGTGCCAGACGCTGGCACTCGACGGGTTGCTGGAGCTGATGACATCATGGCAAAGTAATTGTTTTGGTTGCTATTGCGAGCTGACATCAGAGCTGAGGCATATAGCATGTGCCTTGCTCACAGAAATAGCTCTGTTGTGAGGCCTTGCTGAATTTGTGGTAGTTAAAGGAGCCAGAGGAGATTTTAACACAGTGGACGTTAATGTGTTCAGTGGTTGACAGAATGTGATTGTGATGAATTAGGTCAGCAAGGTTTAACTGAAGGTTTAGTCTTGGTTAGTTTTTTAGCAGTGCAGCAATGCAGAGTAAATACAGGACCTTTTGCAGATCATTTCAGTCACTGAAAGTTTTATGTCAACCCCCTGCAGCAAAGTTGAGGTTGTTTTGAAGTGTGCATTTCTCTGCCAAATCCTGGTGTCAACGATGGCGCCTCTATCCTTCAGGTCCGGGTCAGTTAGTCATGCAGACAGAGATGCACAAAAAGAAAATAAAAGTCTTAGAATAAAAATACAGATTTTGCTCTCCTGACAGCACAGGATAGGAAAAATATTCCCTGTTAATGTTGTGGTAGTGTGACATGAGCCTACAAACATCCCCTCGTTACTTTGGTTTATTGCTTCTGTTTCCATAAACTTCCCAGCTTTTGACAATGTTCCTTTAATGTGGCAATTAAACAGGAGGCTGAGATTATGCAGTTCTTTCTTTAATATATCGTCTTATCTCGGAGGTGGCAGGACATTTGCATTCTTCTCAGTTTGATCACGGTGCTGGAGGAGGCCGGCTATTTCCATATATAGATCTGAGCATGATAGCGATGGGAAGGAAATTCGGTTTCCTGTGCTGAATGCTGAATACTTTTGCTGAGTGTCTCTGTCCTGTTAGCTGTCCAGACCATTCACCCAAGCCTCTGCCTTCCTTCCCTCCTCCACTACTGTAAAGTGGAAGACGTAGGTGCCACAGTTGCCTCCATTATGCCTTGTATCCTGTTGTGTTACTATTTGCAGAAGGTTAAGGAATTCCCATTTCCCTCTGTCTCAGCCTCATACGTTGATGATGTGAAAAAGGAAAGGAAAAAAAGAAAAGAAAAACATCTGGAGTGTAAACAGTTATTGAGATCAGGCTATTTTGAAAGTCTTTTGTTCATTGTTGTTCTTTGTCCTGTCTAATCACAGTCTGGAATCTTCTCTTGAGATACGAAGGTTGCATCCCATGTCCTCCTGACCTCTCGTTTTGACCTCCATACTAAGAGCCCCGAAGAGATTTCTGGGAGACAAAATCTAGTTTCTCTCATCTGTGAGAGCCTTTCCTTGTTCCACAGGCTCCATTACAAGGCATTCCCAGTGAACCAAGCATATTAGCCACTTTGTTTAGAAGCAAAAGAAAGAAAGATTACCATGGTACTGGTGATGGTGGCTGCTGAGGGGCTGCTGGGGTTAAGTTGCTCCCAGTGCTAATTTTGGATGAAAAGCTTGAGAATTCAGATCTCTAGACTAATGACCTGACCGATAATTGAACCAGGAAAATATATTTAGCTGATATAAACTTGTAGAACATACTGTGTATTAGGGCTGAATGATATATAAAAGAAATCATATTACAATTCTGATGAGTTATGATTGTAGTGGGAATGGTAATCTTTGCATTTCATTTTCACTGAAAAAAATAAAATAAAAGTGATGATAATGTGATTTCTATTTTTTATTTATACTTTTTTTTTTTTTTTGGCATCTGTACCAAACACTTTTTTGTGATACGTTTTACTTTTATGAAAAAATTGCACTTCCTGCGATTTGGATGTTGCACTTGGCCCTGGTGTGATTTTTGATAATATTTTGAATAATTGTTCGGCCATATTGTATCGCCGTACATGTAAAAATGACAATTACAAGAAATTCCAAATATTGTTTCGAAACAATGTTACCAGTCTATAGACTGTCCACCAGAGAGTAGCATTTCCTTGTCGCATTTAAAGTTGCACTAACTGATTTTTTTTTTTGGCCTATTGGGGGCAGTAGAGCTTGTAGTTAAGGAGCAACATTTAGTCATATTTTGTCATGTGTGGCTGAACACGACGCTGTGAGACGCAACAATGACCGAAGCTCTTATTAAGCAACAATCATCACCGCCCACTCCCGGCAAAGAACCACAGTTGACGGCAGAGAAAACTTACAAATACCCCTTTTAGGGAAGGAACATTAGCAAAGAAAAAAAATGTATTAGTTCATTCCTGATTTAAGCAAAGCTCGGGAACCACCACAAATCATTTAAACAATGATCACTGCATATTTGGCCAGAACCTGAACTAGACTTAATGTTTAAATTGTGATCATATGTAGCAGAGAAAAGACTATTAACTGTATTTCTTGAAGTCAAATGAAGTCTGTTTAAGCTCATAGTGCCATAAACAGTCACTGATTTACTCAGTGCTGTGTGACATGTTGATTTGAGATTAAACATGCAGCTTGGAGTTTCTCAGTTGATTTAAGCAGTGAGAGCAGTGAGATGCCTTCTGTGCTAAGTCTTCTGGGATGTTTTATGTAAACTTATAGGTCAGGCTGTCCTTGAACTACGCAGACGGACTCGAGTGGAGGCTGACTCACAGACAGTTTGCTGCATCCTTGTGTAGCCTCAGCTGGTTTTTCTTCTTAATCACATCAATTACTAGTGGCTGCTTGCTGACAAAACACAATCCAGGTTCAGATTCCTCCGTTATCTCTAGAGGAGAACAGATGTTGCAGCATAAGTGGACAATACATCAGGGTAATGTAGCCTGTCTGTCAGTTTGGCCCGGGCAGCAGGACAGGGCAGTGACCAGGCCACCCACTCAGAGTTTCTGCCTTTTTCATGAGCAGTTGGTGATATATGTGTGTGTGTGTGTCTCTCAGTGGCACTGCCCCCGTGTGTGTGTGTGTCCCTGTGTGTGTCCCTGTGTGTGCGATACAGGGAGCCTCTCGGGTACTAGTTGCACAGAGGGACGAATGCTGGCAGCTGCAGTTTTTTTTGGATGAGGTCTTTGTTGTTGCACTGCTGGGGGGGGGGTCCTCAAGGTGGTCACACACTGACGCAAGAGTACTCCCATTTGTAGACAAGGCGGTTGTAACGCATGCAGACAAAACAACGTTGAAGGACATGTTTGGTTTAACCTGTCTGAACCTTGTCTGAATTGCTTGTGCCAGTCATTGATAAAAGCCGGTACCCTCCATTCACAAACAGTAAATCGTCGGTGTGACTGCGTACAATGCACTCAGGGTGGGCATTGTTCTGAAACACCACCGCTGAATGGTCTTAGTCACTGACTGGAGCCTTATTACTGCTCCTAACCCCATGATGCTGCACTCTGTTGTACCAATAACAAATGCATTGCCTTGGAGATCTGGCTTGTGCCGCTCCTCTTTAGGAAAGAGATATTGTGGGTTTCGTAGGAGGAGGGCTTGTCCGTCTGTTTGAGTGATCTCTTTTTCCCTGCAGTGGTGTCGAGAACGGGCTTGTAACTGATGCGTCTGTTTATTTTGATACCCTTCATGATATTCCATGCTGCAACCAGAAGAGAATACCTTAAACTGGAGTTAAGAAAATGGTCTGTTGTGTTCCAAAACAAACACTGCATTAGAACTTGTTGTTATTGGCGGGGGATTTAATTGTCCCATAGGTTTCCCAGATCTGAGAGTTTATTTGGATAAAGCTCGGTTGATCAGTGGCTTCCTGGTTGAAAACTAGAGAGTATCCATATCCAATAATACCTCTCCTGGGATTTGTTAAGCTCTTAACTGTTTTTCCTCTGTTGGATATACACCCAGTATATTCTGAATCTGAATGCATCACCAATTTTGTTACTTGTTACTTTTGTTTCTTTCATTTCTTTTCTCTGATGTTTTTTCCTGTCCATTCATGCTGTTATGCAGTGATTGCTTTGTCTCAGTCAGTGATCATGGCCCGATCTGCACATGTCTGGCTCTCACTCCCATTCCGACTCCGACAAGGATCACAACATATCTGCAGGCTTTGAAGTAGCGGATGCTTCATTAGCTTTAATTAGTTTGGGTCACTATTCTTGAGGGAGACCTCAAATGGTTTGGGAAGGGGGTGGGGGTGTGTGTTCTGTCATCTGTTTCCTGGCTGGGCTTTGTAGACTTTAAATCGTTTTACAGAAACTCTTGCCCAGTCTGCAGTATTCTTCTCTGTAACCTCATTTACCTGCTCTTCACCTGGCTGCAGCAGCTACAGTCGATCGAAAAGCAAATATCACCAACTTTTTTCTAAATCTACTCTCCTCTGACACAGCTACAGTAATGGACTATCAGAAGCCTTTTTTTTTTTTTTTTTATGTGCAGCTGTAAAACAGCTGGATCCAGCACACTCACCCGATTATGAAGGGGCCGTTGTTTAATATTGTCTGTTGAAGTTTATGGAGTGGATTCGGACAGAATCAGGATCAGAGCTGGAAAATCTTATCAGTCGAGTTCCAGTGTAAACAATAAAATTTTTTTCAAATCTGTATTAATTAATGAAATAATATAGTCCCATTTTTGGAAGATAGTGAACAGATACTAGAAAATGTGTTGTAAATTCAAAATTTACACAAGGGTCCTTGTTTCATGTTTGGGAGCGACAAGAGGCCTCCTCAGCTGACATTTCAGAGCGTGCCCCATGGTGTAACCATCCAAAGCAGTGGAAGAATGAATGAGTCACCGTAAAACAGAACATGGTCATTGTTGCTGGTGCCAGTGCATAGGGCTTAACTTTTGGTTAAAAAAAAAAAAACGGTTTTAATGGTGCTCGGTTCTTTCCATTTAGGAGGGAAAACAGGAAGCAGCTCCTCCCTGTGTCTGTGCAAAAGTCCCAGGGTGGATTTGCGTGTCGGACAGCAGAGATGAGAAGAGCTGTGCGTGGAAGTGTGTGTTTTGTTTTGTAGGATATCCTCTTTGTTCTGTTGCGCCAGAGAAGAGTCACTTCTAAAGAGACACCCACTGACCTTTCCTCCTTGACGCTGTCATGCAAGCAGACTTCCTTGTCTGCTTCCAGACAGACGCTTGTTGAATTCATTAGTCAACAAAAAAACCACAGAATCCCAGCCTATTGTCCCAATAAGCATGAATATCCACAGCATGTGGATGGTAATGATTACAGGCACTGCGGATTTTGTGAAATTGATGCTGACATTTTATAGCTTGTTCCAAAATTGTGATGACGACTTGATTTTCATTTCTTGCTGTTTTATTGTGTTTATTTCACTTAACTCCTCCTGATTTTCTGTTTCTGTTAAGAAAACTCTTTTGCCAGTTCACTTTCTGATTTGTCACTTTCTATTTTCTCTCCTTGCTTCCAATCATTTCCTTTCTAACTTTCCTGAAACTTTAACCCCTCTGCACCTGCCTGGCTAACTTGATCCTTCTCCCTGGTCCTTGTGTCGCTTTTCTTGTTTGATCCTTGACCTCTGGCTCCTGTTTGTGCCCCGTCGACCTCTGCGCCACGTCTCTTCTCCCCACTGTCTCTTGCTCTTTGCTCCTTGCCCCCTCATCGCTTGCCATAGAACACTGGTTGGACTCTTCACATATGAGGAACATACAGAGCCCAGTCGAACCAGAGTACAGTAAGTCCTCGTGCACTTCTTCTTTCCTTCTTCTTTTAATGCTGCCGGTTTCTCCTCCTCTCTTGTTTTTGGCACACTCTCTTGTCACCTGCTCTGCTCAGTTATGCACTCCCATTTCCAAACACACTCTCAGATAACATTCCAAGGAAAGGACTCAGCTTGGGCATGTAGTGTTTGAGTCCAGCGAGTCTGTTTTTCCAAGTGTCTTGCAGGCATCTCCTGGCGTTTTCTTGATGCTGGTGGAAAAATGATGGGGTTGTTCCATGGAGTAATAGAGTCCGTCACACTCGAATGACAACACTTGCGTTCCCAGCTGAAAACCTCTTTGTAAAGTTATCCTGGAATTACATAATTACTCATCTTTGTGGTCAGCCAGCACTTCCACTATTTAATTTGAAAAGCACTTTTTGTAATTTCAACCTCATGCAGACGACTCATCCCCATGATATGAACCAGCTGTTGGACAAGAATGACTACAACATGAGTATAGAAACATGCTTTATTATTTACAATGGTAGTTTTTGATGCTTTTATATTGCAGGCTGTGGGAGCTAACATAATAGTGAAGCCAGAAGTTATTCCCAAGAGTTCCCCAGAGGGCAATGAGTGGACTTGGAGACAGAGTTTTTTGGCCGGCCACCAGCAAAAGGGTTAAGTAGCAGGGGTCCTGTCTACATGAGTTAAGCTGAGAAAGAGGCAGCTGGCATCTGAATATATAACACTGTGAGACACAGAGATTAAGAAAGAGATGGAGATGAGAGAGAAAGAGAAAAAGCGCATGGGAGGGAGAAACATCTATTATTAAAGATTTTTGATGGGATCGTTGGTGCAGTCAGTCAGTCAGTGTGGTTTGGGCCTTGTTCTTACAGATTCCGACTCTGCGTCATTCCCTCCCTCTGTGGCTCGGGTGGCGCTGGGCCGGTGCCGTGGGCGCTGCCTTGGGGGCTGAAGGTCAAGCCCAACGCGGCTGGGCTTTAAAGGCCAGGCAAGGGCTCACAGCTCAATCAAGCCTTTGTCTTCTGCATAGGCCTCTACGTGTTCAGAGGGGGGCCCTTCACACAAAGCCACCACAGTTCTACTGAACAGCTTTAATAGCTAAATAAGTTTTTGAATTAAGAGTGTGGAATGCTATTTTTCCAGATTCCTTTTTCTTTTTTTCATCCCACCCGTCATGTCTGCACTCCGAAAGTTTCATCACCCTTGATGGTAGCCGTGCTTGACAAGGGGATCCCCCTCCCACCCATCTCCCGCTGGAAACAGTAAGTGATGGATAGCAGAATGGGTCTTGGAGTAAAAGAGCCGCTCGTTAGCAGCAGGGCACAACCCGGCTCTTTAATCAAAGGATCTCAGGCGGCGGTGGTCCCACACTCGCCAGCTTGTAACGTCAAAAGCGGCGAGCTCAGAGAGAGTTGGGGCTACAAGCTGCTGTTGACCCGGCGGCGAGTACCCACTCAAGTGATTAGATTATATGCGGGTCAAATGAGGCGCTTTGATGAGAAACTTTGATGTTGCCTGTCTTTTGGTTCCACATTCAGGCCCAATAATTATTCTTGTAAGTCTGAAAGTAACAGCCTGCGAAGGAACCACTCCAGGCTGTGCTAACGCCTGCAGTTCTGCTGTAACATGTTCGCCTCACTGTGTGTTTTCACAGGCAGCGCCCCGTTTACTTTGTCATAAATTAGGCTTTTCCTCACCAGGAACGGGATGTCTTGTAGTGCCAATGTTGCTAGTGGGAAAAGGGGTTTCAACAGTGTTAAGAGCAGGACAGCTGTTTACCAGCCATAGCTTAGGCAGCAGAGCATAAGGCAGCAAGGCTCCCCACAGGCCTTTTAACACAGTGAACACACAGGCAGAGTGTGAGACACAAAATCTTGAACTTTTAATTAAATAGCCCCTGGTAAGCGTGATAAATGTGTGTTGTCAGTGTCCACACGTCTAGTGATATTTAATTAACCAAAGAGCAGGGAAAGAGTAGAAACATTATACAGTGTAGTTTCTACATGTTGTATGTATGTCAGTGTGTGTGCGCCTGCAAATCTATTGTTTTGGACATATTTGGCCATGTATGTTTGTAGGCTCAGCCCATGCCTACTTATAACATGAGTCTTTACTTTTAGCATTGCAAGTAGCAGCTCACTGCAAGAAACAGTACAAATATTGACTTCCTCTATAAAACCCACACTGCCAGTCTGAAATCAGAGGCTGGCAGGCCCGTTCTAACAAAGTGTTGGCAGCAGAGTGAGAACGGGGCGCCCTGCGGGCCTGGGCTATTTTAAGTTTCATGGGCTAAGCCTGTGACATTGGAATTATAATAATACAGCTGACATTTTTGTTGATAATGAGTTACTCATACAGCTCATGGAGATCTATCACACAGCTGATTATATGCTGCATAGAATTTGACAATATTGGCAATATGTCACATATTCTATCTAAAACTGGCATAGAAAAATGTATTACTGAGTTGAATTTATATTTTCACGGAAGTTAAATCCTAATACTCAAAAGGCAACATAACTTTAGAAAGAGCTGATCATTAGAAATGGCAAGCTTATGAGCTGTGGAATTGAAAAAGCAAAAGATGTCTACCATATGAAGTGGTAGTAGCATTATTAACGGTGTCATATTTTACACTTTTCCAGTGTTTTATTCAAAGTTCTCATATCGGCTCGTTTCAAGGCTCAGTTTCTGAATACAGGCTGTGTGCATTTCTCTGTGGACTGCTTTGATAGTTTCCCAGTATTAATATAGAACCTAGACCTACTTTATAATCAAAAAAGACATGGAAATCTCACTTTATACAATATGAGACCTTTTAATGTGCAAATCAAAAATCAAATTAAATATTTTTTTTATGTTATTATTTGACAAAGCACAGTGGAAATTGAAAATTGAAATGGAGCATAAAAAGCCTTTTTTTATGGTCTGTTTAAACCAATTTGTGTAGCAGGTGGGTGGAGTTTTTTTGTATGCAGGACAACATGAGAGCAAGTAGATAAGGGACAAAGCAGAGAATCTGTTTTTTTTTCACTTTGCAAAAAAAATTGAATTTTGTCTCTCTTCCCCTTGCTGCATTTCTTCAGAGTGATGAGAGGGCAGGGTTCAGCCACAGTGTAGCAGGGCTCGGTGCCTTACTCAAGGACACTTTAGTGGACACTGTAGATGTGAAACCAACCAGCTGCTTGCAAGGGTTTGAAAGAAAATCAGTTTACCAGAAAAACAAAAAATCTGGATTTATACTGACGGGATTTCCCAATTTTACTTGGGAAATTTTGGAACTCCAAACAAGTTAAAACAAGGGGAACTAATTGCAGCTTCAGTATGTTCAACCAGTTGACCTATATGTTTAATGACCAGTCAGCTCACATAGCCTCTCTGTAGGCCATTGATACAATCCCTGCTGCCGCCCCCCTTCCGCTGCTCTCCTGATGTATTTGACTTGGTACATGTGGCGGGAATGTTGAGGCCCCTTTCCAGAGTTGTCCACAGAGGATTTTCTTCTTCTTCTTCCTCTGCGGCCGTTTGCAAAGCAGTGATGCTGACTCAGACTCCCACTTACCTTCCAGCTCTCTGATATCATCAGCCTTCAGTCAGGAGGTCTGGTGCGAACCTTCTGGCCCTGCTGTTTTGGCGGATAGCCATGCACTGAGTATCTGAATGTTCGCATTGATCAGTTTTCAGACACTGCACTCACTTTTCACTTTTGTAACAAATGAGCTTTATCAGCGTCTGTCTGCCACTGTTTGAGCATATTGGGTATGCGTTTCCGTGCTCCGTGCGACATACGGAGAGGACGATGTGCCTTGATACTGTAATTTCACAGTTATATTTGAGTGCCTGTGTCAGCGTGTGCCTCTCGTTAGCTCCTACGTGCAGTGCGGCGCTGCAGTTGTCGGTTTCAGTGCAGACCCAACCACAATTGAGATATGGAAATAGACGCCATAATTTGTATGTGGCTCTCGTTGAAGCCACAGCCATGCTTTCCAGTTTTTACTTTCTGCAACATTTAACCTAAGGCTTTCCTAAGGGAATTAATTCCCAAGCAGTATCCCGTATCACATCGCCTTTAATAGATTTAGCGACTCGAATCTGGCTTATAATCTAATGCTGAGCCTGTGGTCGTTGTCTGTTATTGTGCGGTCTAGCTGACAGATTCTCCTCCTCCTTCCCTGTGTTTCTAGTTTATTACAGAGCTCTCGTCAACTTCACCGACTCCCTGGTCTACAGCCCTGAGCTCGAGGACATGTTTTCTCCAGCCTTTAATGAGATCTCTGAAGCAGTGGTGGACACGGTACGTCCTTCCTTCCTTTGTAGGATAAACTCGACTCAATTGTGGTCGTGTGCTCTAAGCTAAGGCTACCTTATAAGGTTCAGGCATGCAATTTATGACTTGGCTGAGCATGTGTGTGAGACCCTTTTTGTCTGAAAAGGAGGCTTGTTTATTTCAACTTAACCGAGTCTGGTTTTCCCTCCACAGCTGGAGTCGGAGTACAACAGGATTCAAGGTGTCCAGACAGTCAGTGTGGTCATCATTAAGTAAGAACACAAATCCTTTAAATCACACTTTGTGACACCCAAAGTAGATACCCTGCAGTGGCTTCTGCCTGGGTGTTTTACTCTTGCCAGGTGATATTTCTTTCTCTTTTTCCATACTGCACAAGGCCAGCTCTGTAGGCCTGTGCAGTCAGTAATTCATCAGCAGTGAGTAATTCCTCTAAAAGAGAAACCTTACCTCTAAATAGCTTCCCTGTTTAACCCCCTCTGCAGCAATCGCCACACAGTGTGTAGCCTCACCAGGCCTTTCATGCTTTTTGCAGGAAGATGATAAGAGACGACGGCGTGGACGTGTTTGTGGAGTTGGACGTGGGTTCGGAATACAACAACAATGATGAACAGATCCGCAGTGTGCTGTACAACGTGGTGAAGGAGGGAGCCATCGCTTCCTACGTCACGTCAGTCCAGGGCTTTCAGTTCAGACGGCTCGGAGAAGGTAGGACCTCAAACAGAGGGGGAACCCCACTTAACACAGCCCTTTAACACTGCCTCTGTTACACAAGAGTTTGCTGTGTGTTTACAGCAAATTAAGGTCCACCAGAGCAGTAGGCAGTGTCCTTAACGTTTCCCTCTGGTTTCTAGCTCAACCTTTGCCTCCCGTGGAGCCTATAGCAGTGCCAGGTTTGTACTGTGCCATGGTAATTGCTGCATGGTAACTGAGCCGACTGTACTGTAGAAACTGTAGGATGGCTGTAGTGCCTTTAGGAGGAACAGTCGAGCATTTCCTAGGAATTTTACGATGACTTTTACTTCATGTACTGGCAGTGGTCGTGTGGTCTGGGGAATGTTTTGCATGGAAGCACCAGTGTATCGTAGACTTCTGAGTGTTTACCCTAACGTCCAGTAGTGCACAGTGAATAAGAAGGACCTTTGCATGGCATGAGTCTGATTAGGAATGCTGCCGTTTACTGCAACGTAAACAGGCTTTTGATTTATGCAAATTCCATCAACTCTGTACACAGGCATGGAAACTGATATCAGTATAATGGTGACTTTATCTTTGAAACCCTTTGAAACTCAGAAGATATGACTTCCTCACTCCAGTCTGTGTCTTGTGTAGTCAATGTGTCTAGTGTAGTCTGTTGAGGCTGGTCTAGTCTGTGTGTCTGTCTGAAATCCAGACACAGGAGACACCAGTAGGATTCAACTATCTGACTAGTCTAGCGTGTGTCTGGTCTAGTCTGTCCATGTAGTATATATGCCAGGTCTCTTTTGTCCATCTAGCCTAGTCTGTGTGTCCGTCCAGTCGACAGTCCTGTAAATGTAGTCTAGTCTTTTGTGTCTGGTCTATTCTTGTCTAGTCTCTGTGTCTTATCTAGTCTATTCTTGTCTAGTGTGTGTGTATCTAGTCCTGTCTAGACTGTAAATTTAGTCTAGTGCATCCACCTTAGTTTGTCTAGTTTAGTCTAGTCTGTGTATCTGTCTAGTCTGTCTATCCAGTGTGTCTAGTTTGTCTAGTCTGTCTTGTCTTGTTTCTGTGTCTTATCTAGTCTATTCTTGTCTAGTCTGTATGTCTTTTCTATGTAGTCTGTGTCTAGTTTGTCTAGTCTATCTGTTCTAGTCAGGGTTTAGTCTAGTCAGTTTAGTCCAGTCATCTGCATCCATCTTAGTCAGTCTAGTCTATATATCTGTCAAGTGTGTCTATCTAATCTCTCTAGTCTGTGTGTCTAGTTTGTCTTGTCTAATCTAGTCTGTCTGGTCTCGTCTGTGAATCTGTGTAGTCTGCCTATCTAGTCCTTCTAGTCAGTGTGTAGTTTGTCTACTCTGTCTGATCTAGTCTTTCTGTCTATCTACCTGTGAGGTTATGTTAATTGAAGCACAGTGTGGATTGTACACACAACAGAAAATTTAATGCAAAAATTTACAAAAATGTAATATTATTCTTTAAAATCTTCTTGCGCATCTCGCAGCACTCGTCTAATAATAGTCTTTACAACATGCCTGCGTTGCACTCGCTGTAGTAATCTGATGTCTGAGGTGACCGGGATGCTGTTGTTCTTCACTTCATGTCTTATTTGTGCAGTGATGTGACATTGGTGTGGTGTCTTGGCCGTACTGTAGCCGTGGCTCGCACATCTTTGATCCGTCGACACCCTCCCCCTCTGCATCTCTCTTAGTAACCCCCAGCATCAGACCCTGCATGCCAGATGAGCACAGGTGTGGTGATGGGACATGTATCCTGATGGAATACCTGTGTGACAACAGACCAGACTGCCGAGACATGAGTGATGAGACCAACTGTGGTGAGTGGCTTCAGCTCGACTGGTCGGCGGGTTCTAACACGTTCGGCTGTAGCATGGCTGGATGATGTGTTCACTTACGGTAACAGCTCCAGGTATCCACTCTGTACACTTTGCTGAGTTTAATCAGAGATTTTGTTTTAGATGTAAGACCGCCAATACCTCCAGTCTTCACCACCCCTCCCACCACCACCACCACCACCACCACAACCAAGAAGATTCCACGGCCCGCCGGCCCACCTGGACCCTGCAGAGCTGATCAAGCCACGTGCCAGAGTGGAGAGTGCATCCCTCGAGACTACATCTGTGACGGAGAGAGGGACTGCTCGGACGGAAGCGACGAGTTCAGATGTGGTAAGTGCCACGGCCTTATGCATGTGCAAGCGCTCAGGCAGCAACATACGCTCTTATCATCATCCTTTGTCTTCTCCCAGGAACTCCATCTCCCTGTGAGCCCAATGAGTTCAAGTGTAAAAATGGTCGTTGCGCTCTCAAGCTTTGGCGTTGTGATGGAGACAATGACTGCGAGGATAACTCGGATGAGACAGACTGCCGTAAGTCTTCATTTCTTTTGGAACAGCTAAACATTTTACAAATTGTGCTCTGGACCTGAGTGACTTAACAGTTGCTGTAAATCTCCAAATTTTTGTCATAACTTTTAGCCACCAAGGGTCCTGGCGACAGGTGTGCACCTGAGCAGTTTGAATGCCTTAGCGACCGCACCTGCATCCCAGCTAGTTACCAGTGTGATGATGAGCCAGACTGCCCTGACCGCTCCGACGAGTACGGCTGCAGTAAGTCTCACACCGACAGCTGCCTACAGCTCCCGGCTCGTACAATTTTTCTTTCTCTCTCTCATGCACATTTCAGTCATTTTTCAGTCACTCTTCTCTCTTCGCTCCTCTGACTCTCCCTATAGTCACTCTCTGAGTTTCTTTGCACACTGTGACTAATGTGCTGCGAACCGGACTCTTTTCACACATGCGTTGACTGAGACACAGAGCTTTTTGTGAACCATCCATTCCTCAGAACTGAAAGGGAATTGTCCGTCCATAACAGAGAATGATATTTTCTTCTGACTTTTTACAAGCTGCACTGGATCGCCAAATTCCACTCGCATGCCTGCCTTTTTTTGTACATGTGCGTTCACGATGTGGCTTAAACAGTTGTTATCTTCTTGACAATTCACAGCCCCTCCCTCCGTGACAAGCCCACCGGAAGAGTCCATCCAGGCAGCGCGGGGGGCGACGGTGACGTTCACCTGTCAGGCTGTTGGAGTGCCAATGCCCATCATCACCTGGAGACTCAACTGGGGACACATTCCTGTCAGCGGCAGGTGGGTTTGATGAGGAATTCTTCACCCTTCTGATTTTGTAATTTAAATTAATTTAGTAGCTCATCATGACAGCATTGCAGTGCGTAGCATAGTTGCATTTGCATTTGCAAAAACATGTGTTGTAAGCTGAACAAAACATCTGCATCTGGTGAAAGCCCACATTTTCTGTATCACACCACAAAGACTTGAAAATTGACCATGAATTTATTTCTTCTTTTCACCTGACATTTGATGAGTGCTAATTGAAACTACAGTGTAACTTCCAGTGCTAACTCCTAACTCTAGTTAGAAACTGTGATTTTAATTACCTACATATTTGTGGTGTACTCCAACTCAAAAAGTTCCTGTTTCCAAATTTATTCTGGGTGTAACTTTGCTGTGTGTGATTAGGCAATTACAGTTGATAGAGTTGGTAGATTGTGTAACAGTATTTCCTCAGAAAAATGGTTGATGGACTGCACTTGTATAGCACTTAACTAGTCATATCGACCACTCAAAGTGCTTTACAATGAAAGCCACATCCTACCATTCACAAAGGCATTCATACAGCGCTTTCTTATATATATATATATATATATATATATATATACACGCTCTTACTCTAAGTGTTCTAATGGAACAGCCATCATGGGCAATTTGGGTTTCAGTATCTTGCCCAAGTACACTTTGACACACAGACTGGAGGAACCAGGGGTCAAACCACCGACCTTCTGGTTCACACCCGCCCCATTCCCATGAATATCCCGGTTGACTTTGACTCTCCAATGAGTTTATTACTGTAAAAAAAAAAAATCATGTCTGCCGTATTTCTGCGTTCCTAGGATCTCGATGACCAGCGATAACGGCCGCGGCACCCTCACCATTCGTGATGTCAAGGAGGCAGATCAGGGGGCCTACACCTGTGAGGCCATCAACGCTAAAGGCCTGGTGTTCGGCATCCCCGACGGAGTGCTAACACTCACATCAAATCCCAACCCAGGTACTGACACTTCACTTGTACTGCAGGTTCTCCTTCAGAGACAAAAACATAAATGAATTCTGATTGAAAATAATAATACTTTTTTTTTTTCCTGTCTTATCTTGTTTTTTGCAGGAAACTGTCCTGACGGTCACTTCAGTGTGGAGGGCCGCTGCATTTCCTGCTTCTGTGCTGGAATCTCCAAGAACTGCAAAAGCACCGGCCGCTACCGCAACCAGATCAGCCTGCGCTTCACTGACGAGGAAGACTTCAAAGGCACTGGAACTATTAATGCTTATGATACTGATAGAGACACACTGTTAAAAGAAATATGTCACTTAGTCCTAACATTGTGGCCATGAATACAAACATAAACCAGCCTGAATGAATCTGTTGTCATTGCTTCCAGGAGTGAATGTCACTTACCCATCCAGGCCAGGCACTCCTCCTCTCTCCTCCACTCAGCTCCTCATTAACCCCGAGATGGAAGAGTTCCAGCTCGTCGACCTATCGCGCCGTTTCCTCAACCTTGACTCCTTCTGGACTTTGCCTCGTCAGTTCCTTGGCAACAAGGTAAAGAGCGCAGTCCTTTGCAGGCTTTATTTCACTTAAATTATGATCACACATTATAGAAGAAAATCGTTCCATCTGCTTTTAGATCGACTCCTACGGAGGGTCCCTGAAGTACAAGGTGCGGTACATACTGGCGCGCGGTCTTACTGAGCCTGTGGAGAAGCCAGATGTGATGCTGGTTGGAAATGGGCGCAGGCTTGTGTACCGCAGAGGCAGCGGCACCCCTGCCCAAGTGGTCAACCAGAAAGAGATCAGATTCACTGAGGTAGGTTTTCTGGATAAGAAAAGTTGTGAATTTGGGTTGATGACAAAATTTCGTCAAAAAAAATAAAAAAAATAAAAATCTCAAACATATGGTTTAAAAACACACATTTATTACCAAACATTTTTCTCATGAATAATGTTGGAGATCAAAAATAAGATGAAATAAGCTTGAAGTATCTGTGCACAGATCAGCAAACCTGACTGTTATTGTTTTAGGATAAGTGGCAGCACTCCAATGG
>NW_019525107.1:1425772-1425869 GCF_002814215.2 Seriola lalandi dorsalis | reverse complement strand
CTCCAGAGGCCTCACAGACTCAGATGTTTTACACAGCCTATGAAATGTTTGAAGGACACAGAAAGCGTAAGTTCCACATGGGCACAGTTTCCTCTCT
>NW_019525107.1:1424591-1425752 GCF_002814215.2 Seriola lalandi dorsalis | reverse complement strand
TTCCCTCAGGGGCCCCCCCCCCCCCCTCCGGTGTTACAGTAGGCTGTAGTATGTGGTCATGGCTCAGGTATGCAGAGTGGCTGGAACACTCCGAGCTTCACTTTCCTCCATCCCCATGTCATCTTCTTTCCACTGCTCTGTCCCTGCAGAAAGCTCCAAGTGCGATAATAGAGGAACCATCAGCTCCAGCAGCAGGCTGTGCAGCTGCAAGGTAAACATGCAAAGTGATGATATTATAAGCAGCTATCGTTTAATCTGCTTTTCATTTGTGTGTTTTTTTTCTGCTGTCATCTTTTATGAAAGAAATGAGTTTGACAGGCAGATGGATTACACATGTCCACGTGTGTGTGTGTGTGTGTGTGTGTGTGTGTGTGTGTGTGTGTGTGTGTGTGTGTGTGTTGCAGAACAACGTGGCAGGCGCTCTGTGTGACGAGTGTAAGGCCGGGTTCTTCCACCTCTCAGAGGCCAACCCCGAGGGCTGTCTACGTTGTTTCTGCATGGGCGTCACCAAACAGTGCGCCAGCTCCACTTGGAATAGGGATCAGGTTGGTTGCCAAGCTATGAATGATTATGGGAGGGGTGAATATTTTTGGTATCAAGGTTTTGACTGTGTTTGTGCAGCTTTGCTTTATCAGCAAATCCTTTCAGACACTAAACGGTGAGATGCAATGTGCAAACAGTGACTGCGCTGAAGTAAATCTTAGTTCACATCTCAAGTCTGGCAACTCTGTTTGTGTCTCAGGTGCGAGGAGGGGTGAACGGGCAGCTCTTCTCCCTCTCCAACAGCGCCAACACTAAAACTATCTCTGAAGGCATCTCCCAGAGGGGTTCCTCTGAAGTTGTCTACCGCTCCTTCTCCAGCGTCCCCAATGACATCTACTACTGGGTTCTGCCTGAGAGCTTCAGAGGAGATAAGGTGAGAGAAAACAACAAAGTAAAGAGCAGGAAAGGGGATGCGAAAGAAATAACTCCTAAGTGTTAGTCAAGCTAGATTTCTCTGCCCTGTCTGTCCCACTCAGTCATGCCTCAACATGTTGTCAAATGAAAAGGCTGCACTTACCCACACAGCGAGAGCCGCCCTTTTGAACCTCTTGCTTGGATTCACAGTGAAGCCCAACATGGGTGTCTTATGACCCCCCCCCCCCCCCCCCCCCCCCCCCC
>NW_019525107.1:1412005-1424571 GCF_002814215.2 Seriola lalandi dorsalis | reverse complement strand
AGCTAAGCCAATCCACTCCTGTATCTAGCGTAGGAACATGAGAGGTGAAGATTTTTTTATTTAACTTGTGGCAAGAAAGTGTTTTTTTACTACTCTGAGGGGTGTCCATGTCAGAGAATGACCTTCGTGTTCTCCCCTCCACAGAGCTGCCAGCACAACACAGAGGGCCCTCAGTGTGACAAGTGTCGCCCCGGTTACTTTGGTGACCCGAGCCGAGGTCGCCCCGATGACTGCAAGCCCTGCCCCTGCCCGTACTATGAGACCTCACGCCGGTAAGGTCACGCATCCACCCAGGCCACACACACACACACACACACACATGCACAGAAACACATCTCCAGTACAAATACACACACATTACCACCCACATGGTGTCATTGGGAGTTGGGCTGCTTTGCCCTTCAGTTTCTTATTTCCCATAGCTGAGCTCATTCAGATATTTGAGAGCTGATTTATTCATTCAGCGTGCTGCTCACCAACCCGCTGCTGCTGTAAATTTTCATCCTGGGTTCTGTGGTTGGGTTTTGTAGTTTCTCTGACACCTGCTTCCTGGACTTCGACCAACAGCCAACGTGTGATGCCTGCAGGCCCGGCTACACAGGAAGACGCTGTGAAAAGTGAGCAAACTGATATTGTTAACTGTGCCTTCAGATTGTGGTTTAAATAGTTTGGAGATGGTGGTGATGTGATTCATAAGAAATGACATCAGTCTATAATGATCAATGGTAATAATTAATGACTGTAACAAGCAAAACAAGATATAACTGACGCTTGTGGTAAATAAATCAATCGTGTCTCATATTTCTGTCATATTTCAGGTGTGCTCCTGGTTACCAGGGTAACCCCCTCCTGCCTAATGGAAAATGTGTTCCTAACCGTGAGTATATGTTCAACTTCAGGCATGAAATTGACATAAGCTTCACCCGGGTTGCTTTACCTGTTGTACACTTCAGTCATCCCAACAATATGACCATGAGGAGGTCTTAACCCTGTGTAATGATTACCATCAGGTGCCCCCCCCCCCCCCCCCCCCCCCCACACACACACACACACACACACTATCATAGGGGTGAAATACCTTTCCACTATTCTGTTTTGTTGAGATGTGCTTCTCTTTTCACCATGTTGCGTGCCAGGTGACGGCCTATGGAGGGGAGCTTCGCTATACAGTGCAATTTACACCCTTTCAGCGCTCGCTGGTGATTGACGGGAAGCCAGATGTGGTTCTCCAGGGCAACGGCATCTTCCTGGAACACTATTCTCAGACCAAGCCCCTCCCACGTGTCCGACAAACCGTCACTGTGACCTTTAGAGAGGTGGGTTTCATTGATGGTGACTTCTACCTAAGTATAATTCCTCACAGAATGTCAAGAAACTAACTTCTCTCTTTTCTCTGACTGACAGTCTTCGTGGCGTCGCAGCGATGGGCAGCCGTGTACCCGTGAGCACCTGCTTATGGCTCTGGCTGACGTTACCGTTTTCATGATCAGGGCAACCTACACAGACAACATGGACGAGAGCAGGTATGGTGGGAGTTTCTTCTGACAGCACATTCACATTCACACGACACAAAATGAGTCAAAGAGAACTTCATTGAATGGGAAACACAAATTGCTTTTTGTGTTAATTAGTATCTCAGACATCAAGATGGACATTGCTGTTCCTCACTCCACTGGTAATGAACGTGCTCTGGAGGTGGAGGAGTGCTCCTGCCCTCAGGGATACAGAGGACCCTCCTGCCAGGTACCGATTTAACTAAAATATCCACTTGCTAACTCTTTTGGAGCTTTCATCCGCATTTCACGGTTTTTATCAAGAGAGTTGTTGACACTTGCTCAGTTGTCATGGATGGATGTCATCACACAACCCTAACCTAAGTATGGCAACTCTGTCATCTCCATGACATCTGAGCAAAGTTCATCTGCTGATGAAGACCGTGAAATTTGGTCAAAAGCTCAGAAAAATGCTAGTAAGTGGACCTTGAGTCAAATTTGTTTTTGTCATGCTGTTATTCAACTATGAACATTAATGCCGTTAGTTTAGTGTAATTTAGTTTAACTTTTAACTTTAGCTTAGTTTCTTTTAGTTTCCTTTAGTTGTAAGTAAAGTAAGTAAATTGGCAACGATAGTGGTGCCTGAGCTTGTTAAGAACTGCATGGCAGTCTTTTTTTTCCATTACAGTCCATGATGACAATTGCAGTCAGTCTCGCTGCTACTGCAGTGGAACAAAGACTTTGTCAACACATGTCTCTCACCTGAGGTGTTTCTTTCCATCCCGTTGCAGGAGTGTGATGAAGGTTACACGCGCACCAGCTCTGGCCTCTACCTGGGCACTTGTGAGAGGTGCGATTGCAATGGTCATGCCAGCAGCTGCGACCCAGAGACCGGCAGGTGTCTGGTAGGTCTCATGCTACCCTTCCTCTCTCTCACTTCTTTGCCAGCGTCGAACATGCTTTAATCTCTGCTGTGGAATGCACTAATGGTTTCGTGGCGATTTCCAACATGTGGAAACACACTGACACTTTTTAAAGTAGTGTATATTCAACTGTTCCATGGATCTCACCTATTTGTCTTCTTCTTCTTTATGTGTGTGTGTGCTGACCAAAAGCAATGTCTCCACAACACTGCTGGGCCAAGGTGTGAACGCTGTCAGCCTGGTTTCTATGGAAACCCTGTAACAGGCGGTGCTCAGGCCTGCCAGCCCTGCCCATGTCCTGGAACCACATCCAGCAACCAGTGAGTTCATGTCTAAAAGTCTTTTAAAGTCAGTTTGAATCAGTTTTATTGAGTCAGTGCAGATTACCTATTGAAAAACTATTCAGTTTTCTGCTACATTAGGTAAAGTAAACTGTGTGCAACACAAAGGCTTCATAATAACCAGAGACCAAACTGTATATGAAACCTCATGGTGTGTGTGTGGACCTCTTGTCGCCACAGATTCTCCCCGACTTGTTATCTGGAGTCTGATGGTCAGCCGACCTGTGACAGCTGTCCCCCCGGATACAGTGGCCGTCGCTGTGAAAGGTACAGCCCTACCCCTCTCCTTCTCTTTCTGCTTTTCCTTTTCCCGCGCTGTCTTCCTCTCAGGCCCGTCTTGACCCTGCTCAGTGTTTTGGGGGGTTACCGAGCGGGTCGGCAGCAAGGTTAGCGGCGGAGGGGCTGGCACTGGCACCCACTGGTTTCACTCACAGGAAAGGGAAATAAGCATGTCTGTGGTTCGCATCTCTCTTGTTTTTCCAAGGCAGTTGTGATTGAGCGGTGTCACTGGAGGGATGGGAGATGCAAATTGTTGCCACCCATTCTTATGTACACGTGAAGTTTTGTACTGTGTCTTGCTGTTTGATATTGTTTTCTACTGTGGTAGGACAAAGTATATTTGCTATAGGATAAGGGGCCTTTTTAGTGGTGCTGAGAATATTGTCACTATGATTTTATTGTTTGTGGAAAAGAAATAAGGTTTCCTGAGGACATTCAGCACTGTTATTTCTACTTGAGTTTAGTCAGCTTTATGTCTCCCTTTTGCTTTTCTTCTGTCATTTGCTTTAACTCCAAAAGCCTCCTCGGCGATTGCTTTCTTCTTCAGCTTTGCGCTTTGCTGGTAGTGAATTTTTAAGGTGTTGGCTCGTGTGATTTCTGTCTGTGCAGAGACCAAAAGTATTTTCTGGGTCTCTACAACATAAATGTAGATGTGGCATTTATGAGGACTCCTGTCTGGCTAATGAATCTTTGCCGCTCCAAGGGCAAAGATGACGAGGTGACTTGGGTGCAAGACACAACTCATAAATAATTTATTATTGAAACGTCTCTGCCTGCATCATACCTGATTCTGCTGTTTTGACATTAAGAGAAGAGATGCCCTCTGCAGACAGTTGTGGGGACCCCTTCCTGGAGAAGCAGATAGAGGGCTTCCTACCTGTGGGATGTGGAGCTGAAGCAGTGTTTAATTTCAGCTGGGAGAAAGAGATAACACCGTACGGCAGTGGAGATGACGATGTTACCACTTTAGCAACAACTGTCATCCCTAATAGATCTTTACTGTCTACTGCAGCTGGCCACCGCACTAGCCAGTTCACTAAAGCAACAGGGATGGGCATTGTCTCGGTCACTCCCAGCAGATTGTCATCAAGACTCCCACCACGTTTCACACCCAGCCCAGAGAGCAGACACTCCAGCTTCCAGCACCTGCTCCGGATTCACCTGAACACCTTTAACCAGCGCCTGAGCATGCTAGAAAGCAACACGCTGGATATGAAGGAGAGCATTCGTAGCATGGAGGACCAGCAGAGTCATCTCAGCTCCCAGCTGAAGGAGCTCATCGCTATCCACTCGGCCGGGGAAAAGAACAAGAAGGTTAACGAGCTGGAGAAGAGCTACACAGACATGGAGGCCCGTATGAGCAGACTAGAGGGGAGGCTAGAAATCCTGATCGACGGCTTCACCGCCCTGGCTCAGGAGATGAACAAGATGAAACGTGCAAGACACACCTCCCGCTCGCTCCAAGAAAGAAAGATTCTGCCTCCACTCACCACAGTCATCGCAGTCCCGTTGTACTCAACACCTCAGCCTCCAGTTAGAGTTATACCTACAGAAACACCACTCACCAGTAGAGCTACGGTGCCGAAAAGCATACCTACCCCAGGCCTTCCTACAAACAAACCCACCTCTGCTCCTCAGAGAGGTAGAAAACTCAAACCATCAGCGACTGCTAAGCCAGATAAAAATACTACAAAGCCCCACTCAGTCACTAGGTCATCCAAAAGGCAAGTCTCAACAAGTTCTGCAACAAAGTTAAAGACGACCTTGAGTAAACCAAGGACTGCATCTAAAATTAAATCTAAAACTACACTGAAGCCCGAAACGAAAAGGCCAGAGGGTAGGAGGTTCGCTGTGACGGCTAAAAATGTTTCACAGCCAAGCCAAGCAAGACCAAAGCAAGTCCAAGAAGAGGCAACGGTCACTAAATTTCAACTAGAGCCACCATCTCACAAATCAAAGTCTGCTAGAAACCCTCAGCTGCATAAACAACCTGACCAGGCCAACAAAAGGGAATCTGCACTACCTATTAAAAACAATGGGCGTAACAAGGTGTTTAGATCGGATGCACCGGTTCCACCGTCGGTTCAGGAGGGCGGGAAGCCTTCAGAAGGTGATTCAAAAAAGGACAACTTCAACCAACATGAGAAAAAGACAGGGCGCAAGTCGTACAAGTTGGTCTCTCACAAAACGAAGAATTCCGCAACAACCACAAAGCCTGCGAAAGCTACTACTACAAAGAAGCCTAAAACAACAGTAAAACGGACGACGACTCCTAAAACCAAGGTCACAACTGGGAAGAAGAAGTTTACCACAACAGCGAAAAGGACATCAAGTCCCTCTAAAACCAAGGCTACTACTGCAAAGAAAGTAACTAAAAAGCCCCAGCAGAAAAAGAAGACTAACCTTCATTCTGGTGTTTTGGACCTACTGAGACTGTTACAAGGAGAAAAGTCTGCAAAGCACAAAAAGAATAAAGATGG
Source organism: Seriola lalandi dorsalis (assembly GCF_002814215.2). Classification (NCBI taxonomy): domain Eukaryota; kingdom Metazoa; phylum Chordata; class Actinopteri; order Carangiformes; family Carangidae; genus Seriola; species Seriola lalandi. Next base: position 1,419,055 of record NW_019525107.1, on the reverse strand, counting down.
TTCTCTTCATGTTGTCCTGGGAAGGCTGGCCATTCCTATCAGAATAATACCTGATGACTAGGGAATTCGTTATTTTATTTTTTATTTTCTCCATTGTTTATATCACTAGGCTCTGATCCTGATATTTATACTGCTACCACGACAATGGATCTTTATGAAGGGACTAATTTTATAGCGCTGTTTTATTGCAGAGGGACCTTCCAGATGTTTAATGTCATTCTGATGTGTTCATCTTATTATTTTAGTACTATCAGCTTTAAAGGTGTGTTTTATGACAGAACTATTGCACAAAACCCTGCTATGAAGGGATAGCTTAGCATTAGTACCTCTCATGTGTATACATTTGTCCATGTTATGGCCAGACTACCTCAAGTTTTACCCCCAATGCTTTGTTGGAGTGTTTTGAAAATCTTGTGTACATCATGTCTGTTTTTCTCCCTTCATGGGTATGTCTTCAGTATTTGTTTCAAATGATACAGTATAGTATACAGTGGAAAAGCCTTACACATGTCACCCTGTGGTTTCAGGACAAAATCGCTTATTGTTTGCAACTTATGCACTGCTTTCTATGCTGAGTAATTTAATCAATAAGTCCTAAAATGTTCTACGTATTTAGGGTGATTTCACCTGTCAGTGTAAAGGTGTGACTGGAGATACAAAATACAATGCTGGGACAAAAGTGTTAAGATTCAGTCTAAATGCCAGGTGCTATTTTATTGTCTTATGAAGATTAGTTATGCTAAGTTTTGAGGATAAAGAACCAGTAGGTTATAGACAAGAGTAACAATCTCCCACCATGCTAGTGGCCCTAAAAAATATCAACCTTATGTTATTCATAGATTTTTTAAATGAGGCTAAACTTGCAGTTTAGCTGTGGTAGTAATATTGCTCTGGGGATGGTTATGACCACTTGTCCACCACTTTGGTCCAGAGTGAAGTCTCTCTCCAACTATCGAATGGGTCACAATGAACAACATCCATGGCCCCCAGAGGATAAAACCTGTTGACTTCCATCATGCTCTGACACCTTTATTTTTTAGAGATATTTATGCTCCCCTCAGGATAACTGAAGTAAATGATCTCCTGACTGTTTATCCAGCGCCATCATTAGGTCAAAATTAAACATTTTCTAATATTTTGCTTTATGACCAAATACTGACAAAACTAATGACATAGCCTCAGCTGCACTTTACCATGGTGAACACAGTGAGTGTTCACTTACTCTTATGTTTGTACCTACAAACAAACACGTTGCAGTTGGCATTGTGGGTGTGTTAGCATGCTAATTTTGCAAATTTCATGGCGTCCTACTAGTTAGACTCTGAAGTCTATTGGTAAAAAGTTTACATTTTGGTTTTCATTTTGATGGCAATAGGACTTAATGCTGTGCAGACAAAGGAAGAATAGATTTAATGTAAATCTTCATGTAAGCCTTTTGTTTTAGAAATTTAATGTAGAACGGTAATTTGGCACAAGGTCCATTTCGTGACCACAATGAAACAGGGGATCATCCTCTATGGAGTACGAAATTTTTACTACAAATAGTACCGTAAAATTTTGATATACCTTTTGTACGTAATGATATTTTTTGGCCTAATGGTGGTACTAGAAGTAAAAATTAGTGGAACCTGTAAACAACTGGATTCATCCTTTGGGGACCACTGGGTCACTTAGTCATTGTAATCCGGACAGTTGTTGTGATCAAAGCATTGGACGCTTCAACAGACTGACTACCCTATGTTTCTGCAATCAGGGCCAAGGTTTGGTCCATCATATATGATCATATCATCAGCATTTAGAGAAGTGTTAGAAATACATAAACCTAGGTCCCTATCATTTTTAGGAGTAATAAAAATGTAAATTTTTTGTGAAATTGTGTCATTTTATTGTGACGTAAGACCACTTTGTTTGTCATTTTATGCTTATTATGAGCAGTATGTCCTTTCATAAAAGTATTTGGTACTGAACACTTTTAGCATTTTCAAGACCATATCTATTTTGACATATTTTCTCTTTTTCCATGTAATGAGAATTATTCTTATCTTTAAATGTATAAAACCACACACGGACTGGAAGGACTGTGTTAACCACACCATAGAAACTACTGTATGTCTCAGAAGTTAGTTTGAATAGGATTTCCCAAAGCAAGTTCATATCATGGAAGTCCTCTTTGTTGGCCGTTGACCTGCGGACCAGAACAGGTAAGGTAAGGCCCACAGCAGCTGTCCTCAGGGCTGCCTGCACAGATCTGTGGTTGGATTAGCCTTTGCTCTGGTGGCAGTGGCGTTGCTTGCTTGGGTAGGAGGCATATTGCTTTGCTAATGTCACGAACTCCGAAGTAACTTTCCTCTTTCCTCTTCAGCAGCTTAGCATCTTGACCTGTGGCTCTTTGTTTCAGCTACATTCACTTCTGCTTTGTTCTGTTGTCATCTCTCTGTTTGTGGAGCTTTTTATTTTAACTTTTTTTTTTTTTTTTTTTTTAATCTGGTGAAATTTTCTCATTCTCTGTTAATGCCAATTTTTCGTGAACTCGTACTCGCGAGAGATTGAATCAACATCTGAGACATGTTGAATGTTTTAGCAGCAGCTACGCTTCATCCATCTCCAGTGCAAGCAACGTTTCATTATCTATTTCTCTGGGAAAACTCTTTGTATTCATTATAAAAGCTGGGTGTCTGTAATTTAAAAAAAAAAAAAAAAAAATTTTTAGGTAATGTGAATATAAGACCAGTCTTTGGTGTGGATATGTGTACTTCCTGGATGGAATAGCTTGTATGTTCCTTGTCTGAATGACTCAGTCCTTTGTTCCTGGTTGAGGTCTACCTTGGGTCATAAAGACTCCCTAAACGACGCAGTTCATCAGATGTATCACCTTTTGCAGACTTCCCAGCTTCCTGCCTCATTGTTCTTGAGGTTAAAACTTGTATCCTCCTTGACTGGAAACATTTACTCAAACACATTGTCTATTTTTATTTCAGATGTGCTGCAGGATACACTGGCAACCCACAGCTGGGACAGAGATGTACTGTTGGCAACAATGAAGTCAATGGTACATTTTGTCTTCTGGTCCTTGAAAATGACTTATTCTTTATCTTAACAATAGTTGCAAAGAGTCCTTTTCATTAAAGAGTGTTTCAGTGCTGTTTCAGTAGAGAGTTGGTACATATTGAATACCATCTGCTCTGTTACAGGTAACTGCTACAACTGTGACCAAAGAGGACGTGAGATCTGCACTGGTGGTGTGTGCCGCTGCAAGGTGACCAAACAAAGACACTTTCTATTCACGCCATCTCTCGTGTTCAGTCTCCTGGCGTGGACCTTATTGCCTTGTATCTCATTCTCCTGACACTTCTGTTACAGATGAACGTTGAAGGCTCGTCTTGCTCCAGCTGTAAGCCTGGGACCTTCCATCTAAGCCAGGCAAACAAAGATGGCTGCCTGTCCTGTTTCTGCATGGGCGTCACTCAGCAGTGCTCCAGCTCCACTTACTACAGAGACCTGGTAAGGCCTATAATTGCTGCAGGGAGTAAATGCCACAGGGACAGTGCAACGTTTCATACTTCAGAAACACATTTAAACCTCTCAACCAAACTAAATGCACGTTTGCACTGGGTAAAGCTGCTACAGAGAGAAGACATGAGTGGGCTAAATTGGGAAGTCTACATCCCAGCCTTAACTGGTTGTAAGCCAATAAGATCACATCAATCAGTGGTGTGACTGATATCTGCCCATGTAAGCAAATACTTCCTACTCTCCCATTTTTAGTGAATAATTGCAAGGATAACTTTGATTTTTTTTGTGTGTGTGTCCGCTGTTGCATAAGCACTCCATTGTGGTTAGCTCTCTTTGTTAGATTTACTGCAGAGATAGTCAGTACATAGAATCCAAACACACATTTTGTCATTACTTCAGTGTCTTTCTAGTAACACAAAGTTTTGATTCTTGAAACTTTTAAAGTGCCATTAACCTTTTATTTATTCCTGAGAGTCAGGGCGAGTTTAGCAACTGAAGTCTAGTTTATTTTTGCCTTTTCACTCAGCCATGCCCCAAGCCCAGTCCACCTGGACCACCCAACCTTGCAGAATTTGGTTTCTCTGAGTGTTTACCTGAAATCTGCAATATTTGTATATAGTCACTCAGAAAACAGACTCAGAGCCTCTCTTGTGATTGTCTCACCGACCTGTTGTTGCTAGAGCTCCAGAGAGAAACCTGTGAGGAGATGTAGAACTACATTGAGATGGATTATGGTTCTTAAAACCACAACTATATACCTTATGGATATCAACACTTTGAATAAAACACAGGAAAAGTGTAAAATATGTAAATATATATTAATTGTATTTTTCAAATGGGCTCTTGCAGGTGTCCTCAGTCTTTTCTCCAGGCAACTTCCAGGGATTTGCTCTGGTGAACCGTCAGCGCACCAACCGCATCTCTACTGGTTTCACGGTGGAGGTTTCCACTGAAGGCACTCAGCTGTCCTACAGCAACTTTGACTACCTGGGACAGGAGCCTCACTACTGGCAGCTCCCAGGGGTCTACCAGGGAGACAAGGTCAGTATCAAAGAGCACATCTTACAGCAGCCAAATCAGTGGAGGCAGCCAAAGCAAGACCACAAGCCCCATCGTCGCTGTACGTGAGGGGCTGAGCAGCACTCATCTGAAACTTGTAGACCCCTCCTATTCTATTGCTGTCTCCATTTTGCTGCTTTTTTCGTACTTCAAACCTCAGCCAATCTTTCTTTTCTAGCAAATTTGTGCAGATTGCTTTCTGCCTCTGTGTGCAACCTCTATGCCTCCATTTCTTTTAAATCTGTTTTCACAGGACAAAATGTTGTGCATACATTTACAGGCCCGAAGGTTCACTTACATAACATAGCTTTTTTGTGTGTGTGTGTGTGTGTGTGTGTGTGTGTTTGCCCCTTTCACTCTTTATAGAAAGATCCTTTATTTACTCGCACGAGACGAGGAAAACAGGTACAGTAATGTCAGGCAGTGGTTGCCGTGCTGTGACTGTAGTTTGGCCAGTGTAGTTTTTTTTTTTTGTACAGTGTTGTCTGGCATGTTTTGAAGTAATAGCTGATGTGGCATTTTTGATATATTGAATTCCATATTTTTATGTTATATTAATGCATTATGGATGCACATCATTGTTTTACGGTTTTAATCAGTTCATCATGTTGACTGAGTTTATTGTGAGAAGCATGATATTTTTACAGCAGTTTTGCAGCTGAAGGTGACCACTAAGTGTCTCTTCGATTTGAATACTTGCATCGTCACGGTGTTTTTTGCACACATAAATTGCTTTCTGCTCCAGATCACATGAGCCCTGTAAATGGATTGATCATTAATGGTCCATTAAAGAGCTTCATACAGTTCAACTTTGCTCGAATAACACTGCCATAACATTCCTGAATGCCATCAGCTCAGTGATAAGGAAAGTGATCAAAGAGCGCTTGCTTTGTCTATATCAATAGAGTGACTCCAACTTGCCAGAGGAGCGGCTAAGGAAGGATGCTTCCATTTGGAGCCTGATGGCCTCAGAACGTAAAGACGCCCACAGATCAAAAAGAGCTAGCCAGGTATTTGGTTTGAACTGCACCGTATAGACTGTTGCAGTGAAGGCAGCAGGACTCGCACGCCGAATCAGAATAACTGAGGTTTGTGTCATTATGAGCTAACGCACTGAGAGTTTGTGGACATCTATGGAAGGGAATTCCCCGTGGTTCATAGATGTAGCAGCATGGAGGATCACGTCGGTTTGATGAAGGTGTTGCTGAGCAGGTCGCATGTTGTCAGATGTGACTGCGTGTGCATGTGTGTGAGTTACAAAGATATGAGTTGGCATGCAGAGTAAATTTTCAGGAAACTTTCTAAAGCACAAGAAGTTTGTTGATTGAAGTGTTTTTTTTTATAGGTGTGATCCCACAGTTCACCAGAGCCTAAAAGCTTTCATCTAATTTACAGTAAACAGGTTACTACAGTGAATGTACACGTGTTTTTCAATTACCTGCGTGACCTGGTTTCTCTGAGTAACCTGGTTACTTCAGCGCATGTAAACGTACTGATTGCTCCAAGCATCATAGACTCGGACTGAAAAGCATGAGCCAGCATGTCCACCTTTTTACAGTGATGCACAGCAGTGTACATCACGAAGAACTAAATTCTTAAACCCCAGTCTCCGTCATCTTTGACTGTTCCCATGGTTACTGTATCTCCGGTACCCCACTCTCCGCCTCCCTAGGGTGATGTCAGAAAGCTGGATGATGAGGTCTGGGCGCTCTTCTCTAACTTCTCCAATGGACGAGCTGGTTCCCCTCCATTCTTTCCCTCCTCCTTTTCTAAATCCTCCTCCTCTTTCTCGTCCTCTTCTTCTTCTTCTTTTTCTTCTTCTTCTTCCTCTTCCCGAGTCCCCACTCCCTCTTCCTCCTCCTCATCCTCTCGATGGTCTTTACGTAACCTGAGCGCCCCTTCTCTTCCATCTGGTATCTCCTCTTCAGTTAGGCCAACCAGACCCCAACCCTACTCCCCAGGTTACTCTCCTCATCTGCAGGTACCCTCTGTCAGAAATTTTTATGAGAGGTTCACGGATTGTTTATGAGCCTTTTTTTTTTTTTTTTTTTTTTCTCTGGATCTTGCTCATATTGGTGGTGACATCTTGTGTTTCTTTTTGGGGTCTGGCTCTGCTGCGGATCAACAGAGCAAGAACAGAGTGAGCAAGACTTCTGCTCGCGCTTCTACGGACAGCAGCAAGGTAGACAGTAGCATGACCGAGTGACTGACTCAGTCTTGGCGTACACACATAGGAAACTTCCATGCTGCCTTTGATAGAAAAGCTTTAAAAGCTAATCAACAACAGATTGTCCTCTGTTTGTTTCTGGTAGTTAATGTTTTATTCAGAGACTCGTAACAGTACCTGACAAACCTAGATAAGACTGAAGTACTGAAGTAATGCAGAACAGTTTTAATTCATAGTTATGGGTCGTTCACTTAATTCCAGTTATCGACTGGGTGGTATTTTCCTTTGTTAAGCAAATACCTGCCCCCCCC
>NW_019525107.1:1403912-1411985 GCF_002814215.2 Seriola lalandi dorsalis | reverse complement strand
CCCCCCCCCCCCCCGTGCTGTCACTGTAATTGACCACTTGAGAGTAGCATTGGTTTTACAGTGGTCTGTCATTATACTGTTGTCTGCTTTAAAACTTAAGCTGTCATTTTCACATTATTGACAGTGGAAGTTGTTGTTAAGGTTGTCAGACAAAAGCGCAGCACAACTTCAAACGCTGTTATCAAACTGTCAGCCTGAGTCTTAAATAGCACTTGTACTAGAGAGCGTGTACTTAGAAGAGTTTAGCTGTTTGCCACACACATTTGTCCTGAGAGTCTTGTCAGGCTTTACTCTTCTCCATGCTTGCCTGCTTGTACTGCTTCTCTGCCTGCTTATGTTTGTCTCGCTGCCTCTCTCTCTCTCTCTTTCTCTCTCCCTCTGTGGCTCATTCTCTTGTGCTTATCCTTCCTCCTTTGCCTCTCTCAGTACGCTCTGGTCTACAAAGGTTTCAGCTTGCACCAGGATGATCTGCTCTACTGGCAGCTCCCAGCGCTGTTCACGGGGGATAAGGTAACTTGTGCTTGCCCCCCCCGACCCCTGGTCAACCCTTGGAGGTCACGTACCTTTAACGCACCACCCCTCAGTCCTCACCATCACACTCCCTTCCCTTTAGTCCCTCACCTGTCCACATTCCCTGTGCCCTTTAACTTTGTCCCAGCCCTCCCTCCTCAGTCCTCTTGACTTCCTGTACTAAATATAATGGGAGAATAATTTATTTTCGCTGTAATTCGTACACAATGATAGAGCGTATGACTGTTTTGGTCATGGTTTTCAAACACTTTCTGTAACAAAATATCTAAAATCAAAAATCTTATCAAATGGGTCTGTGGTCTAATTTGTGTGAAGTGAAAGTGAAAAAGTTTCAGAACTATTGCCTTAATACATGTTTGGATTTACCTGCTTGGGTGTCTGTAATTTAACATTTAAGTCAAGAAGTGTTCAAAATACATCTGGGTCATTAAAGGCCCCCTCCAGTGATTTATTATTCTGCTTTCATAAAGTTGGGAGACTTAAAAGAGACTTAAGTGCATTTGCCACACTGACATTTAGTGACATTCATGGTAGTATCACAGCAGCCTGTTAACATTATAACTCTCACATTAGAGCCGAACAATTAATCAAAATATTATCAAACTCGCAATATGGCCAAGTGCAATATCCAAATCACAGAAGCTGATAAAGGTAAAATGTTCCACAACAGACCATAAATTAACCATTGTGGTGCTACAGAGAGACCTCGGCCTATAAATCATATTCTGCAGACCCAACAAAAATCAAATCATGATTTTTATATTTTTTCTCAGTGTAAATGAAATGCAAAAATCAGCATTCCAACCAAAATTGTGACTCATATTGCAATCACAAATAATTGCAAATGATTTTTTTTCTTTTTGATTTTTTTTTGTGTATTGTTCAGCCCCATCTCACACATTCAAAAGAACTTCTTAGTATGCTTCTTCACATCCTTCTTGCGCACAGGATTTGATGTTACAAAACAGCCTGTGTCGCTCTGTGTTTTTGTTTCATCACGGGAACTGCAGCTGTGTTTGACCTGGCGAGAGATCTAAAGCCTCTTCCTTTGCTTCACCCTGCCTTAGGTGGGTTCTTACGGAGGTAAACTCAAATACACCGTCTCCTACGTGGCTGGTCCAAGGGGAACGCTGCTCGACGATGCTGACGTGCAGATTATTGTGAGTATGCTGACTCGCTTGTTTTCCTCTCGTGGTCACGTGTGTTTGTAGCATTTGCTCACCTGTTGCTGTTGCTCCCGCAGGGTAACGACATCACTCTGGTGGCTCGTCAGTCCTGGCAGAGGAGGCAGCAGGGCAGCAGAGAGACTCACCGGTTTGAGATTGTCTTTAGAGAGGTGAGCGGCTCAGGGCTGCAGAGTAACATAGACAACAGGAAGTGTTGTCAGGAAGCATATTGTATGAGAATAGATGAGAATAGCCATTGTCTTTTTGGTTCATAGGAAAACTGGCGCCGTCCGGATGGCATGCCTGCAACCCGTGAGCACCTGATGATGGTTTTGGCTGATCTGGATGATATCCTCATCCGAGCATCCTACTCTACCGAGATGCGATCCTCCAGCATCTCTGATATCAACATGGAAGTCGCTGTGCCCAACTACAGCGGCTTGGCGCAGGCCCTCGAGGTAGAGCAGTGTCGCTGTCCACCTGGATACCAGGGACTCTCTTGCCAGGTAATTCATCATCTTTTCTGAATTGCTGACTTTAGCAGAAGCAATCCAAGCTGATTTTGCTTCATTAAAATGCTCCCTGATGTATCTGAAATCATAATGTCTATTTTAGGACTGCGCCCCTGGATATACTCGCACTGGAGGAGGTTTATACCTGGGTCACTGTGAGCTCTGTGAATGTAACGGCCACTCTGACTCCTGCCATCCGGAGACTGGCATTTGCACGGTACGACGCACTGTAGATTACTGTATTATATCACCCTGATGAGACGGACAGATCTCTAAACAATGACGTACTTCACCTTCCAGAGCTGCCTGCATAACACTCAGGGCGAGCTCTGTGAGCAGTGCGCCCCTGGTTTCTTCGGCGACCCCACTGTTGGCACTCCAGAGGACTGCCAGCCCTGCGCCTGCCCCCACACTGACCCTGACAACCAGTGAGTACTGGCACAGATAACAAGACCTCGCATTCCACCTCCATTTTTAGCTCAAGACAAGTCTGTGTCCGGCTCACTTGCTCTTGTTCACAGCAAATTCCATTGTCTTGTAAATTCAGGAGTTTGATTCGTTTCAATTATTTTAACCTGTTTTCTGCCAACTAGCACCAAATATTGCATATTCACTGTCCTGCTCAAGTCATCTGATTCTGTATCCTAGCATTTCAATAGATCAGGGTCAGTGGGGATACAAAATCTTGCCAAGTGCAAGTAAAAAAATTGAAGTATATTGTAGAAATCTTTTAGTGAAATATGAGAATCTCAGCTGCTTCCCGTGCAAATCCACTTTGATCAAGGGTCACATTCAGGTTCCCCTGTTATAATCTGCCTTGCAAAAGATGAATGTGACACTAAATGACTTGGTAATAGGTTCGGCAGGGAATCCGTTGATACTGAACCTAGAATTTAGCTTCTTGCCTGTGTGTGTTCAACTCATGTAACAGGTTCTCCCCTACGTGTGAGAGCCTTGGAAATGGAGGCTACCAGTGCACTGCCTGTCAGCCTGGCTACACCGGCCAGTACTGTGAGCGGTGAGATAACCCGGCACTTTCTCTCGATGTTACTGGAATAGTTTCAAGTGGTTGATTTTGATGAACTGCACTTATTAGGGTACACTGTGGTTAAATTTCCTTTGTATTTTTTTTGCCATCATCAGTTGTGCTCCTGGATATGTTGGCAACCCACAGGAGAGAGAGAAGTGTCGCCCATACGATGGTAAGGCTACATTTTGCTTTAATAGAAATATGATTAAACTGTGCTCACGTTCAAAAATATACTTACAGTATGTGTGTGCTTGAAATATTTACTGTAGCACAATGAGCTCAAATGAAAAAGACATGAGGGTAGGAGGTCTAGTTTTTTATCAACTTAGACTTCACAGAAGTCACAAGTGAACTGATCTTAACTTCACAGTTTAGATCAGTTCACTTGGACCTTATTTGAACCCATTTTTCCCATTTCTCTTCTATAAGAAGTGTCAGAATATGTAACTTTTTCCATTAAGATGAAGATTTCTTTAGCAGTTAACCACCAGCCAAAAACAAAAGTTGTCACTGAATGGTGTCCACCCAGTTTTGCTTTGTGAAACACAAATAAGATCTCTAGTTTACTGCCCAAGCTTGCTTTGTGAAATGAATACTCTCAGAGAGCAATCCTGTAAACAATTTCATCACATTTCCAACATGCAAGCTGCATAATTAATCTTTTTATTATTTACGAATTTATCATTTTTATAATCAAAAGAAAAGCCATATTTGAGGCCCATGCACGAGCACGCCAAAACCCTGTAGGACTCGTACGTTTGTTTAAGTAACAAACAGTCATAAAATGTGACATTGCCCCTATCTGCATGTAAGCAGTGCTCGCAAAATCGCTTTCGTGAAACCGATCCCTGATGAGTTTATGACCTTTGCACTTTGCAGCTGCAGCCTCCCTGGTGGTGAAGGTTTATCCAGAGAGGGTCTTGGCATCCCAGGGTGGCCCTGTCACTCTGCGGTGCCAGGTGTCTGGCTCTCCTCCGCACTACTTCTACTGGTCCAGAGAGGATGGGCGGCCCATCTCCGGCAGTGCGGACAGACGCAGACAAGGTGAGGGACACACTTTAACCACATGGCCTATGATCATACCTTTTATATCCTAGAAATTGAAATATGTTTGCACTCCATTTTTTGGTTTTAAATACATTTTTAAAGTTCTGATTTCACTTATCTTAACACATAAATTGCCTATAATTAATATACATACTGTGTGGGACGACATGTGTGCAGGAGCAGAGCTGTACTTCCCCAATGTTCAGCAGAGTGATGCCGGCGTTTACGTTTGCACCTGCCGAGACCAGCGCAGCACCAACAGGAGCCGTGCTGAAATCGTTGTCACAAGTGAGTATGAGTCTCACTTCCATATTAGCAAATAGGTTTTTTTCCCCTCAAGCTGCTTATTGCAGCACAAGAAATGGATACCATCCCTGGTTTAACTCGAGTTTGCTTATGCACGGATTACATACAGTTTAGTTGACTGTGATGTGGTGCATTCTTTGCATCTGGAGCTTTGCAGGTGTTGGGATAAGATATGTGCAACAGTGATTTTGAAATGTTTTTTTATGTTACCACTGATAATTGATCAAATGAAGTTCACTTTCACTTTATTCAATATTGCAATATTCCAACTGTATTTATGAACTATGAGTATAAATTAATTGTCTCTGCATTTCACCAGGTGTCCAATCCAGACCCATTGAGGTGACAATTGAGGAGCCCAAAGCCCAGACTGTCAGGGTGGGGTCTACTGTCAGCTTCATCTGTACTGCAAAGAGCAAGGTAACACTGGTCAATGATGAGTATTATGTTACTTCATTTATTTATTTACTTATTTGAAGTTTTACATTTAAAGGACATTTTTTGACTTTCTTCACAAGAGTTAGATGAGAATATAGATCCCACTCTCATATACTGTATATGTGGAGCTACAACCAGCAGCTGGTTAGCTTAGCTTAGCTTAGCATAAAGACAAGGAAACAGAGATGCCAATCGGTGGATTTTGCTTCCTCTGGACAAAGACAGACCACCTGTTTCCTCCTGCTTCCAGAAAGTTAGAGTGTTATTTTTCTCCCATTGCATGCATCTTATGATTCTCCTGCATCTGTCTGCACACCCCTCCCACAGTCACCAGCCTACACCCTGGTTTGGACCCGAATGGGTAACGGGAAACTTCCCAACCGTGCCATGGACTTCAACGGCATCCTGACGATCCAGAATGTCCAGCCCGAGGACGCTGGCGTCTACGTTTGCACGGGCTCCAACATGTTTGCCATGGACGAGGGCAGCGCCATCCTCTACGTGCCAGGTTCGTGATCCTCGGCACTGCATTCCATTACTCATCACCCCCCCTGCCACCCTACCACTACCAGCTCTGGCTCCTGTAGTTTCCCACCTTAAACTTGAGTCCCCGCCCCCACCCCTCCCTCCAGCTTGGAATGATGCATGCTTTTCTGTTTGACTGCAATGTAAACACTTAGCTCTGGGTTAACAGCATAATAAGCTTACAGTTCTAACTCCCAATGCTTTTTGGCCTCTGCTGTCAGATACCAACATATAAGCCATGTCTTATTATCATACTGCTCTTCTTACTGCCTTTATTTAACTCGCTCTGATCAATGGATTTTTCTGTGCTGCACGTGAAGAAATACAGCTTGTGGGTCTGTTTATAAACTAAAACTGTAGACTACAAATCTCCCAGATAACATATGGGGTTAAGTGTGGAGTTTTAGATTTAACTAATGGGCACTCGGTGTCATGACACATCCTCTAGACTTGTGACAAATAAGCACTCTTTCGGATCAGTGATTTGTGGGGAACGCTTTCCGACGCCAACGCTCTACTGAATTTACTGCTTTTTTTTTTATTTTATTTTTTATTCTTTCCTCTTTTTCACATTGGTTGAATTAATCGGTGGTGGTTTGGTTGCTTCTCGATTACTGGTAGAGTCGCTGTTTACTGCTTTTTTTTAAGAGGTTTTACTAGCAGGGTGCTTGATACTGGTGTCTGTCTTTAACTCTGGGCTCATGGTGCCCCCCACCCCCTCCCTCCCATGCCTGAGCTGTAGCGTGTAATGGTGAGGAGGAATGTGGATGCCACGACGGGTGCTTAGTGACTCTGCGACTGACATTCAAAGAAGACTTCAGTGTATTCTGGAAGAGAGAAGTAGGAGGAAACCCACTAGTTTTGTTTTTTTTTGGTGTCGTTCCACTCGATACATTATTCCTTCCTGACATTACCGTCTGCTGTGTTACTCTCTTAATCGTCTCGTTGATGAACGATGAAAAAATGGTGCTATTAGCCATGCAGTCGGTTAAACCTGTATTTGAATTGCTGTTGTACTACTGTAATACCACTCCTTCATTCCTTTAGTGTCGGCAGAAGTCGGTCCAGTTTGTATTGATTGTTGCTTGTCAGATTTAGTTATTAAAATATTTAAGAGCTGACTCTTAAAGGGGAAAAAAAAAAATTTTTTTTTTAATCCTAATTATGTCAGTAATCAGCTACAATTGTAATATTATGGTCTTTTTATTTACATCCTGTCAATGCTGTTGCCACATTTTGCTTTTTTTTTTTTTTTTTTGATTGACTGAAATATGTTATCCTGAAATGTTTCCATGAAATCAAATATATCAGAAATGTTAGAATTTCTTTTCTTTTTTTTCAAGGGAATTGGCCATGTGAATGCAATGACTTAACATGATGTGTGTTTACATTAAGGCAATCTCAAATGTTTTATAAGAAAATATTTTTATATATCTCTTACACCTCAAAAAAATCACAGGTCACATGTTAAATCTTTTTTTTTGACATCTGGTCTTCGGGTGCTTTACCATGACTCTGTTGTTTTTTTTTTTTAATTTGTTTATTCTTATTGACTCAAAGGCTATATGATTGCAAATATAACCAAAGGTGCTTCTGTCAAGATTTTACTCATTTTCAAAGTGTTTCTTTTTAAAGGACACCTAACTGATGTAATGTACACATGTCACATTGTAATGTATTTATCTTAACTGTGAAAATATTTTGTGAAAAGGAGACAATTGATTAAAGTAATGACACTAGCTCACACTGATTTGCAAAATTTATGGCTGGGGCTTATCATCATATGTTATTTTAATCAGTTGAGGATAACCACAAGCTGTATGTCAGCTGAAATAATAAAACTAGTGTTTCAGTGTTTAAAATTGCTTCTTGCTACTAACCTGCATGTCTCATGTGTGGCTATTCTGCTTACCCTCATCTCCCCTTTTTGCTGCTTGTACAGTTCTCATGCACCGTGTGTGTGTGTGTGTGTGTGTGTGTGTGTTTGTTTGTGTGTGTGTGTGTGTGTGTGTATAATGTGTATCTTGATTTTGAATTCACAGCATAAGGGGCATTTTGGAGCATTGTTGTGTTTTGTTTTCAGTTGATGTTGAGTGCAACATAACCATTAAATGTTACAAACAGTATGGTCATTCTAACCAGCACACTTCAGTGCATATGTCAATAACCAATAAATATATCAGGTAAGTGTGAAAATTAAACTGAATGCATGTAACTATGAATTAAATGGCACCAACCTTCAGTAGCAAAAGAAATCAATGATGAGCTGAAATTGATATAGGAAAAAAGAATTAATTCTTGATGTCCAGGTGGAGCCCATTGAATTCAAGTGCATGATTATTTTTTTAGCATGTTTACATGTGTGACATTTTTTTTTTTTTTTTTTTGGACAAAAACCACAGTGGCCCAAGTTTAGTGATGGATTTAAGTGTCTCTGGGGGGAGATGGAAGGTAAACTGCTGTTACCCTGGAGAACTGACCTGTCAGTTTACCTGTTCCCTCCCCCCCTTCCCCCCCC
>NW_019525107.1:1378271-1403892 GCF_002814215.2 Seriola lalandi dorsalis | reverse complement strand
CAGAGGCCTCACAGACTCAGATGTTTTACACAGCCTATGAAATGTTTGAAGGACACAGAAAGCGTAAGTTCCACATGGGCACAGTTTCCTCTCTGCCGGGCTATACTGGGGAGGCAGACCCGGCCTCTCCCTCTACGTGTCATGCATGCACTTCACCTTCCGCAGCATGGATAGACTGGAGGCCTGGTAGCGCCCATGTACAATCAACCAAGCAGCTCTGAGAAACACCCCCTTTACTCACATTCACACACACGATGGCCCAGAGCATCTGTGTTGTCTAATGTCCTGTCAGTTCATCATCTTTAGTTGAATCCAGATCTAAAGATGGATATTTGTTTTCAGTATTTTATTATATAAGTTATCATGTTCCTGTCCTTGTTAGAGACGAAGCTTATAAGATTGTACATGAGCATTACTGGCTCCCAGCTGGCTCTTCGGGTTCATCGGGGTCCATCACTGCAGGAAAAAGTGCATGTTAATTCTTGCGGGCAGTTCCTTATGAATGTTGAGGCATCTGTCTATTATTGCAAACAGTCCGAACTGTAAAAGTTGCACTTCACAGAGCTCATATTGTAGATGACAAATAATTGAATTATTGATTACTCTGATATTGTAGGAAAATGTCACTCTAATTTGGACAAATATGTCAAAAAAGCCTGTTTTTTTTCATGAATTAATTTGTTATATAAAAATCTATGACATAATAAAACTTCACTTTAAGTTGATGGGGTTATATTATCCAGCAACTTTCCATTTTACGCTAGGGAATTTAATCGCTCTTTAACCCATAAAAAGAGACATTTTGTTTCATCTTGCCAAATGATTAAGTCTGGCAGTTATTCCATTATCAGGTGCTAGATGCTTACAGTTTGATTTTGTGCGACAGTGTCTCCACATTCAGAGACAAGAGATGTTCCTTCCTCCTTCTCTTTGTACTCTGCTCTTTACTTCTTCTCCTCTGGAAACATGCTGTCATCTGGGCTTCAAACATCATACTGTGCTTAATACATCCCATCACACCCTTATTACATCATTAGCTGAATGCGGGTAGCAGAATGGTGTCCAATGCGACAGGGCAGTGTTTCAATGAGTCACACAGATGGAATAACACGGTAAATGTGATATTAATAGATTAATGTCGAGCTATTTTTCAAATGTCTTGACTTCATACATAAAAATCATAAAATATACTATATGTTCCCTCACTGCCTCCAGTGGTATCTAGGCATGAAGGTAATACCTTCATTTTATCTGCCCAGGTTTAGAGATATCTCTTTGCTGTCATGCAAACACAATGGAGGTGGATGGAAGTACTTTCTACAAAAGAAATCGTCCCTATAAAACTGCCGACAGCATGAATAGCGTATTATCACAAGTATAACAGTGACCCTGTTTCTGCAGAGACACATTACTGCTCAATTCTCTGCCATGCTAGCAGTGTCGTTCTGTGGAGGTCCCAGGCTAAAATATCTCAACAACTATTGGAAGTATTGCCATTACAATTTGCACTGGCATTTGTGGCCCCCAGAGGATGAACCCTGTCTTTGGTTATCCCCCAACATTTCATTTATTACATTTCAGCAGCGACTCAAAGTTTTCACTTATCTGAAATATCTCAACCCCTACTTGATAGAATGGCATACATTTTGTACAGATGTTCATGGTCGCCAGATGATTTATCGTAAGGATTTTGGTGATCCCCTGACTTTTCCTCTAGGTTTTGAAGGAAATTTCTCAACAATTGGATGGACAACCATGAAATCTGGCACACAAGTTCATGACTGCTTCAGAATTAATAACTTTGTTGATCCCATAATTTTTCATCTAGCACCATCATCGGGTCAAAATATAAAAATTTTTCCAATACCTTGGTTTATGATGAATGACACACTATCAGCTTCAGCTCTACTTTGTGTTTAGTCACAATTAGCATGTTCACATGCTAAATTAAGATGCTGAACATAAACATGTAAGCATTGCTGATCAGATTTAGCTCAAAGTGGGAATTAGTCTTTTTAGTTTAGTTTTTTTTTGTATATGTATTGTTTTATATTGTTTTCGGCAGTGCAATTAAATTCTGTTCACCTCCATACCTGCGTACTGGGGTGAAGGCAGTCAGATTCGTCAAAACCTGGAAAGATGAAACCAAAAGTATCTGCTTGGTTAGATTACCAGCAGAGGTAGTGAATGTGGGTCAGTCGACCCTTTCAGTTTCATCACCTGATGCAATCCATCATAGATCCTTACAAAACACATGACAGAGATTCTTCAAAACACCCACAGTATATAATCAAATAATTTCTCGTTCTTAGAGGTTACACGTGTGTTGAGTGTAGACTTTCGGCCATCGTGTCTGTCCCACAGAGGACAATGAAACCGCTCTCTGCCCTGGAGTACTGGTGTTGCTAAGGTCAGAGAGTCACAGCTCGGCCCAGGCTACAACAGCCTCTGAAGTTTTCAGCCTGCTTAGATAGCCTCATGCTCCTCCCTGCCTACTGAAAGAGGCCTTTCTTTTGCTCTGTCACCCTGGGATCATACGGGATTGAATACGAAGTCTAGCAGCCAGCCAAACTGGCGCAGACAGTGGTATGCCCAGAGGCCATGCCAAGGCGTGTCTGCCACATCTCATCTGTTTTGTCTGCTCTGAGGATGTAGACTGCCAAGGGTGACAGTGGGGGCACAGGCAGAGGCCATCACAGTCTAGTCAATTCATTACGCACAGCTTATATATGATGCACAAGCAGCATTGAGAGTCGTGACAAGTTTTCATTACACTCGATCACTTTACCAATAGACCAGTCTGCATTATCACTTTACTTTATCACTCTGAGAAGTCTCTTTTTTGAGCTGTGTTTGACTGTTGTGTCTACTTTTGTAGCTGGTGAAGGGGCCCAACCTGTGGCCACCATTACTCCCTCAGTACTGAATGTCCAGCAAGGCCAGAGGGCAGAGTTTCGCTGCACAGTAACTGGGAACCCAACCCCCGCCATCGAATGGATCGGTACGACCAGTTTAAACTCCACTTTTGTATTATTTGGTTCAGCTAATATCATATTAATTTGAGTGGACAGTTACTTTGTTTTAGTCAATCATACTTAAGGAGACTTTTGAGAAGATTCTGGGAAATTCAATTAAGTACAAAGTCATAGACATTCATCGGTGTGTGCAAAATTTCTCCTTGAGTGACCAGGTGTAACTGTGATTATTACAGGAGGTCCAGGGAACAGACTGAGTCCCAGAGCGGTAATACGAGGTGGCGTACTGACCTTCACAGCAGTGGACCCAGCTGATGAGGGAGAGTACACCTGCAAAGCCCTGAACACTCATGGCGAGCACACAGCGCGGGTTTCCCTCTTCATACAAAGTATGCTCCGTTTAGGGTTAAGACTTGATTTAATGCTAGGGTTAGGTTAAGGTTAGGACAAGGGTTAGGGATAGACATGTAATGGTTATGGTTAAGTTAGGTAGGTTAGGGTAAGTTTTCCCCTTACGTTATGGAAACAGGTGATCGTGGGGACCTCACATATGAGATGAAAACATAACAACACTTAATAACACAAGATCTTTTTCTAAAAACCATAAAAAACATTCCATCAGAATGAGACTGTCCCACCTATTTTCAATGGATTCTTAGAGGATCAATGATTTTTTTGAAAAACAACTAGCTTTAAACAACAGAAGCATCTCACGTCACTTTTTGTACATTTTTGTAACCTGGTCAGGAATTAAATGCTCTCTTTAGCTTACCGTCCTCTTGCTTTAAAGTGACACTATGCAATTTTTAAAAAAAGAACGTTGAATTCATAATAATTAAAACACACACTTAACTCAATTCAATACATTCTTACTTGGTCTGGTATTGTAGTTGGTAGCTTATGATAACTAACGTCAGCCAAAGTCTTGTTTGTTTGTGCTATTATAACACTACATTTTACCATATCACAGTTAAGCATTTCAAAGTTATGATTTTTGTTTTTTTTTCTGTCAAGCTCAAGATGTTGTGGTGTATATAATATATTTTGTCATTGAATGACGATGCATTTTTTGGTCAGAATCTAACCCAAGTGGCCTAGGCACCCAGCCTCAAGTCCAAGTCAGTCCCCAAAATGTTGAAGTCCATGAGGGCGACACATTGAGGTTGTACTGCCGCGCATCTGGATCGCCCACGCCGAAGCTCACCTGGCTGAAAAATGGAGGACAAATCCCTCCACAGGTGAGACGTCCCCTGTTGTCTCAGTACCTGAATGGTGACCAAAACGTGGATTGATTTACATATATCTGTATCTCTACCTTGCACCTCAAGGTGTGTCCGGTGCCGATGGTACTTCATCATACTATGTCAGTTTTTATGACTGTTTCAGCATTTTGACCACTTACCTTTATTTTTTCCCTCCCTTCTGTTTGTCTCCTCCTCCCCTTTTTTTTTTGATCCCACCCTGTTCTGACGTTTACTCAGGCCATTCCCTCTCACGGTTTCCATCAGTTTAAAAGCAACAGTGTCGATGTGTTACAGAGACGTATTGAGGAGCTGCAGGTCTGTCCATCTGTCCGATGTCTGTCTGTCCTGTCTCATAGTTCACATCCATTGTCCTCTACTGACCTCGTCTTCACACATTGTCGACTAAGTGCATGATCAAACGTGTCCTTGATTCACACCTTGTAAACCCTGTTAATTTACATCAGCTGCTCACTAAGTCCCGTTAGAGGTGGTGCCAAATACATTAAAATCATCTAGCTGGGTCTGGTTGACGTCTTGGTGTACTTGCATGCAGTTCTTGTTTTTTATGTTGCGTTTAATTAATGAAGGTGTTCCATAGTCTTTTGTTTTGTTCTGTCCACATCAAAACCATCCCTGACGTGTTTGGGCTCTCAGCACCCAGTTGACCCTCATCATTCCATTGAGTGTATTAACAGGACTAAGTATACAGTAGGTACTGTAGGTATTTCAGACATATTTTTCTCCGTGCCAGGCGCAGCCCTCTGCCCCCATGCCCCAGGGGTTTTTTTTGTGTTAGTCTGGTTTCTGCACGGCCCTCCTCGGCTCGGCAAGGGCTCCGGGGCCTGTTTAGTTCTGCCTCAGAGAGCCACTGCGTTGTGTCAGCCTTTCCCAGGGGGAGCCAGGCTCTGCCGTGCGACCACGCAGAAATTCTGTATGCTCTAGCAAACGGCTTGCTTTGAAAACTCGTCAATGGGTTCAGACACACATTGAGCCAAGGCCCGCCTCAGCCACTGCTCGGTTTAGCCTCCCTCACGGTTGAATGGGCCGGAGCTAAGCAGCTTTGTCCATGGATGCCCCAACACCCCCCGGATACAGTAATCCCTCCCCAGACCCTCCCCTCCTGATTCCCCTCCCCTCTGAGGTGTTTCCAAACTTTATAAAAGCTAATTTTCAGCCTTGTTGGGCCTCTGACTGCCATGTGGAGTAGTATACAAACAAATCAACTTGTTGATTACTCATGGGACAGAAAGACATGAACGTTCTTAAATATGAGTGTTGAAATTGATGCAGGGTTTGGGTTTTTACTCTATTTGCTCTGAGGTATTTGATTTGTGGATCTTTTGACTTCTGCGAATCTGGCTAGTGATTAGATTTTGCAGTTAAGATGATTCTTTTTTTTTTTAATGCTTATTGAGTATCTTCTTGCTCAAATCAATGTGTCACAAACTGTCAATTCTAACTTCATTTTTACAATCATCAATCATTAATTCTTTTAGCATAAAGATAATAATAGTGTAGTACATGTAATTATCACAGATCACGATATATTAACAAATTAAAACCACAACAATCATCATAGAGATGTTGGCACTACTTTGTACAAAGTGAGTTTCACGTGCAAAGTATTGTGCCATAGAAATCATGAACAAAAATCCATTTAGAGAGCTACTGAACTGTAGCAATAACAGCTCTTGTCTTGTCTGTAAGATCTACACTGTGGTGCTTTTGTGTCGCTATTAGCTAGTAATGTCATAATGTCATATTCCTGTTGTTTAAAGGGAAGCAAGACAGGTAAGTGATCTACTTTGTCTTCAGTATAATTATCTGTGTAAGTCATATCTTTGAAATGTAATGCTCAGTGCTGTGTGTCATGGCAGGAAAAGGGGCGATGTGATTGAGATTGAGGTTTTCTAATCTGCTCCCTTACTGACGTGTCCTCTCCAGGCCCGCATGGAGCGCACCGACATTGGCACTCTGCTCATCCCCAACATCAAGATGTCCGACTCAGGCACTTACATGTGTGTTGGCAGCAACAGCATTGGCTCGAATAGCGCTCCAATCAAAGTGACGGTGCTCAAAGGTGAGATGGCTTGACTGTTGGTGATTGACTCAGAGGTTGCAATTTGGTTTCAATGTGAACATTTCAGGTGTCATATTTTGCATTGAATTAGAGAAAACATAATGTGGTGCATATGTTTGTGTTTGTACAGCGGACCATATCTCATCAGTGGTCAGCATCCAGCCATCTATAGCTGATGTCCAGGAGGGCCAGAACCTGGAGCTCAACTGTTTCGCCCCTGGAAATCCTCCTCCCCAAGTCACCTGGACGAGAGCCAGTGGACGCCTCTCCTCCAACCACCAAGTAATCACACAAAAATGGAAAATGCATGTTATTTGTGTCAGAATCACTGCACAGCACTGACACTGCAGTTTGAAGCTTATTTAGCATTGGTGGAATGTGTCAGTACATTTATCCAAGTACTGTTCTTCTCTTACTGTATGTGTGCTTTACTTGAGTATTTCTATTTTATGCTACTTTATACTTTCACTCCTCTACATTTCAGAGAGAAATGTTTTGCTAAATCCTCTGCTTTTAACTCGCAACTATAGTCACTGGTTCCTTTGCAGACTTATAACTTATAAATGATGCATGATATGATGCATCGTTATAGATTCAACCACCCAACAGTGTATAAAGTAGTTAAAATTAGCTCCACCTCAGCCAGCTGTGATATTAAAATACTGCTTATGTGTCAGTGGTTGACAGTGAGCTACTCTGCCCAACAAGTACTTTTATATTTGATACTTTTTTGTCAATTTTGCTGATAATACCGTTGTATGTTTGAATGCAGTATTTTGCAGAGTGGTATTTCCTCTTACTAATTTAAAAACCCACTTTTGTAGAGTGTATTTTTTTTTCCTGTTTATTCCCAAATCATATTCTTTATTATTGGTTAAACTAGTATCATATAGACTTGAGTAGCAGTAATGGTGGTAACAGTAGAAATATTATGAGTAATAAAAGCTATAATACTTTCAGTATTGTAAGGGTCTCCATTCCTTTGTGCAGGTTCTGGGCAGTCAGCTGCGGATCCTGTCAGCCTCTCCAGAAGACTCAGGAGAGTATATCTGTCGGGTGCAGAGCAACACTGGAAACCCAGGCTCTCGTGTCCATCAGGCCTCTGTCTCTGTGTCTGTCACTTCATCTTCTTCACGTAAGTCAGTCAACACTTTAAGCCTCATAGATGTTATGTGGACAAGTCTTGCTTTGTGGATTACATAAATGGTTTTTCACACTGCAACAGAATGCAACACAATAAACACAAGAGCCCGTTTGTTCTTTTTCCATGTGTTTAATCCCGCTGTACTCTGCTGTGCTCGAGGTTGGGCAATTTACTCTGACTTTGACGGTCATTTCTTTCTCACTGAGGAAATTAGACTTGATGGCAGCATCAGTCACAGGCTGGGAGAAACACATTAATGGCAGGGCATTACATGGCAGAGTGTTGTTCTCAGACTAACACTGCCTCACTTCATGAATGAACTTTCCAGTTGTGCTTTCCAGTATTGCCCAGCGTGACCTCAGATTGAATGATTTTCCTCGCTACTGTCCCATGATCTCATCCTCATTCACTCCTTCCTGGACCTCAGAAGAGTTTGAGTTCTTAAACTGCTGCCAATGAAGCCCGTAGCCACATGGGATTGCAATTTGTTACTTCAAGTGTCTGTGAATGATACGTCAGCGTAATGAAGTGAGATAATGAACAAATCTGTCCAGAGCCTTAAAAAACTGCCGATTTCTGCTGCAGGTCTTCAGAGTCCAATCATCGCCATTGAGCCCCACAGTGCTGCAGTGCGTGTGGGGGAGTCAGCTAGCTTCAGGTGCAGGGTGTACAGCGGAGCCCAGCCTGTCAGACTAGAGTGGAAACTGGCCAGCAACCAACCGCTGCCAGGTAATAATAACACACACACACACACACACACACATACACACACGCTCAGCTGCCTCTGAGGAATAAGCCTGCTTAATGAGTTCTGATTTTATGAAGTCATTATTTACAAGCAATTACAGTCCAACCATTAAGCACTCCTCTGTTACTTCTTTTAATGACTGTAATGACTAATTGAGAACTCTCTCTCATCTCTTTCTCCTAGACTTGCACTGACATTTTTGCATTAACTACAATTTTGCATGACATTAACTAGAAGGGCACTCAGTGGGTGCAGACCAAGGCCAATGTCAAGCGACATACTTCATCAGACTTCAGAGAAAAAAAATTCAAATGGTCTGCCCCCAAAATTTAATGGGTTCTTCCCTGGCTCTCGTCCCACCCCCCCACCAAGTTCAGTGCAAATCAGTTCAGCACTTTTTGCATAATCCTGCTAACACATCAGACACAGGTAAAAACATAACCTCCTTGGCAGAGGTAATAATATCTGGTAAGATTTCATGACATGATGGCTTTTATTCTGGTCTTTGTTGTATCCAATCATTTTTTTCTAAAAGAGCTTAAATAAATTTGACTGCACAAGGCTGGTCATTGTAAAATTCCTAGATTTTAATTAAGAAGTCTTCAGCTTAGGTTCTCTTAGACGGTTTTTGAGTATCTTCAAGAGTTAGCTGAAACCTAAGATTGAGAGCTACTCAACATGTCTTAAAAAGCCACTCCAGCAATTAAGTTTCACTCCTATATTAAGTTGGAGGACTGAAAAGAGACAAATTTAAGCTTCAAAAACACTTTTCAACATCTCAAGCCAAAGCAAAGATCATTAGCGTAAACAGGGTTATTTATTAAAACTTCAGAGAGCTTCCTCCGGGAGCCGGCAGAATACATTAGACAACTGCTTTCACAGGCTGAGCAGTATCAATACATGACAAGTAAACTGAACTCCCCTTTAAGCTTCAAAAGTCTCCTGCGGTATCTACAGCAGCTCTAATGTTGCATTTGCTCCCCTGTTCTGCAGACAATGTCAAAGTCGGCCCTGATGGTTCTGTTATCACCATCACCAGCGCTCGCCCTATCAACCACGGTGCCTACCGCTGTGTGGCGAGCAACCCGTTCGGCATCACTCACACCATTGTGTCTTTGATTGTCAAAGGTGAGTCACATGCACATCATGTTGCAAACAGGAGGAATCTTCACGGAGGGTTCCCTCTAGTGGCTGATCAGAGACGTGGTCGTGTACTAGTATTTTGTACCTGTACTCTCAGAGATTCCTGTGGCCACCGTCACCCCCGTTGGACCTGTGCGCGTCAGAGTGGGCGAACCCATTAACCTGGAATGCCAGGCGTCAGGAGAGCCACGCCCCTCAGTGTCGTGGCACCGGCTGGACAGCAACCGTAAGACCATGCTGAGCAGCCCTGTACCCATGGAGTCCAATGCAGTCATGCAGGTACTGATCATGTTGTGTTGTTGCTTCTGTGTTGCTATTTAAAGACTCGTATTCAAACTCGGTCGTTGAAATCAGACTTTTTTTTTTTGGTTTTGTTTGTTTTGTATCTTGATAGTGAAATATATCCATTTTCCTCTTGTGCAGATACTCGTGGCACGTCCAGAAGACAGTGGCACGTACGTGTGCACAGCTCGCAACAATGAGGGCTCTACGGAGACCAACATAGAGGTGGTTGTTGAGGGAGGCTCTCAAGTTCCATCAGTGCCCAGAGGCTCCGTTCCTGAGCCGCTGATGATTGTGGTGGAGGGACAGACTGCGACACTGCGCTGCGAGGCCCACGGTAATGACTGAGAAAAATGTCATTTGAGTTCACTTGAATGTGTTATGTTTTGTCTTCCTGTGTCAGTTTTTCATGTCGCGTCACTTCACTGTATGAAAGAGAAACATCTTTATTGTAAATGAAAGTCAGAAACTGGCTTTTCAAAATGAGCCGAGCCAAGGATTTATGTTTTGCTCTCCACTTTGCTTCTGTAGGTTTCCCCTCACCAAAAATCACCTGGTCCAAGCTGCGGTCTCCCCTGCCTTGGAGACACAAGGTGGTGAACAACAGCTTGGTGCTGCCCAACGTGGGCCGGCAAGACTCTGGAGAATACATCTGCAGTGCCACCAACAACATGGGCACCACTGACGTCACCATCATGCTAGATGTAGAAAGTGAGTGTTGTTGTTTTTTTACATTAAAAAAAAAAAAAAAATGTATTCAGCTTTATTATTTTTAAATGTAGTATCCACTGAATGGAAATTCCTTCTTCATGTTTCATGTTGCTCCCAAGAAAACAAATAAACCCAATGATTTTTTTCCTCCTATCTTTAGCTCTTCCTTATGCCACATCTGTGCCTGATGATGTGGCTGTGCGCGTCGGCGAGGTGATCAGGTTGCAGTGCCTGGCCCACGGCACTCCTCCTTTAACCTACACTTGGACCAAGCTGGATGGAAACCTGTCCCCGAGGGCTCAGGTTAGCGGCGGGGATCTCCAGATCAACCTGGCCGCTGCCGAGGATGCCGGGAGCTACAAGTGTGTGGCCAGCAACAAAGTGGGCAACAGTGAAGTGGTCGCCAAAGTCACAGTCAGATGTGAGTTTGCTGATAATATGATGATTCGACAAGGTTTAACATGTCATAGAGATAGCTGGCAAATGTGTCAGAGCATCTAAAGATCCATGAAGGAGTGTGCGCAGTGATATTCCTGCACCTCAACAAGAAGAACTAAAATACATCTCCGTCGTTCCCCTCTGTAGCTCCTCTGGCGGTGCGTGTGTCACCCCAGGTTGAGGTGAAGGCCCAGGGCAGTGCTGTGGAGTTTACCTGCTCAGCGGCAGGTGGAATAGAAACCAAAATTGAGTGGCTGAAAGAAGGAGGCGCCCTGCCGCCAAACCACCACATCAAGGATGGAGTGCTCAGGTGACTCATGAGGCTCTGTGCTGGGTTGTTGGAAATAGGCAACAGTACAAGACAAAAACAGCTCTGAATGTTTGGATATGTATGATATTTAAGGATCAAATGCATCAAACACAAGTTGTATTTACAGCTGTAAATCTTTAGAAATTAGTTACAATATTTTATATCTATCTTTAATATATACTAATCTTTTTTTTAATGCTAAATTATTTGAGCACGGTGGCTTTTAGCAAATGCTACTCAAATAGGAGTAAATAGCACTTTTGTAACGGACTATTTTCAGCTGCGGATTTGGCGAGCTAGCAAGTATTTAGCAGCCGGACGGTTGGTGACCGTTGGGTCAACTCAAAATAAACTACAGTGACTAAACATGTCATCCGGTGCAACAGTGAGACTCACTTATGGGTTTTTAATAGGTGTTGGACAACAATGAAAGTCTATGGCCCCAGAGGAATAAGCTATATCAGGCTTCGGCTACACAGAGAGTACTTGTTTGGAGGATACATTTATTGTTGGTTTTGGTCTTTTCATGGACTTTTTTGGCCATAAAAATGTAGAATATTACCAGACTTATCCTTTAAATGGGTTAAAACATTTAAATCTACTGATAAAATTCCTTAAATGTGTAATATGTGAAGTAAAAACTGAACCATGACTTGTATTCATGTGTAATTTAATGTCTCTCCGTAGGATTGAGAACCTTGAGCAGAGCAATGAAGGTGTTTATATCTGCAGAGCGAGCAGTGTGTATGGTCAGGCCCAGGACACTGCCAGACTGACCATCCAAGGTCTGTAGAATTTACTGCAAATATAGTAATGTATATACAACTTAATCAAACACAAGATAACTCCTTCCTGTTTTTGTCACATTTCTCTTTTTTTCCCCACAGCCCTGCCAAAGGTGATGATCAACGTGCGTACCTCGGTGCAGACCGTGATGATTGGGAACTCTGTGGAGTTTGAATGCCAGGCTGTCGGTGACCCGGAGCCCACCGTCAAATGGAGTAAAGTAGGCGGGGCTTTGCCAACTCACATCATGGTGAAAGGCGGCATGCTGAAGATCGATCAAGTGACGGAGGCCGACGCTGGGCAATACCGCTGTACCGCCACCAATGACGTAGGCTCAGTACAGTCCCAAGTGGTCCTTAACGTTCAGTGTGAGTAATCCTTAAAACCGTCCACAAATGCGCTTGCCCAGACACACTGATCTCTTGTCACTATCCTCGTTGAAAATCCTTTGCCTCTTTGCACAGCCCTTCCTCAAATCGCTGCACTGCCAGAAACAAAAGAGGTGACAGTCGGGTCTGATGCAGTCTTGCCCTGTGTGGCCTCAGGATATCCTGTGCCTGAAATCAAATGGTCCAAGGTAAACCACAGTCTAGGAATTCCTTGTAGTACTTTTTTAAATTTGTAGAACTGTTAACTGTCTATAGTCCAAATGCTTGCCAATTCATCTGGCTTGAAGAGAGTAAACATTTTGCTGATGCTGATTGTGTTTACTGTGTCTATTTCTTCATCTAGCTGGAAGGAGAGCTTCCTCCCAAGTGTTTCCAGGAGGTCAACGTGCTGACGGTCCCTCGCATCACCCATGACGATTCTGGGACATATGTCTGCACCGCCTCCAACAAACAGGGCAAAGTGGAAGCCTTTACTACACTTATGGTTCATGGTTAGTATGCGGAGTGGACAGCACAGTAGGAACGGAGGTTTTAAGTAGGAACTACATATTTCTCTGAATTTAACCATGAGATTGTTTGCTTTTTCAGAGAGAGTGATGCCGTACTTTGCCCAGGAACCCTTGTCTTACCTCACCCTGCCCACCATCAAAAATGCCTACAAGGCTTTCAGCATTAAGATCAACTTTAGACCAGACAATGTTGATGGTAAGGAAGCACACCCTTAAATCTTCTTGACAGTTTAATTGTACATTCTACTATGTTGAATCTTGCAGTGCAGTAATCTATATGTCATATTTCCTCATGTATAATTTTTACTGCGTCTTGTGTCCCCTCCCCTCTCTCCCTCACCTCTCCCTCTCACCCACGTGGTGGGAAGGTCTCATATTGTACGCTGGTGAGTCTCAGTGCTTGAGAACCACAAGGAGCTCAAGGCTGATGTTGGCAGCGCTGCTTTCTTTTTGGCTGCATCAGACTTTCACATAATGCATCCAGCTCAGAGCAGATTTAGGGGCTGTGAAAGAGATGCAGTGTGGTGCATGGCCTACGTTTTTTTTTTACTGTACAGGCTGTTCGGTCATGATCACAAAGCCACTTTTAGGAGTATTACAGTCATCGGCTTAATAAAAGCTTGGTTATAAATCTCCTTTTACTTCGTACCCTACTTTATCAGCTTCTGCGCTGCCTAGGGAGCAGAACTGCTGCTTCGAATCACAGCCCATATACTATGCTACAACTATATAAATGCAATGCTACACACGTGTCTTATTTAAGCTTCAGTACAGTTCCAAGTGAGCGAGAGGAAACACAAATAGCCTTTGCAAGTAGTAATTGGCTTTTCTATTTTTTTCTAACCTACCCGCAGTTTGTGGAGACATTAGAGCAAAATAGAAAAGAAACAAAGGAAAATATATGGCTGTTATTCTTTATATTAACAGTTTAATATTTTTCTTTGACTCACAACTTATCTGTGACTGTTTGGATTTTTGCCACTCAGTCCATCAGGTAACAAACTGCAGAAAAAAGCTACAAATTCATTGCAAAAGCTATTTGACTTGATGATATTAATTTAAAGGTCTGACACAAATATGTGCAGCACATCCCGGGTAATCTTACTTACACTTCAAATCAACTGTGTTGCACATTTATGCAGACTGCTTTCTCTCTCGTGATCAGAGCTAGAAATAGACAAATAGATGTGAAAGAGGGCATGTTCCCACTTCCCCGTGAGCCTGTGTGGCTCGTGTAAGCATGTAAATATCCAGCATGTGGAGAAAGAAAAGCGAGGACTAGTAGTATAAATCTAACTGGTTGCACTTGGCAGCCCAATGGTCGGATAGCAGGTTATAATCTGGCTTCAGTTGGCTTTAAACCTGCCTCGCCATAGCATGCTGCTTTACCGTTAAAGATTTTATCTTGTATGTTAATGACTCCATTACAAGCAATGTCCATCATAACAAGTCACTTCCACTTATAAATATATATATATCCATATATTTTATATAGTGTAAAATCTTGATTTTCTTGAGTGACAAATTCTACCACTGGGATCAAATGATTAGTTCATGAATGTTAGAAAAATCAGTTGCATTGTCTTGTGACAAAAAGAAAACTTGTGGAAGATTCTGCTTGATTACTATAATAAAACTGGCAGATTTATTGAGTTGTTAAGATGGATATTATTGTATGGTGATCTAGGATCACATTCGTAGTAGTTCTCACTAACCCTGTTTTTTTGGTGTAGGTATGATCCTCTACAATGGCCAGAGGAGGACCACAGGAGCCGACTTTATCTCTCTGGGACTTGTGGGCGGTCGCTTGGAGTTCAGGTCGGTTTATACTTTATATTCTTTAAAGTTCTAAATGACTTGTATATACAAAAAATGAAAAAGTGAAAATACAGCATCATGAAGCCTGTCGATGATCATCATTTTTAAAAATCTGTTGTGTTGTCTCAGGTTTGACGTGGGCTCCGGCATGGCCAGTATACGTGACCCCAACCCTATCAAACTGGGAGAGTTTCACACCGTCGAGCTCTATCGCAACCACACCCTGGGCTACATTATTGTAGATGGAGGGGAGCCCATCAACGGCAGCTCACAGGTACTTACGTAACTCCTTCTCCCACCCATTTGTGTTTCATGAACTCAGTGATTCATACAGTAAATGCTCATTTCCTCTCCTCAGGGCAAGTTCCAGGGTCTGGATCTGAATGAGGAGCTGCATGTGGGTGGATACCCTAACTACACACTCCTCGCCAAAACCGCTGGCATTAAGACCGGGTTTGTTGGTAAGACGTCACTCAGAAAGGATAGAAATATAGTATAGAGAAAACATTTTTTTCTGAGTGTGCTGAATTGTCATCGCTGAATATTGGTACTGTGCAGGCTGTATCCGTCAGCTAGTCATCCAGGGTGAGGAAGTCATCTTCAAAGATCTGGACCGCAGCTCTACTGGCGTCAGCAACTGTCCCACCTGCAAAGATCACCCATGCCAGGTCAGTTACATCCATCCATTCAATGTATTTGTAGTGACTGGTCTGTGTTTAATTCCTTAATATCAATAAGATTTCTCTCATGTAATTCAGAATGGCGGCAGGTGTGAGGACTCGGATGCCAGCTTGTATAAGTGCAGCTGCCCCAGAGGATTCACCGGAAGCAACTGCCAGCACCACTCATCCCTGCACTGTCACTCAGGTACATTTGAATCTCCACAGCCAAATTAAAGTAATTACAGGGTAGCTTTATACCAGTAGATAAGAGAAACGGTCTCTTGACCTTTTGTTACCTGAATCACCACAACAGAGGCCTGCGGACCGGACGCCACTTGCATCAATCGCCTGAATGGCCTGGGCTACGACTGCCGCTGCCATCTTGGCAAGTTTGGAAACAAATGCATGGATGGTAAGACAGGAAATCAATCACCCTCACCTCCCATAAACATGACATAGTTTTAGGTATTTTCCAGCTCTTATGTCCTGTTAATATTCCTCAACAAACTAAATCTTGATGCATTTTCCTCCTCCTTTGCCCTTACTAGGAGAACTGGTGACCACTCCACTGTTTGATGGGGAGGAGTCATACATAGCCTATCCCCCTTTGACCAACATCCACGATGACCTGCGTGTTGAGTTGGAGTTCAAGCCGGTGGATAGAGACGGCCTGATGTTCTTCTGTGGTGGGAAGAAAATGAAGGTGGAGGACTTTGTCGCCATCTCCATGGTGGACGGACATGTGGAATTCAGATATGAACTGGGCACAGGTGAAGTTGACTATAACTGTGCAAAACTGAATTTCTCTACATCTAACCCTAGTACAACTACATCCCTGTTTGTTAGGTAAATTGTCAGAGCAAGTAAAATATCTGTTGACCTATCTTCATTTTCAGGCCAAGCAATCCTTCTCAGTGCTGAGCCAGTCTCTCTGGGCCAGTGGCACAGAGTCGTGGCCGAGCGGAACAAGAGGGCCGGCCACCTGAGGGTCGACCAAGGCCAAGTGGAGAGGAAGACATCTCCAGGAAAAGCCCAGGGCCTTAATATCCACACCCCCATGTACCTGGGAGGAGTCCCCAACATGGACATCCTGCCTAAGCCTGCAAATATCAGCGAATTGTTTCAGGGATGTATAGGAGAGGTGAGATCTCTCTGTGCTAAAAAAAAAAAGGAAATAAAACAAAGGTTATAAACGTTTTCTTGTAGCCTGTAGCTTAAACTTGTCTCCTTTGCTGCCCGCTTAGGTTTCTATCAACAACAAGAAGGTGGATCTGTCCTACAGCTTTACAGAAAGCAGATCTATCCGCAAGTGTGTGGACAACAGCCCCTGCGACCGCCGGCCCTGTCTGAACGGTGGTCACTGCATGTCGAGTGCTGAGTATGAGTACCAGTGCCTCTGTAGGGATGGATTTGAAGGTTAGTGCTCAAAGTCCTGGTGGCATTTGCGACTATAATCATTCTGCAACATTCTGTATACTGGTGAATTTTGGCAGATTTTTCACTTCATTTTTCGAGCTGTATTTACCCAAGATGACCTCCTCTATGACAAACTGTTCAAATCAGCTTCTTTTTGCATGTGGATGCATTGTGACATAAAACATGATGAAAAAAAAATCTCAGTAATTTTCAGTTAAAATTGGTAAAAAGCCAAAAACAATCTCCAAACCCCTATGAACTCACCCTGCCTTTGGTGTGAACTTGACCCTTGACCTTTCACCCCTGAGCCATGACTGGTATGTGACCCTGCAGGTGAGCGGTGCGAGGTGGTGAAAGATGTGTGCCAGAACAACCTTCAGTGCCAGAATGGCGGCAGCTGTGTCGACGGTCAGTGTGTGTGTGCACCTGGCTACACAGGCTTGAACTGTGAAGAAAGTAAGTATTGCTTATGATCATTACCATGTGTACCAAAACCCAAATTTATAATGACCCAATGTCAGTAGCAGCCAGTTAGTCTAAAAGCAAAGCATATGTGTCCTTGTAGTACACGTTACTTAGAGCATACACCTGCTGTAGACAAAGATATTCATCTTCAAAGCAGAAACACTGCACATAAAGCCAGAAACAAACCCATACGACTCACATTCTCCACAGTATGAAGCCCCTCTTACATCAAACAGTTCACTCCCAGCATGGCAGTGCCTGCTGGGAGGGTTAACCCTAAGTGATTACTTGTGTCTTACCCCTGCGCTCTCATGGCTATATCCTGCACATACAGGCCAGGTCTCCAGCTTCCCCGAGGCCCTGTGGAATTTGGAAGTTAGCGAGGCAAATGGTACAGTATCCTAACATTCAGTCTGCCTGACACGACCGTGACTAACAGGGGCTGAAGGGGCCTCGTGTACCTTCCGAGCTCAACCTGATCTG
The DNA here is from genome assembly GCF_002814215.2 of Seriola lalandi dorsalis. Classification (NCBI taxonomy): domain Eukaryota; kingdom Metazoa; phylum Chordata; class Actinopteri; order Carangiformes; family Carangidae; genus Seriola; species Seriola lalandi. The sequence continues at coordinate 1,386,289 of NW_019525107.1, read as the reverse complement.
TCTATCGCCTAACACGTGTTCGCGCATAAACGCAAAAAACCAAACATGCGTCTGTACTCAACTGGCAACTGAGGCTCTTGTGCCCTCTGGAAAGTTGGGAGAGGGGAATTCTGCATCTATACTAAAAGGTAATAGGATGATAGACTGCAGTTGGGAGATCAACTGATTTCTTCTTCCTGTTTTGGACCCATGACACCATATCACCGTATTAAAACTGGAAATGCTAGAATGTGGAATTCCCCTTGTTTTCCTTTTCCCTATCATTACGTCAATGCCCGTAAGATGGCTACTCACAACATAAAATCTTTTTTTTCCGTCTACTTCAAAACTGCCTGTCTATACAACAAGAACAAAACTCACAGAAACTGTCCCAAGTCAGAACATTAAATCTGCTCTATGTCAACACATTTGTGCTGTTACTAACAACTTCAAGTGTCTGTTGAAACCACAGTGTGGTGGTTGTTTGGGTGAGTTGAGATGTGTTTCAAGCATATTTTCTACTTAATGTGTTATTTGTGCATGGAGTCACGGTTCATGAGTTCAGTCCCATCTCTGCGGAAGGTCAGAGATGGTGTGGAGTGTGAGGAGAATGACAAATAACTTGCTCATGTGTTGGTGAGGACTGTCGAATGAGACTGCATCATGCAGTTTAGTTGTACTGGGGATTTTTTTTTGTATTGAAATTTAGGATTATGATGTATGTATGTATTTAAAGTGAAACTACTAGACTTTTGAGAGAAGAAATAATATAATCTTACATTTACAAATGGGAATTTAATTTCTAAGCAATAAAACACACCTTTGCTCATTTCAGTACATTCAAAGGTTTTGCTGTTACAGGCTTACTTGGTGTGATATAACCACTAGCTTAAAGTAGGTAACGTTAGCAAACTTTAGACCCAACTTTGTAACCCAACACTTAACTGACTTAGTTTGCGGACTTTATAGTCTTTCTTTATTTGTGCTACTGCAATGCTATGTTTTAGCATGTCACAGTTTAACTTTGCACATATTTTATCAAAAAATTAAAACAATCTCTGACATGCTAAATTTTTATCTGTGACATGCTGAAATTGTAACAGTAGCACAAGCACAGAGTAATAAGGTCAGCAAAAAAAAAAAAATCAGTAATACCATCTACACAGCAATGTCTATCGAAGGTTCTTTGCTAACATTAGCTAACATTAACCACAAGCAACTGGTCATAAAAGACCAAATGAGCCTGTAGCAGCAAAATTTCTAGGTGTATTTCACTGAGCATGTATGTATGTATTTCTTAAGAATTCAACTTTTTATTTGTAAGAGTAAGAATATTTTATTTGTTCTTTCAAAAGTTTCATAGTTCCACACCACCAACAAATTGAAGACAATTCTGGTGTCAGTGAAAGAATACTTCTTTTTGTTAATGAATGCTGTCTAACCAAGCCTGTCTTACCAGGGTTTCTTCCATGCTTTCGCCACTGGAGGGCACCATAACAGTGAGGATGAAAGTTCACAGCAGCCTTACTATAATCTGAATACTGTTTTAATTTGTATTTTACTGCATTTTTTTTTGTAGATTCACCCTACCAATATGCAGCTCATTTCCACAATGATGGATACATTGCCCTTCCTAAATCCATTTTCCCGAGAAGGCAAGTGCAGTTTGCTTTTCAACATTGTTTTGCTCTTATAATTTGTGTATTATTAGGAGTTAATACCTCAAAAGTAACATTAGTGTTATTTTTTTCTTATTTGTTATTTTTTTCTTTCAGTGCCCATGACTCACCAGAGACCATCGAACTGGAGATCAACACTGGCTCCTCTGAGGGTCTGATCTTATGGCAGGGAGTGGTAAGTCCTGGTCCTGCTCATGTCTTTAGACTTATCTATAGGACTGAGCCATGGTTTAATCCAAATCTTAAACCTAATACTCACATATCCCTCCCTTCCACCTCTTAATCCTCACCCAAACTTTGCTACTGCACATCAACACTCTTAACCATCACCACTACCTCAACTGTGAAGAAGTGACACTCATTAATGTTCTCATAACATTCAATGCGACTTTCAGACTTACACGTCAACATCAATACATCACTGAAACAATACTGCATTTTCTTTAATTTCCATGTTTCACTGGCTGTCAAGCAGCATTCCCCATCACACTGTCTAATTCATACTTGTGCCGCTCAGGCTGTGACTTTGTTGGGCATGTTGGCTGCAAGCCTGGCTCTATCTGACACCACTAAATAAGTGCATGTTGCTTCTCTAACTCATCCTCCGTTTTCCTCAGGAGACCAATGGCGCACGCAATTTGCGAAAGGTGCATGCTAGTAAAAAGGTATCGACTCATACACAAGACACTCTTTATTTATTTGGCATGTCTCATAACGTGCATTTTCAAGAAAAGAACATGTATGCTTGAACAGTTGTACTTGATTTGAAATACATGATGAAATAAAAAGGTATCTGTGTTTGTATTGCACGATGTGCATCATGGCTTCTTTGTCATTGTTATTTTGCATGGAAGACTTTATGTCACACTTATACACATACTGTTGGGAACGATCTGACTTCAGTAAATAATGCTTGCTTTTGTAGCACTTGATGTGGAATATTACCACAAAGCAGCTGGTCATTGGTCAATAGTTATAATATGCAGACACGCAGCATCTTTTTCCTCTGCTGACTAAACATGTTTATTTCCAGGAACTCGGAGAACACGGCAGAGGCAAGGACTTCATTAGTCTCGGCTTGCAGAACGGACATCTTGTTTTTAGGTGACTTACCCCTGTAATTCTGAGGTTCTGTTGATATCTGGATGAATATTATTTTCAGCTTAAATTCATGTTGTAGTAATGCTCATGATTTGTACAATATCCAGTTACCAGCTGGGCAGCGGAGAGGCACAGATCTTGTCCCAGAGGTCTATCAACGATGGGAAATGGCACAAGATCACAGCAGTCAGGTATGATTATATATTATATCCTGCAGTCCTTTGATTTCACAGTGTATATACAAACATTTATGTTTGTTGGAACTTTAGGTGAGATTTCAGATGATTAAGTGTTATAACCAGAAAAGTGCGAACAGGTGACCAACGTTGTGCAGTGATTTTTTAAATATTTGTGCATTTACATCCATATTACAATTATTTACAACAACAGAAGCAGGCATGATGCTCATTGTGCTGGATTACTGAATGGAAAACAGGAAAAACACATCATCAGAATACCCCAGTATGCTTTGAGATATTGTCAGAAGTAATGCAAACTACATACTGCTATAGTTCTTTTTATTTCTTTATTTTAATTCTTATTATGAAACAATGTGCCATACAAGCATGAAATTCCATAAGAGCTGCTTGGATTTATGTTGTCTGTTTTTCCTCTGGCATATCAAATACAATATCAGATATCAGATTATTTTTTTTCACAGCAAACATTTTCACCTGTCAAAGCAGGAAAAGCAAAGCTGGAAATGTCATTAAATACAAATATGCTTTTCTTGCTATGACATTAACATGTAGTGTCAACTATTTCCTGGGTAACGTGTATTTAGTTCTTTTGTTGACTTGTGCTGTTTTTTTTTTCGTAGAACTGGAAAAGATGGATATATCCAGATTGATGGAGGAGCCGCACTACATGGACAGTCTAAAGGCAAGAGCCTCATGGTCAACACTAAAGGCAGTGTATACCTTGGTGAGTAGAGTGAAAGTTTGGAGTCCAGAAACAGACAAAATTTAGTTGTCACAATTAAGTCAAAAATATATATGAAAATACTGATAAGTAATATTGTTAGTTAGATGATAAATAGTTGAATTAAATAAATAATAAATACAAAGCGTACATTATTTTCCTTTAACAAAAAAGTTACATCAGTAGAGCAATATGTGGGGCTATCAGCCATTACACTTAATGTTAATCATCCATATACTGCCCTGCATGCTATACAGTGTATTGCTTGCTTTAACACTGTACAGAAGTGTTATTATAACAACAGGCCACGTTATTGTGTTCGAACAAGCACAGTTTGTTCTTAGAAGATTGGTTGTTTTTTTGTTTTGTGAAATGCAACAAAGTTTTGTGATGTTGTTATTACAAGAAAACATTCTTGAGCCGCTCCCATATACCACATATCCACAACGTCATATCCCCCCTTTCTCCTTCCCTCCGTATTTCCTGTCTGTACTGTATTTCTACCGCCACAATCAAATGAAAGCAAAAACAAAAGTTAAAAAAGAGAAAAATTTAGGTTTCCAGTAATAATGATAAAATATGTCATAATTAGATGAAAAATGTTATAACGTTAAAAGGATCTTGTAACACACAGCAAATTGTCGCTGGTCTATTTGGAAGTTCACGGACACCATTTTGAAGGTGGTCATAACATTGGCTTCATATTCAAGTGCAGTTAGCCATGTGATGTATTCAGTTATACTGCTTTGTCAGTGTAATAGCTTCAGAACAAATTAAAAGAGTTTCTCACTATAGAAAATGAATATGTATGTAATATCTTATTGTACATTTTTAGTTATCTCAGTCATTTATTTAGTCTAAAACCTGTTCTGTAGGTCCAAATGTCTAAAGAAAAATTCTATTACTACATGTTTATTGTGTGTGTGTGTGTGTGTGTGTGTGTGTGTGTTCTCATGTGACAGGTGGAGCCCCAGACATGGCTGCTATGACGGGAGGCAAGTTTTTGTCAGGAATGACGGGCTGCGTGAGGAACCTGACGCTGATGAACGCCCGGCCGGGCCAGCAGCCGGCCCAGGCCATCGACCTGCAATCCCACGCAGCCCACGGCATCAACGTGCAGCCGTGCTCTTCATAGACCGCAGCACACACGCCAACACACACACACACACACACACACACAAACACCCATACACACACATGCACACGCAGAGACTATGGAGTGATGTCACACACACACACACACACACACACACACACACACACACACACACACACACAGCAGACTCACACAGAGAGACTTATACACATAGAGCCTGACAAACTTGGTGCTTTGCTGCTACCAAAAAAATAACAAAAAAAACAAACAAAAACAAGATGACACAACAGGATTCGTTTCTCTGTGTGCAGTAAAACCAAAAAAGAGAGAAAAATTGAAACGATATTAACAAGTCTTCTCTTCCTCAGTGTTGTATTCTCAATGAAGGACTATTAACACAGGAGAACCAGTACAGTTTACATACTTCCAGCAGTAGTTTTAGTCATGAGAAGAGTAAGAGTAAAACATATTAGGCCTTCTACGATGGGTCAGATCCTATGGAGTTGGAGATGTTTTTACAGCACTGAATTTTTATTTATATACATATGAATATATATATTATATTTGTGGGGGAAACATGCAAACTAACCATAACTGCTCTTCAACTTTCCTAGAGTTTATTCTGGGTTCTAATACTGTGTGTCCAGGGCTTTTTTTAATAGGCCTAACTGTATTAATACTTGAAGACGTTTAGGCCTTCTTTCTTCACTTCTGTAGAGGAACTTTTTTTTTTTTTGCGCGAGCATGCTTACAGTCTTTTGGGAGAGGAGCATACACACACACAGTCACGGTCACATGCAGCTTCAGTACACAACTCAGGTCGTTAAAATACACATTAATTACCGCAAATGTTACACAAGTGCTGCTGCTTTAACTCGGCTGAATTGTTCCGCTTCACACGACACTCGCAGCGCCGGTGTGTCTTCTGTGTCTGTATTTGTTCTCTTTTTTTACGAAAAAGAAAGAAACCTTGGTGCTAACGTCAGACATGAAGATACAGCACATAGTCATATACAGGTTGCCTGTCTGCCTTGTTTTTTTTGGGGGTTTTTTTTGTATTTGGTTACTTTAGATTAAGAAAACTCTCTAAAAAAGGTCTCCACTAGTGTCACATTTGTTAATATGCATGGCATTTGAGGTTGAGTTTATGATGATACGGCATGATTTGTTGCCTCCACAGCCTTATATGATTGAGTAGATCTCAAAAAAGCAAGAGAAGGGTGTAATTTTTTTTAATGTGTGGTTGTTGAAGATATTGTTTCATGTGTAAAACTGCCAGTCAGGTAGATATCTGTATCAACTGAGAATGAGTGTGTTTGCTATGAGTAAATTTGCTCGTTATGTATGTCTCAGCCCTTTCCATTTCTCACAGGTTACTCTACTTTAAGCCCCAATATGGAGTCAGGTGTGTGTGTGTGTGTGTGTGTGTGTGTGTGTCTGTGTGTTTTGTCATTATCCATTTCCTCAGGAGGTTCAATCCAGAACTGCCTCAAGATGTAACTTCATTTTCAGGTTTGGTAGCTTTAGTGACAATTCAGGAAGCTATAAAACTCTGAAGGCTCCGTGGTTCTGTAGGTTGTTTTCTCTGCAGCAGGACACAGTTATAATAATAAAAAAGTGTTAAGTCATGTGGGGGGCGCAGTCGAAGCCTCCAGTTAAAAGTGCTGCGACCGGTAGTGTAGCTCAAACAAAGCATGCTCACCCCCGCCTTTAGTCGACCACACCACAAAAACCACAACGGCACGATCACTTTGGGGTTCAAAAATCTTTTTTTTCCTTCTCATTTTTGTAAGCTTAAAATATTTGTATTAATATCCTTAAAAAATGAGCACTATCCTTTCACCTAGAGTTGCTTCATTTTTTATTTATTTTATGTTTTTTTTTTCTTTTGTTTGTTTTCCTTTTCCTCTTTTTCATGGCTTCTGTTTTTCGACACTTTGATTCTGCTGTTTTAGAACAATCACAGAAGCTTGCTATTTTCTTTCCTCTGGTTATTGTGTATTGCCTCCCACATCCCCTTGTTTTTCCCCTCATGTTTGAATATGCCCCCTCCCCCTCCCCCCCACCTAGTAAGTTCTTTCAGAAATCACCCCAATGAAGTATCATGAAAGGTTCATGTGTAATACCTGACTGGAGCTGCCTGGTCATATGGTTGGAAACTGGTCTTATTATTCACTCGATGAAAGAAGAAAAAAAAATCTTAGGCTCCTAATACAATGAATGGGTTATTTATTTACTCAGAATGGTGTCATCATGAACATGTGGATTGAAAAGAGCCAATCCTGTGCTCCATGTTGAGGACACTGAAGCAGAGTAGGGTAGAGTGTGTGCTCCTCGTCGGGGCACCTTTTTGTGTATCTGCTCTTGAACTGGATTTTCATATATACACTGTACACTGATGCTAAGTTGTCAAGAAACTGCCACTGCTTTTTGTTTTCACGCCATTACAAAATATGAAAGGTGCACTTTTAGTAACAATGGCAGTTTTTACTTAGATTTTTTTTTTTTTTTTTTTTTTTAATTTTACTGTTTCACTTCTGAATGGCAGAAAAAAAAAAGCGAATCACTCAGTCAAATGAATGAAACTGTACCAGATGAAATATATTGTCCACGTCAGGACAACCTGACTGTTCCATTTCCAGTGTTGAAAAGACACTCCCCTCACCCTTGGTGTTTCTTAATTAAAAACAAAATTCATGTGCTATTTGTAATCTCGTGAGTTTTCTTTTCTCTAACCGGTATTTACTGTTGTCTGCTCTGCGCTGCGAGGTGGGTTTATATAGAGCATTCTTTGCACCAAATCACATCATTGTTCCCAAATGATCCATTGTGCAGGTAAGCCTTTAACCCGGTCCCTGAAGAGAGGCCGATTACACTTTCTATTTAGAAAGTCAAGACCCAGTGTTCCCATGTCGCGGTTACACCCAAGTTTGCTAAAATAAACCTGTCCAAGGGGTACAGTACTCTCATCTTACAGAGCCTGCTGTATTTATTCAAGTTACCATGGCAGTGGATAAGCAAAACATCAGGTAAAGCGAATGTCAGATAAAACAAGAAGTCTTAAGAAAGAAGAAAAGGTTAAGTAGGTTAACGTGTCAGATGAGTTGTTGGTACTGACGCAAAACTGTGTACATGTGTATTCTGTATTCAGTTATCTAACAGTAGTTTATATTAATAACTTCATGCAGCAGTTATGTAACCAGATTAGAGGGACCACTTTTAGCCACAGGGGGTTGGAAGGG